>NC_030808.1:129369133-129675269 GCF_001704415.2 Capra hircus
GCTCTCAGTGAGTCTCTATGGAGTTAGCTGACAGTCGCTATTTTTCTTACTGTTTGGTCAGATTTTCCAGGGGATGTGACTTTTTGAGGATGCACTGATGGCCACTCCTCTGAGTCTCAGGGACATTTTGAGCTTAGTTTCTCCAGGAGGCTGAGGACCGGTGGGCTGTGCAGATTGGCCTGGCTCAGGGGCTGAGCTGTCCAGCCTGGCTGGGGACTTGTCCTGGAGAAGAGGCAACTGGGCCCCAGCTCAGGTT
Organism: Capra hircus; assembly: GCF_001704415.2. Lineage (NCBI taxonomy): Eukaryota > Metazoa > Chordata > Mammalia > Artiodactyla > Bovidae > Capra > Capra hircus. The sequence continues at coordinate 129,369,390 of NC_030808.1, forward strand.
TCAGGCTTTGTCAGGGGGCCCTTCCCTAAAAGGGTCATCGGGTTTTCACACACATGGGAATCTTCATGGGTTGTTGAAACTTTTCTGGAAGTTGGTGGATTTCTGCAAGGCTGGTTCACAGAATTACGCCTTCTTGCAGTTGGGAAAAGCACTGCTAAAAATAAAGGAGAGTTTGGGTTTCACCTTATTTGGAGAGGCCTGGCCTGCACAACCTCCCTCTTCCTATGTTATCTTTTAGAGAAAGTTGAAGAGCTTTATTCACACACATACACACACGCACACACGTGCGCACACACACATACACTGTCTTTAAAAGTATAGATCAAATTCCATCGGCAAGAATTTCAGAGATTGCTGGAATCTCTTCACTGGACCACAGTGTTAAACAATATTTATTCTCTGATGCTGGTAGCATGGGGACTCATCTGGGTCTGAGGAACCTCAAGGGGTTTGTCTGGTTTGGTCACTAAAATGTTAGTTGAAAGAGAATAGGACCCATAGCCCTGTTACTCTTTAATTTGTCCATTCAGTTTATCAGTCAGCCAGCTAAAGATGGTCAAAGCCCATCTGTGTCAGGCCCCATGATGGGCTTTAAAGAAACAGAGATGAACTGAGTCAGGATTCTACTCTGAAGGAACCGAGGCAACAGTGACTGGAAGTGGAGATGGGGAGGGGAGAGCTGCAGACCACAAAAGCCTCCTGACCTGGCCTGGGGATAAGAGAGGGGCTGCCACAGCGGAGTGTCAGGGTCCAGGTGGGAGCAGAGACAGAGAAGAAGAGACTTCCAGGAGGAGGAGCAGCACTGCAAGGGCCTGGGGCGCTTAGAGGATTGTAAGCGGCTCCCTGGGCTCAGCTGGTTGATGCAGGATGAGGCGGGCACATCCGGACACATGGCCAGCACTCGGGTGAGGCGAGTGAAGACTAAATAGATAGGATCCCCCACTCCAGTACTCTTGCCTGGAAAATCCCATGGGTGGAGGAGCCTGGCGGGCTGCAGTCCATGGGGTTGCTAAGAGTCGGACACGACTGAGCAACTTCACTTTCACTTTTCACTTTCATGCATTGGAGAAGGAAATGGCAACCCACTCCGGTGTTCTTGCCTGGAGAATCCCAGGAACAGGGGAGCCTGGTGGGCTGCCATCTATGGGGTCAAACAGAGTCGGACATAACTGAAGTGACTTAGCAGCAGCAGACACTGCCCTTGTACAATTTCCCTCACTCCCCTCTAATCCTGGCCCTGTCCATGTCTTTGTTCAAAATCTTATTTATCATGGATTTTTTTACATCAATTTTGATTCTAAAAAAGATGGCACTAAAACATTATCTATCTTGATTATTGGGCTTATGGGTGCTCTCTTAAATTTTGTTCCAGAGGAGAACATCTTTCTCTCCTCCCCCTGGTTCATTCAAGAGAAGGGGCTTGTGAAGTGGGCAGGACTGCGACCCAGAGGGGGCCCTCTCAGTTCAGAATTTTGTCTTTCACCCTGAAGACAGCAGGGAGTCACTGAAGATTGTAAAGCAGGGAAGGAATGCCACTGGACGTGATGTAGAAAATCTTCCATGGAGCTTCCCTGGTGACGCAGTGGCTAAGACTCTGCTCCCAATGCAGCGGGCCTGAGTTCAATCTTTGGTCAGGGAACTAGATCCCACATGCGACAACTAAAGATCCCACGTGCCATGAACTAAAAGATCCTGCACACCACAATGCAGATCGAAGATTCCGTGTGCTGCAACTACGATCAGGCGCAGCCAAAGAAATAAATATTTTTAAAAAGAAGAGAAAATCTCCCAGCAGCAGCAGCAAGGTGGAGGGGGTCAAGGAGGTGGGGTGATTGGAAGCAAGAAGATGGTGAGGAGTGAGTCCTAGAATCCTTTGGTGAGCGGTGATAAGGGCCCATGTCAAGGCTAGGGGAACAGGGTTTGAAAGGCGGACCTGGAGGGGAGCAATACACCCTGCAGACTCTCCAACAGCCCCAGCACCCAGCTTCCCTGGCTCCCCTGGACAAAAGAGCAGACAAAGAATTCCCAGGCCCTCTGGTAGGGAGAGCAAGATGTGGGGCTTGGAGCAGCCTGATGACCTGGCTGTAGCTGCCCAGGGCTGCATCAGGCCCCTGTTATGCCCACCCCACAGAGGGCACTGCCCTGCTTCCTGTGGAGTAAAGGCCCCCTGGAGGGCTCCCACCCCTCCCCCGCGCCAGCACCCACACCACCCCCCACAGCCTACCCAGCAGGAGCCAGGGGCCCAGGGACTGCAAGCAGGACAGCGGTCCAGTGGCAAGGCTCTGAGCCCCACACACAGACATGCAGACACACAGGCAGGCAGGTGGGAGGAGGTCTGGTCCCCATTAGGAGCCATTTGCTTGTGGTATCAGGCCAGTGGGGCTGCGGGCTGGTTAACAGGCATGGCCGCTGGCTGCTGCCTTGAAATTGCACTGATTAAGCTCTAATTTCCCCTGCTCCATGCAGGGGGCCCTGAGGACGGCCTAATGCAGGGTGGCAGGCGTGGTAGCTCAAGACAGTACATCCCTCTTCACTAAACACACAGTTTCTTCTCTCCAGCCAGTTCCTACAGATAATGCAATTTACTGTCCCTGACGTCTGATTATATTTCACCTCCTCCAAGAAGCCTTCCTGCCCTGCCCTGACCCTAGGGCTCTGCCATCAGACACATCTGGGTCCCTTCCTTCTTTGTCTACGTCCCTCCCCCTACCATGAACCTCTCAGCCTCTCTCAGACGCAGTTTCTGTAGCAGGAGAGGACTCCGCAAGGCAGACATGGGGTGACAATGCCAGGGTGACATAATGAAGGGACACTTTGCTCAGGACAGCCCTGCCTTTCTAAGACCAAGCTTGGCCTTCACATCCAGATGGCCCCTCCACTCCACTCCCCACTGCCCTGCCAAGTTTGACTTATTTCTCTGAAACCACGGAGGAGGAACCTGTACCTTCCTGCACCCACCCCCCCACCTCCCCCCTCCCCTCCCCACCCACCCCGCCCAGCCTCAACAAAGAATCCAGACTTCCAGACCGGCCTTGTAGTTCCCACGATACCCACAGGAGAGGAAAGTGGAGATAAAGCCTGCTGGCCAGGCGATGACCTTGATGGCGCTCCCACTGGGGTGGCGGTGGGGGTGGCCTGGGTTTCCGAGGTGCCCATTTGTAGCCGCGGAACTTGAGGCAAATCCTCCTACCCCTCCACCAGCCTGGTCCTCTTTGCTCAAGGGCTGCCTGCCTCCTTGCTCTCTTCTCTCTCCCCCTCTCTATCACTGACCTCCCAGTAGAACCTCACAGCCAGCTGGGCTCTCCTCTTCTCCCTTTGGCATTTCTCTGGCTGTTGCTCTTCATCTTCTTTTTCTCCACCAACCCATACCTCCCAAGCTTCTAGCTCTTTTCCCTCTTCATTCAACAATGCTCATTAAATAGTCAACATACATTTTTTTTAAGGGCCTGCTATGTGTCATGGACTCTGCTGGGTGCTGGGCATGGAAGGGTGGGCTCGCACAGGGGATGTTCTAGTGGGTGTTCTCCTGTCCTCTGTCATTTACTGACTTGTCTTAGGAGACTTTCTTGGGCTAAGAGGGAGATCAGGGCTACTCTATAACCACAGAGGGGAGCAGACAAAGCCAGGCCTCTGGAAGACCATCTTTTCCTCTCTCCCACATCTGTGCAGGGATGCAGAGGCCCCTGTCTGCCCTTCTCCTCCTCCCCCTTACCACCTTCCAGTGGTTGTTCCTGCCCCGATAAGGCTGGGAGTGAATGGGGAAGAGGAGACCTCCTTTCTCAGGCAACTGCTTCCTTGGGCTAGGATGCTGACTAGCCAGAGAGGAACACAAGGAGCAAGGGGCCGGGTCACCGCCGAGTCAGGCCCAGAAGGCACTGCTTCCCCCGCTGGCCTGGCCGCCAGCCGCCGACCGTTTCAAAGGGCCTGATAAACAGCTTGGCGGCCTTGTCTCCCCCACAGGCTGCTCAGGAGCACGGCTGGGAGAGGCAGCACCCAGGGTAAGGTGTTCCTCTGCTGGGTCAAGGTGCTCCAGGCTCCATTCTGGGCCCCCAGAGCTGGCCGCCTTCTGGCAAACAGCTGCGATCCCCGCCTGACCCCACGAGGCCCATCTGTTCACAGTTAAGGGTCAGCACCCATCCAGGAAGTGAGGCCCAGCAGCACATGCTCAGACCCCCATGCGTGTGTTCCCAGGCCTGGGTACACCCGGGTACACACGTGACACCACACAGTCACCCACGTGTTCCCCGTCACAGAAACACATATACATGCTCACATCATTGAGAACATGTTCAGTCCAGGAATTATACAGCCAAGTAGACTGGAGGAGGCAGGAGGAACTCTTTCAACTGAAAAATAAAATATAGGCTAAGGAGGTTCAGAAACAGCTTTGAAAGGAAAAAAAAAAATTGGAAGGAGCTAAGCCAACATCTTAGTGCTTTTGATACTATCGGATTGAACTGAGCCAACACAGGGCTCAGTCCTGCTCCTCAGAGGGGTGTTTCCTCAGGGGCACACCGCCCTCCACCCTACAGGGCCCAGCCGTGCATTCTCTGAAAGTCAAGACCAAGCCTCAGCCTCCACTTCCGTTTTTTTTTTTTAATAATTCATTTATTTTAATTGAAGGATAATTACAATATTGTATTGGTTTCTACCATACAGCCACATGGATCAGCCATCACCATTTCCTTCTAAGGCCTGTGCCTCTGAGCACAGGTGGAGTGGACGTGGGCTTCAGGAAGAGGCCCAGGTGTCAAGAGGCCTGCCCAGCCCAAGGTGGCTAGTGCAGCCCCTTTAGGTCCCAGAGCAGGACAAAGCCTCTCCAGCTCCTCATTTCACAAAGGCAAAGGCTGCCAAGAGAGCGGCAGAGGCTGTCAGCATAGCCCAGCAGGCCTGCAGCAGTTAGGATGGTAACCAGGACCTCCTCACTCCTCACCTCTCAGCCTCTCCTCCTATAATTCAGCTGGCCTTCGGGAGGCCCTGGCCTGGATCAGCAGCATCAGAGGGCAGAGGTGGCCCTGCCCCGGGCATGCCCAGGTCTATCTTGACCCTTCCATGAACAGGCTCTGAACTAATCCCATGGTTGGTGGCCACTTACCTGAGTGTCATGAGGCGTCCGGAAGTATGGTAGCCCAGCACACAGCCTCTGGGGCCGGACTGCCTGCATTCAAGTCCTAGTTCTGCTACTGGCCAGGGTGTGACCACCACTCTGTCTCAGTGTACCCTTCTTTAAAATGGGAGTGATAATCCCATTCGGCAAAGTCCTTGTAAGAATTCAATAAGAGAGAGTTCCCTGGTAGCCTAGAGGTTAGGACTCAGGGTTTTCACTGCAAGGGGCCAAGGTTCAAACCCCAGCCAGGGTTCAGCCCCTGGTCAGGGAAGTGATCCCGCAAGCCATGGAGTGGGCCAAAATTTAAAAAGAAAAAAAAAAAATTCAGTAAATATGTAGGTAAAGTGACTGGGACCCAATAAAAGCTCAGATGTCACTATAGTACACAGATTCAACCCTGATTGGATCATTGTGAGCCCCCTTCACTTCCTTTAGTGTACACCGCCCAGCTCTTCCAGTTCCCCAGAGGGTGGAGAGCAAAAGGACTTCAGGCAGTGGTTTTAAAGTGTAAGCCCCAGACCAATGGCATCACCTGGGAACTAGTCAGAAATGCAAATTATGGGTCCCACCACAGACAGATAATTCAGATGCTCTAGGATAGGGCCCAGTGATATTTTAATGAGCCCTCCAGGTGATCTGATGCCTGCTCAAGGTTGAGAAGCCCTGGTGAAGATGCACATGCCACTGGGCAGCAGGTCCGACACCTGCCTTGTGTCACCTGTTTATGGCTTTGCCCACAAACACTCACCACTGGGCCCTGCACTTGATCCCAGCACTGTGGTCACCCCACCTGCTCCCATCCTGCAGGCACCAGCCTTGCGCCACCCCCCACCACCTCCACCGCCCATATGCTGGGGCCTTGCCTGCTCCTGCCTCCAGCCACGTGCACCCCAACCTCTGCCCCACACTCAGCCTGTGTCCAGCTGGGCCTGGCCCAGCCCTGGAGGGGGAGACTCAGGCACTTGACTTCAAAGCCTTGTCAGAGGGAGCCTGGTTTGCAGTGGAGGTCAAAGATAAACCAAGGAACAAATCGGCCAGAAAATGTGTGTTGGGGGAAGCTGTTCAGAGCTCCGGGGGAGGTGAGGTGGGGCGGGGGTGCTGGGCTTGTTCCGCAGCCCTTCCTGCAGGAGCCCTTTCAGCAGTCCTGGCCACGCTGGACACCCTTCTGCAAGGCAACCTGAGGGGGAGCCTGGACCCAGCCGATCCCATTCCCACCCAACCACCATCTGAGTCTAAACTGCATTTGTTCTGGCCTGATCTCCTGCATCCCCACTCAACAGAAACATGTGCTCAGAGCTGGACCGACGCTTGCCTGGACCCAGGAGCAACTTGGTGGAGGAAACACAGCCAGGTGGGAGTAGAACAGAGTCTAGGTGGACCCAGGTGTCCAGGGCGGGCACTGCCCTTTAGACGGCATGGAGCCGCCTGCACCACCCACTGCCCTCCCGGGTTTCAGGCATCTGTCCTTCCCCAGTGCGCCACAATGCCCTGCGCTGCTGTGGCTGTGTCCGTAGCCCAGGCCCCCATCTATGTTCTTCTCTTACAGGGGTGCCCCTCAGGAGCATGTGAGTGGGGTCAAGACCTGTGAGTTCCATCCTACACCAGCGCAGGGCACAGCTGGTAGGGTGGGGGATCATGCTAGTGTTAACTGCCCCCACACACACCGAAATCTAACATGCTTGGCTATGGCTGGGGGCATGCCAGGGGCTGACAAGGACTCTGGGCTTGGTGGGGCCACTACAAGAAAGAGGGCTGCCCCCCAAGTATCAGTGGGGAGGGAGTGGGGCCCAACCATGTACTGATACCTTTGTGTGCACAGGTTATTGTGCTTAACCCTGGGGCCCTGTTGCCAAGGTAGGTGTTGAGGTCCCCCTTTCACACAAAGGCCGCGTGGGGCCCAACGTGGTTTGGTCAGAGAGCGGCTGGGAATGAAGCTTCAGTGCTCCCACTAGCCCTTGCTATGGCTGATGGGCAAAAGGCACTGGCTCAGCCTGCAGCCTAAGCATTGACAGGGCTGGCACGGTCCTTGGCAGCTACATGGAAGCACTGGATCTCTGGCTGCTCGCAAAGCCCATGCATGGCTATCAGGTCCAAGGTGAGCCAGTAAGGAGAGCTTATCACCACCACTGTTTCCACTTTCAAATGGGAAAGCAGGTTCAGGGAGGTGTCCTGCCCAGGTCTGCCCTACTGGCAAGCAGGGAAGCTGGAATGGGAGCCCAGCTTAGACAGACAGACACCCAGGGTTCAGATAAGCCGAGATGGGAGTAGGGGGCCAGGGGTCCTGAGGTGGGAGTGGGAGTGTGCTTTTGGCCCTGAGAGTGTGAACTAACATTATTTAAAACAAACTGCAACCGAGGAAACCAGAATTGAAAGAAACACATGTACCCCAAGTTCATCACAGCACTGTTTATAATAGCCAGGACATGGAAACAACCTAGATGTCCATCAGCAGATGAATGGATAAGAAAGCTGTGGTACATATACACAATGGAGTATTACTCAGCCGTTAAAAAGAATTCATTTGAATCAGTTCTGATGAGATGGATGAAACTGGAGCCGATTATACAGAGTGAAGTAAGCCAGAAAGAAAAACACCAATACAGTATACTAACACATACATATGGAATTTAGAAAGATGGCAATGACGACCCTGTATGCAAGACAGGAAAAAAGACACAGATGTGTATAACCGACTTTTGGACTCAGAGGGAGAGGGAGAGGGTGGGATGATTTGGGAGAATGGCATTCTAACATGTATACTATCATGTAAGAATTGAATCGCCAGTCTATGTCTGAAGCAGGATACAGCATGCTTGGGGCTGGTGCATGGGGATGACCCAGAGAGATGTTATGGGGAGGGAGGTGGGAGGGAGGTTCATGTTTGGGAACACATGTAAGAATTAAAGATTTTAAAATTAAAAAAAATAAAAAACTACAAAAATAGGAAAAAAAAAAACCTGCAAACTGTACAGTGCAGCACAAAGCATAGGACACGCACCCGGCCAAGCCCTCACCCCTCTCCAGAGGCAACCACTGACATCAGACGCTGCAGCGCCTTCCAGAGCTTTTCTCTGTGCTTACAGATATCCACAAGTACCTCAGGGTTTCCCGGGTGGCTCAGTGGTAAAGAATCCACCTGCCAACGCAGGAGACGAGGTTCAATCCCTGGGTCAGGAAGACCCCCTGGAGTAGGAAATGGCAACCCACTCCAGTATTGTTGCCTGGGAAATCCGATGGACAAAGGAGCCTGGCTGGCACTTCATCATGAATCAGGCACCTTCTGAGGACTGCCATCTCTCACTTCTCAGAACTGACCAGTGGACAGAGGAGGGAGACCAGTAAATTGGCTCAGAGGCTCCACCCAAAGTCCTGGATCGACTGGGTCAAGGAGCCAAGCCAAGAGCCTGTCCCACACCTGCCTGTATGAGGCACTTCCCTTAAGAGGCCCACAACCCAGGAGAGAGACGGGCCCACAGGCACATCTCCCATCTTGGCTGCCAGAGCTCCTGGCAGGAAAGCCATCCAGAGCGGATGCCGCACACTCAGCATGCCAGCAACTGCCAGCGGCGTGACCTGGCCTGAATCTCCCCCAGTGAAGAAAAGAGAGACGGCCCCTATCCTCACCTACTCTGGCTGTCTTCCTGCAGGCCCAGAGAAGGAAACTGCCATGTTCTGCCAGGATCTTGCCTCCAGAAGGCTCCCAGGGTCTTCCTCCACGGTGAATGGCTTCCTCTGGCAGGGCCCATGGGGCATGTCAGAGGCTGCCGTGGGGTGAGGGGTGGGGTGAATGGAGACAGCTGCTGCCCCTCTGTTGTGGGGCTGGTGGTGAAGAGCCGGCGTGCAGATAATTGGGGTGACGTCCTGGTACACTGACGAGACCCACTTCCAGATGGTGCTGAGGGCCCACTTAGAACAACTAGCCAGGGGAGATGACTCCACCTGCTATTTTTAGAGGGTACCACATCTGGAGGTGGTATCTTTCGGCTGGAGGCGTCTGCACCGAAGGCCAGGGGATTTGCATCATCTTCCGTGATGGACTCATCACGATTTCTCCACCATGTTTTCAAGCCTTCAGATGACAGGTCATTCTGGTGTTCTGTGCAAGGGGCCTGGCCCTGGGGCAGACTCTAGAAATATCCTCCAATCACTGCTCAGTGCTGTGGTAAGAGCAGAGGACAGGACCTGGGCAGACCGGCTTCCTTTGTAGACATGAATTTCAGCTCTGTCCACAGGGTGTGGTGCTGAGCAGCTGGGCAATCAGGCCTCCTGCGTGGCTAGGGGTGCTTATCTGGGTTTGTATCTTGGGATCTGTATGTTGGGGATGCAGCTGATATATCATCCCAGCATCCCCAGAGAGCAGGCCACAGACAGTGAGACCCAGGGATCAGACGGGGACTTGGGGAATCAGACAGATGTGAGCTGAAGCCCCAGCCCAGCTGTGGTGTTGGAGAGGCAACGTCACGCCCTACACCTCACTTTCCACCTGTAACAAGGGAGGAGGCCTGCTGCAGAGTAGAGCTAAACTAAACATACTGCAGAGGAAAGTGTGAATTTACACACCCTGACCCTAGGGGACAAAGTGGTGCCTTTCTTGATCTCACAATCTAATTTGGCTCTTGATCCCTGAGTTCATTGCTGGTGAGCAGTCATCCAGCCATTTCACAGGAGACTCAGTCTCTGTGGGACTTTCTAGCTCCATTCCTCGTCAGCGCAGCAGTCCTCCCCTCTCTTCCTTCTCTGTCCTTGGGGGCAGGGTGGGGGTGTGTGTGTGAAAGCTCCGCCCACCAGCTGCCTCTCTTGAAGGCTGCTACTGGCCCTGGAGGTTCCTTATCTAGTCCTTGTTCATTGGCCTCTGGCCATGCTGTGACTGCTGGTGCCACTGGTCTCAGCTCACCAAGTACATGTGGTCACTCAGTGTCCTTCCTTGTTCTGACTCAGGATATCTCCAGATCTGCCCGCCCTGCTCTCACCCATGTCGGGCCCAGCAAATTCAGATGCTCCCTCGTACCACCTCTGGCGTCTTTCGGTGTCCCCTGCCCCACCTCTCTCCCTGTTCCCCTCATCACCCTGCTAACCCTCACCTCTCATAGCCATGCTTATTCCTGGCAGGCTGCCCTGGCTACCAATCTACTCCAAACAGCATCCTCCTCTGCAGCAGCCTGGCAGCAGACCCCACTCGGACAACCCATCACGCACAGGACTCTGGGAGTCTGTGGGCACCCTCTCATGTCTCACACTGGTGGACCCTGTCCTGTCTTCCAACCTTCTAGGACTGGGCCCCCAGCTGTGCCCCCTATGGTGAAGCAAAGGGAGTGTTTCTATGACCTTCTTCATACTCTTTGGTATTCTCTAAAGTTTATAAATCAACACAGATAACTCAATTTTAACAAAAGTCTTTCTGATTTTTCTTAAAGATAAATATGTCTTTGACAAATAGGTATCCCTTCACTCCCTGGTCAGAAAGGTAGAACTGAGCAGTGGTTAAAATTAAGTAGAGCATTTGATTAAACTTAGGAGAAGGAAGGACATAACAAAGATAAGAGCAGAAATAAATAAAACAGAGATGCAAAAAGCAACACAAAAGATCAATGAAACTGAGAGCTAGTTTTGTGAAAAAATACAAAACAGACCTTTAACTTGACTCACCAAGGGAAAAATAAGAGAGGACTCAAATAAAATCAAAACTTTAAGAGGAGACATTGCAACTGACACAGACACAAAACAGAGGATCCTAAGAGACTACTATAAACAATTTTAAGCCAACAAATTGAACAATGCAGAAGAAACTGATAAATTCCTAGAAACATACAAACTACCAAGACAGAATCATGAAGAAATAGAAAATCTGGACAGACCAATTAGTAGTAAGAGATTAAATCAGTAATCAAAAACCTTCCAGCAAACAAAACTCTAGGACCAGATGGCTTCACTGTTGAATTCTACCAAACATTTAAAGAACAATTAATACCAATCCTTCTCAAACTCTTCCAAAAAAATAGAGGAGGAGGGAATATTTCCAAACTTATTTTACGAGGCCAACATTTCCCTGATACCAAAACCAGACAAGGACACTACAAGAAAAGAGAACTACAGGCCAATGTCCCTGATAAAGATAGATGCAAAAATCCTCAATAAAAACACTAGGAAATGGAATTTAACAACACACTAAAAGGATCATACACCACGATCAAATGGGATGCATTCCAAGGCTGCAAGGATAGGCCACATCTGCAAATCAATCAATGTGATACACCACGTAGAATAAAATGAAGGCTGAAAATCATACAGTCATCTCAACAGACGCAGAGAAAGCACCTGACAAAATTCAACATCTATGCATGATTAAAAAACACTCTCACCAAACTGGGACAGAGGGACAATATCACAACTTAAGTGCCAGGTACGACAAGCCCACAGCTAACATCATATTAAGGCCAAGAGCTCTTCCTTTAATATCAGGAACCAGACATGGATGCCCACTCTCACCAGATTTATTCACTATAATCAGGAATTTCTAGCAAGAGTAATCAAGCAAGAAAAGTAAATAAATAAAAGACATCCAAATTGGAAAGGAAGAAGTAAAACTGTCTCTATTTGCAGATGACATATTACATACAGAAAACTCTATAAAGATGCAATCTGTTAGAAATATTAAGAATACATGAATTCATTAACATGGCAGGATACAAAATCAATATACAAAAATCACTTGTACTTTGACACATTAACAATGAACTATCAATTAAGCAAACAAACTCATTTAGAATTGCTTAAAATAATCAAATACCTAGGAATAAATTTAACCAAGGAAGTAAAAGGTACATACTGTAAAAATTATAAGGCAGTGATGAAATAAACTAAAGAAGATACAAATAAATGCAAAAATATTGCATGCTGGAGTGGAAGAATTAAGAGTTAAAATTTCCATACTACTCGATACAATCTACAGATTAAATGCAATCCCTATTAAATTTCCAATGGCATTTTTCACAGAAACAGAACAATCCTAAAATTTGTATGGAAACTCAAAGACCCCAAACAGCCAAAGCAATCTGGAGAAAGATGACCAAAGTTGGAAGAATGACCTTTCCTGATTTCAAACTATGTTACAAAGCTACAGGAACCAAAATAGTATGGCATTGGCATAAAAACAGACAAATAGATCAATGTAACAGAATAATGAACTAAGAAATAAAACCATCGGTATATTGTCAGTTTATTTAAAACAAAGGAGCCAAGAATGTAGACTGGGGACGGGACAGCCTCTGCAATAGCTGGTTCTGGGAACACAGGATCGCCACATGCAAAAGAATAAAGCTGGACACCATCTTACATGATATGCAAAAATCAACTCCAAATGGTTTAAAGACTTGAATGTAAGGTCTACAACCACAAAAGTCACAAAAGAAAAGAGGCATAAGGTCCTGGATATTGGTCTTGGTAATGATTTTTTGGATCTGACACCAAAAGAAATGATATAAAAGCAAAATTAAACAAGTAGAACTACATCAAGCTAAAAAGCTTCTGCAGAGCAAAGGAAACCATCTACAAGAGGTTAATATAAAAAACCTTATACAATTCAAGAGCAAAAAAACAGATGAAAAAATTTTTAAATAACAAAACACAAAAACAAAACAGTCAATTACAATTAAAAATGATCAAAGGAAGTGAAAAGGCATTTTTCCAAAGAAGATATACAAATGCAGTCCCAATGGAGAAGTGTGAAGTTTCCTCAAAAAAAATTTAAAAGTAGAACTACCATATGATCCAGCAACTCTTCTTCTAGGTATATACCAAAGAAAACAAAATCACTATCCCAAAGAGATTTCTGCAGTGTTCTCTACAGCATTATTTATAACAGGCAAGACACTGAAGCAAAACTTAAGTGTCCATCAACAGATGACTGGATAAAGAAAGTGCAGTACACACACAATGGAGTATTACTCAGCCATATAAAGGAAGAAATCCTGCCATTGTGACCACACAGATGGACCTGGAGGGAAATAAATAAGTGAAATAAATCAGAGAAAAGCAAATACTGTATGATTCCATTTATATGTATAATCTAAAAAAAGTAAAAATTTGAACTCATAGAAAAAGAAAACAGAAGCAGGGGTTGGAGGGAAATGGGTAAATATGGCCAAAGGTACAAACTTCCAATAATGAGATTAAATTCTAGGGATGTAATGAACAGCATGGTGATTGTGGTTAACAACACTATATTTATACTTGAAGGTTGTTGAGAGTATATAGGAAAAGTTCTCATTATAAGAAAACGGTCTATAACTATGTGAGGTACTGGATACTAACTAAACTTATTATGGTGATCATTTTGTCATATGTACATCAAATGATTATGCTATATACCTTAAACTAATACAATGTTGCATGTCAATTACATCTCAGGATTGGGGGAAATAAACAGGTTACTCAACAATCCCACTTTTATGAAAAGAAAAAAAATGTATATATTAATTACATTGAATCTAAGGTATCATTGATGATTAAATGCACCATTTTTATTCACCATGAAGATACAAACCAAAAAATGCTCCCAATTAAACCATAATGAACCATAGATTACAGGATACATCATGATTTCAGAGATGTTAAAATGACATGGGTATCCTCAAATTGGTAAAATACTATACTGTCATTTTCCTTTCATTTATTGTAAAATAAACGCCCTCCCCACCACCAGCGAAAAAAGTGTGGAATTTCAATTCAAATCCCCACTTGGCTCCTTATGTTGACCTGGGTGGATTCTTATCCCTCTTCAGCTTCAGTGTAGCAGCTCTAAATGGGAATAATAACCATGCCCCCTCCTAGGACTACTAGGAAAGCTAACTGCACTCAGCACAGCACCTTGCACTGTAGAGGGCTCAGCAGAGGACAAACAAGGCTGTCACTACTACTGTTGTGCTTGTCCCACTGACAGAGCCAAGCCAGATGGACTCATTCCCAAGAGAATATGGCCTCTCACACTCCCTCCAACTAGGCCCTGAGCACTCTCCATCCATTTTTCTGTAAAAAATGCCATTGTCCTCCAGATGAAATAGGCCACTTTAGGCCAGGGATTTGTCTTTGCAAGAGACAGAAGGGAGACAGGAGTCTAGAAGCACCAAGGCAGGAGGTGCCCTGGGGGCACACAAACACTTGTTAGAAGCAGCCTCCTGGGGGTTCAGGACCAGAGGCCATGGGCCTCCAGGGTGGCAAGAGGGGGTGCCAGGCAGGCACCAGTGGGATCTATACCCCCCAGGCTGCTACCCACAGTGGGTGCACAGCTGAGCCATCTCTGAGAGCCTGACATCACCCAAGCCAGGACCTGGCCCCAAACAGGAGGAAATAAAGAATTACATTCTCACCCAAACCCACTGGAGCTGTCAAACTTGGGAAGCAGAGACCCAGAAGTGGGCGGCACAAGGTGGAAAGAACTTCCTCACCAGTTCACACTTGCCAGTCACACCTGCAGCACAGGGTGGAAAGAACTTCCTCACCAATTCACACCTGCCAGTCACACCTGCACTAATATCATCCGCTCTGGGGGTAGGTAGAGCTTGTGAGCCCTGGAATCAGATGAAAAATCAGAAGCTCAGAGACCATTTGTCTGTCACAATACAAGTGGGGGTGGGGGAACTGGAGTCCACGGGCACACTGGCCTTTAGGCATGTAACTTTCCCACTGAAAAGCCAGTCAGTAATGTGCCAGCAAGAAGGTGAGCATTCACTAACAGGAATGTAAGAGATGGCCATTTTTGTCAGGCAAAACTTGTAAAATACCCAGTAGTTGCTTGTTTTGCCAATATTTAGGGTGATGTGCCAGAGAAGGCAATGGGAACCTACTCCAGTACTCTTGCCTGGAAAATCCCATGGATGGAGGAGCCTGGTGGGCTGCCATCTATGAGGTCGTGAAGAGTTGGACACGACTGAAGCGACTTAGCAGCAGCAGCCATATACCACACTGCCCTCGATGCTCCAAAACTGAATTCAGAGACACCTTTTAGCCACCTCAGTTGAGTCACATCCTTTGTTTTCAGAAGCTCAAAGGCACTGGTAATTCTTCATTGTGAAATATCTATACAAAAGAGTGCATTAACAAAAGTATATCTAACATGTATACTATCATGTAAGAATCAAATCGCCAGTCTATGTCTGACGCAGGATACAGCATGCTTGGGGCTGGTGCATGGGGATGACCCAGAGAGATGTTATGGGGAGGGAGGTGGGAGGGGGGTTCATGTTTGGGAATGCATGTAAGAATTAAAGATTTTAAAATTTAAAAAAAAAAGTATATAACAACAGGAATGATAACAAATGTATATACACTTAAAAGTAATGTCTTTGATGTTCCGCAGTTTTACCAAAATTTATGTGATTGTGAATTTCTACTTGTTTGAAATTTCTTGTGTTTCTTAGATCTGAGTTTTGGTGTCTTTTAGCAATTCTTGAAACATGTCAGCCATTATTTCTTTGAAGACTGCCATTGCCCTATTATTTCTACAATTATCTCCTTTTGAAACTCCATGGAAATACGTTAGCTCTTCACACCTATTCTTTATGTCTCTTAACTTTGCTTTCCTCTTGTCCATTTCTTTGTCTGGATTGCATACTAGCTTGTTTCTGAAGAATTATCTTATCAGTGCATTCATTTTCTCTTCAGCTGTATCTACTTTTATTGTGTCTACTTCTGTGTCTATTGTAAATTCATCTGCTGAATTTTCCACTTCGATTATCATATTTTTTCCTAGAAATTCTTTCCGATATTTTATAAATCTGCACTAAAAATAACGTCCTTGGAATTCTCTGATGGTTCAGGGATTAAGACTTCGGTACTGTCACTGCCAAGGGCCTGGGTTCAATCCATGGTTGGGGGACTAAGACCCATGTGCTTCACAGTGTGGTTGGAAAAATAAATAAAAAACAAAAACAAACAAAAAACCTGTCGTGTGCTAATATTCCAAACCTTTCTCTTATAGCTTAAAGCACATTAGGCATAGTTATTTCTCACGTCTGCTTGCTTTAGTATCTTTAGTCCTTGTAGGTCTGCTTCTGCAGTCTGTTGTACCTGCTGATTCTTATTCTCGGTGCCTGTTTCCTGGTATGATTCTGGGACTTTTTGACTTGAACTGAAATGTTCCTTGGAACTATACTCTCCCAAGAAATTTTTGAACCTGGGCTGAATTTGGCCTCCTGCAGAGAGAACCTGTCTTTGCTTTTGCTGGTCACTTGTGGGAAGCATTAACACAGGACCATTTTAAACTAGATTCTCTACTTCAAGATTTCAGATTACACATGAACGTGTTGTGAGAGTCAGCTTTTAATTACCAGAAGGGGTATTTTCTCCTACCTGCACAGGGCCAGGCTGTCCTTGCTCTCACTTCTATGGAGTAGAGTTCATTTCCTAGTTACTCTTATACTGATGGTGTAGCCTTTGGGGCCTCGCTTTACATGGAGATTGTTTAAACTGCCCATTTGGGCAGGCTCTAGGATTTACCTATATTCTCCCATTCCCCACTCAGCATCAACAGGGAGCCTTAAGATCCTGAAACAAAAGCCTGCACTGTGCCCCATGCCTATGTCCACACTCTTCATTCAGTTTCAGTCTCTCTGATTCCTTACTTTCTTGCCAACTCAGTAGTATAATTTTAAAACCCTTTATCTGATACATTGTTGTTTTCATCTGAAAAGTTGTTCAGGACATTTAAGGCATCACTGGGACTCCCTGGCAGTCCAATGGTTAGGACTCCATGCTTCCACTGCAGCAGGCACGAGTTTGATTCCTGGTTGGGGAACTAAGATCTCTCAAGCCACAAAGCAGCCAAAAAAAAAAAAAAAAAAGGCATCACTGCTTCAGAAATGAGACCTCCACATTTTGGGTAAAATATAAAACGTTCCCTGTCTCAAAGATAGATTTAAGCAAATATGAGACCTCCACAGACATTTTGGGTAAAATATACAATGTTCCCTGTCTCAAAGATAGATTTAAGCAAAATTGGGCTGCTGGCAAATATTTTTCTAAAATACCACTTTCCCTTCTCTTTCTTCTTTTCAGTAACTCTCCCCAATACTTAATTCTCATTGTTGCTCTTTCCCTCCCCTTGATAGAAATGAATGAATAAACCAACTACTGCTAACATATTAATGACTTAAAACAGTTGATCCCCATCCCTTGGAATATCACAGATCATACTTACTACATGACATACTAGGAAGCATCTTAAATTTTTTCTTCCTTAAAGATTTACAATCTGATTTATTTGTTTTATTTTAGGGGGACTTTCACTGCTTTTTTAAAAAATTAATTTACTTTAATTGGAGGCTAATTGCTTTACAATATTGTAGTGGTTTTTGCCATACATTGACATGAATCAGCCATGGGTGCACATGTGTCCCCCGTCTTGAACCCCCCTCCCATCTCCCTTCCCATCCCATCCCTCGGGGTTGTCCCAGTGAACCAGCTTTGTGTGCCGTTTCATGCACTGAACTTGGACTGGTGACCGATTTCACGTATGGTAATATACATGTTTCAATGCTATTCTCTCACATCATCCCACCCTCACCTTCTCCCACAGAGTCCAAAAGTGGACTATATGATTTATTTTTAATTGAAGAAAATTGTTTCACAATATTGTGTTGGCCTCTGCCATACAACAACATAAGTCAGCCATAGGTATACATGTGTCCCCTCCCTCCCACCCCTCTAAGCTCTCACAGAGCCCCAGTTTGAGTTCCCTGAGTCATATAGCAAATACCATTGTTTATCTATTTTACACATGGCAGTGGCACCCCACTCCAGTACTCTTGCCTGGAAAATCCCATGGACGGAGGAGCCTGGTGGGCTACAGTCCATGGGGATGCTAAGAGTCAGACATGACTGAGCGACTTCACTTTCACTTTTCACTTTCATGCATTGGAGAAGGAAATGGCAACCCACTCCAGTGTTCTTGCCTGGAGAATCCCAGGGACGGGGGAGCCTGGTGGGCTGCCGTCTATGGGGTCGCACAGAGTCGGACACGACTGAGGCGACTTAGCAGCAGCAGCAGCAGCAGTGTATATGCTTCCATGTTCCTCTCTCCATTTGTCCCACCTGGAGAGGACACAGTTTGAGTGAAGGAGTGACTCTGATTTCCATTCCAGAATACTGTCAGTCAGGGACTCCCCAACCACACATTCCCCTCCCCCTGCCCACAGGCATAAAGACCACTCCCTTGAGAGAGCCCCCTCTGTGCTCTAGAGACCAGGCTGTACAAGGCGGGTCAAGGAATGCATATGTTCAGCTGTGAGCTGGGCAGCCACACCCACAGGTTCCTGGGGGCATGCAGACACCTCATCCAGCAGACCCTCCATGGCCATGGAAGGACGCACATTAGCACACCAGATCTTGCCAAAGCTGCCAGCACAGTGGATGCTGAGCTCACGGCAGGTGGCTTTTCACAAGCCCATGTACACAGCCTGCTCTCCTCCCCCAGCTCTGACCAGCGCTTTCCATCCTCTTGCTCCTGGCAGGGCTGGGGGCCATCAGCGAGGTAGAGTGACTGATGGATGCAGGAAGAAAAATGGATTCTAGTGTTCTTAGCATGGAGCGCTTTTAACTCTAGCTTCTGAGTCCTGCTTAAAGTACATGCGTGAATGTGAGAGTCAGGCAGAATGTACGAGGCCCTCACACGGCCTCTGGTCCACACAGTGATGAGAGCCCCCAGTACTCTCCATCCCTGTGGGGAGCTGCCCTCTCTTCCGCCCTGGCTTCCTATACGAGGCAACCTTGTGGGTCTCAGACAGCTGCCCTATCTGCTCCTTCCCCAGTAGGAGGGATCCAGGGATGTAATCTTGGCAGACTTCCAGCATTCCCTCAAGGGACTTTAGCACTTCCTCTCACATGCTCTGAAGCTGTTCTATTTATACATTGCTGCATAATGAACCACCCCCAAACTTAGTGGCTTATAACAGCAATTATCATTAATTTTGCTTATGAATATGCAATATAGGTAAAGCTTGGTGGGGAAAGTTCATATTTGCTCACCAGCTGGGGCAACTCAACAAGGGCTGGAGGATCCACTTGAAAGATAACCTTCAAGGCTGGAAAGTCACTGCCACCTGTTGGCTGGGGCTTCCTCATGTCATGGTGGCTGGGTTCTGAGAATAAATGTTCCCAAATGTCCAGGCAGAGACTGCAAGATTTCCTATGATCTAGCCTCAGAAGTCCAGGAATGTATCCTCAAGTCACTAATGGCCAACCCAGACTCAAGGAAAAGGCAGTTAGACACCACTCTCAATTAGAACAGTAAGAAACAATAACCCTGTATGCGAGACAGCAAAAGAGACAGATGTATTGAACAGTCTTTTGGACTCTGTGGGAGAGGGCAAGGGCGGGATGATATGGGAGAATGGCATTGAAACATGTAAATTATCATATGTGAAACGAACTGCCAGTCCAGGTTGGATGCATGATACAGGGTGCTCGGGGCTGGTGCACTGGGATGACCCAGAGGGATGGGATGGGGAGGAAGGTGGGAGGGGAGTTCAGGATGGGGAACACATGTACACCCATGGCAGATTCAAGTCAATGTATGGCAAAACCAACACAATATTGTAAAGTAAATTAAATAAATTAACTTTTTAAAAAAGAACAGTAAGAAAGAAGATGTAGCCATCTTTAATTTACTACACATGAGTATGGGTGATCAGGACTGTTTCAGAATTTCAGTGTGTGTGTGAGAGAGAGAGAGTGAGAGAATTGGGAATAAGCAATCATTTATCCATTTCTTCAACAAGCACTTTTGAGCATCTCCATAGGGTCATTCAAGACATGTCCACACTCTCCAGGAGCTCCCAGTCATGTGGGAGAAGCAGATACAAATAGATGAATGTGGATATTTATCCATTCAATCTACATTGTTTGAGCACCTATTAAGCACTAGGTCTGGTGCTGGGGTACAGGATGACCAAGTTGGGAGGCCCTGTCCTTATGAAGGTCACAGTTTGTCAGAGCAGATAGACTTAAAAGCTGCTATTACAATGAGTATTGTGAGGGCTCGGAGCAGAGCTACATGGGGCAGGGATGGTCTCTGGCAGGCAGGTGTGCTGCTATCTTGCTGGGAAAAGGGTGTTCAGCAGAATCCTTCAGTAGGCGTCTATGCAGATGAAGTGGGGGAAGCAAGTGGGTTGCTGGTAGAGGGGATCATCCACACGAAGGCTCATGTGCAAGAAAGGGTGAGAAGCTCTTCAGGGCTTCAGAGATATTCAGTGTGGTGTGTGCGTGCATGTGTACAGAGTGTATATATGCCTGGGTGTATATATCCATGTGTGTGCACATGGGAAGTATGTGAGAGTCTATGTGTGTACGTGCGCATGTGAGTGCATGCATGTGTGTGTTTGGAGGAACACCAGGACCTCCTCCTCTGCACCTGGCCTAAGATGAGATGTGTGCCCACTCTCAATCCAGAGGTCTAGGGAATAGCACTCTCACTCTGCTGCCATACATCTCAAGGGCACCCATGGCCCATCTCTTTTTACATGCTAGCCTGTAGTGGACAGATGCCACTAGCTCCCCACTCAGGCACCTGTTGACATGCCATGATTGGCGTGTAGCATGGAAAAGGGGAGACAAGCTCTGGGCCCAGCCTCAAGGTGACCAGTCCACCTTCTCCTCCAGCCTGCTGGGGCATCCTTGGGACCTCCCACCTTCTCTGTTGGAGCTGAATCTGACCCAAACTCATGGAAGTGACCATGCCTCTGATCAGACTGGCCTGCCAGTGGCAGCCTGGACCAGACCTTGTGCATCTCTGGGCTACAGAATTCTCCGTTTTGAGAGAGGAGAACGCACCCTGTGAAGAAGAGGCTCAGCCCCATGTGAGTCAGGCAACCCTACCCCAAAGTCATGTATATAAAAGCTCTTCAAGACCCATTCTCTAGTTTCAGGTCTATATCCCCCTTGTGAGTGGGGTGAGGAGCTAAAAAGGGGTAGGCAGAGGAAGTGGGAAGGTGAGGCACGAGGCGGGGTCTTCCTGGGTTCAGTCTGGTAGATGGCCCCAAGAGAAAGCTGCCCCAGTCCCATGTTTCTACTTCGCCTACTCCTCAGCAGCACATCAGGGTGAGAAAGCAGAGGGGACAGACAATAATCAGAGTAGCAATAACAGTCTCAAAACTATTCTAATCATTTTTCTCTTTTTGCCCTTCTATTACCCTACAGGCATTGTCCTTCTGTCTGGACTTGGTTCAACTGCATGTTGAACAACATGTGATCAACAGCAAAAGTTAACATGACTTTCACTAAATAAAAGTTTCTCTCTCACACAAAAGAAATTCAGCATCAGGCAGCCTCGGTCTGGTAAAATGACTTCATAAAGTTGGCAGAGATCCAGGCTCCCTCTAGTTCACGGCTCTGCAACCATCTTCATGTCCAAAGATGGCTGCTAGAGCTCCAGCCATCACATCTGTGAACAAGGCAGCTCTTTGTCTTTAGGTTGTTGTTTAAAAAAAAAAGATTTACTGAGGTATAATTTAAGATAAAATGCATACATGTTAAATAGTTTTGTAAATTCTGACATATTTAAATACCCATGTAAACACCACTGCAATTAAGACACAGAACATTCTTTTCCCATCTCCCTAGAGGGCTTCCCTGGATGGCTCAGATGGTAAAGAATATGCCTGCAATATAGGGGACCTGGGTTCAAACCCTAGGTTAGGAAGATCCCCTGGAGAAGGAAATTGCAACACACTCCAGTATTCCTCCCTGGAGAATTCCCTCGGACAAAGGAGCTTGGTGGGTTACAGTCCAGGGGGCCAAACCCAACTGAGCAATGAACACTTTCACTTTCACCTCCCTAGAAAGTTCTCTCATATTCCTGTAGTCAGTGTCCCCTTTGACATTTCCTATTTTAGAACTTCATACAAATGCAATAATTTACTCTTCCGTGTCTGAATTCTTTCACTCAGCATATTGCTTTTGAGGTTTATCCATGTTGTTGTTTATATCAGTGGTTTGTTCCTTTTATTACTGAGTGATACTCCACAGTTTGAATGGTCCATTGTTTATTCACATGCTGGTAGATATTTGTTTCTTTCTTCTCCATCCTTTTTTAGGAGACTTTCTAGAAGTTCCATGTAACATTTCCTTTGGATTTCAAAATAGTCACACCTAGAAATGCAGCTCTTTAGTTGGGTGGAAGTGGGATTTTTTTCTAGGAGGAAGAGGGAGTGGATGTTGAAGACAGGAGTGGGCTCATTTGACATACTGAGAAACCGAGATCCAAAGAAGCAGTGATTCACCCAAGGTCACCTAGGTCCTCATGACACAGGTGGGTCAAAGCTCCAGATTTAGGGCCTTTTCAATCTGTCCTAGGAAGACCACTTCACATCCAGCAAGTATTCCCCTTGGCCACAGAGTCTGGGGTATGGGGTGAGAGCACCATGAAGGAGCTGGCTGGTGTCAGGGAGAAAGGATTAACACTGATGTCAGGGAGCATTTAACTGGGCATTCACTAACCACCAGATCCACATAAGAGTAAAGCCATCCAGTAGGCTAGTCACTCCTGTTAGCCCCATTTCTCAGATGAGAAAACCACATTTAGAGAGATTAAGCAACTTGTCTGAGGTCACACAGCTAGCAAATGGCATCGATAGGTTCTAGACCTTCAGTTCTGTCAAAGGCAGGATCCAACCACTGAGAGAAATATCCTTTCCAAGAGGTAGAGGAGGTTCTGTCTTGAGACCTGTAAACAAACAGCCCATCCAGAGCCCTGGCTATGGGCCTCAGGGGTCTGCCACAGACTCCTACTCTCCTAATTCACTCAGGACCTTTTCTCATAACTCTGCTTTCCTCCATTTCATGCCTATAACGTATTAACATAAACAACGGTGCTGACAGCAGCTCAGTTCTAACTGGCTCATGCTGGAATCTGACTGATGATTTTCATCAGGGAAAAAGACTAAACAGGTTAAGATGATTAAATTTTCTTAAACCTACAGCTAAGCCTAATCAAAGCCATTTGTGCAGAGGTGTGTGTGTGTTTTCCTTTGCTGGAAGGTTGATTGGCAGTTTCGAATAGACGAGAATGACTGCTGGGGGAACTGATTTAAAATAAAGCATTTTCCACCAACTTCCAGACATGAGTACAGGCCACTTCCACTTCCCTGCCTAGGCTGGAAATATCATTTTCCCTGAAAAACGTCTGATGATGAAAATGAAATTCAGAGTCTACATTTCATCCTCTCCTGGTTTTCCCCCTCAAGTTGAATCCTTTTATAATTAGAGCTGTCTGTGTTGAAGGACCAGGGAAGGGCCATAGCTTCCTCATTTCCAGGAGCTGGAAGGGTAGGGAGCCTCCCACTCAGACTGCCCATATTGTCTTTGGCAAAGCCTTTCCCCTCTCTGGGCCCTAGCCACCCTGTCTATACAATGGGGAGGCTGGCCCTCAGGATCTCCTGTTTATCTTGCCCAAGCAGTGGAGGAGGGGCACAGCAAACAGCAAAATCAACCCCCTTCTATGTGATGTTCTTTGTCACGCAAAGCTCTTAAGAGGACTTACTAATTATGTCATAACCTACCTGGATACTGAAGGGGCTGAATGGGTCACAGGGTCCACATGGCTTACTGCAGAGAGAAGGAGCCTCTGATTGTGGTTCTAAGACATTACTGGCTGAATGTTTCACCTTCTATAACACCAGACATCAAAATGTTAACCACCCCATCTACCCACTGGGAATGCTTCTGTAAGTGCTTATAGACACCCGCTCTCTGCACAGTACAGCTTCCTAAGGATGGCTATGCACCCCCTGACCTCTTCAACCCCTTTCTCAGTGCCCCCTAAGCTGTTCTCCTCACAGTCGCTTACTGCTCAGGTTCCCTCGTCCCAGAAGGCAGGTTGTCAAGAAAGTTTGAGTCCTGGTACCTCCCTCTGCATTCACATGGCCCACAGGAAACTCTCATGTGAGGCTGCTCTACTGCCACTGCCCCTCCCCCTACCTCCATGGGCCCCTCCAGCCAACCTTCAAGTCCTTGGGAAAAAGGCGGCAGTCTCCATGTTCAAAATCATCCCCCAACTCCAGGGGACGTATGCCATAATCAATCTGGCTGCCTTCCCTTTACGTCATGAAGCAAAATAGCCTATGGGTTTCTGAAACTTGGCAAATATTTCGCCAGGGACTGGTGTTGGACTTTCCCTCTGACAGCTCATTCCTAATTTCTGTAAGTACTTCTGAAGTCCTAGTAACCTGTTTGGGGAGGGCACTCCCACTGCCCCCATGGGGTAGTAGACAGAGAGGACACAAAAACTTCTGAATTCCTTTCAGATCTAAATGCTCTTTTACATAGGCTGGAGGTAGATTATGAAAGTGAGTATTCACTGGACCATTTCTGCTACCTTTCAGTAATCTGCACAGGTGTGACTCCCATCTTACCTTGTAATGTATTTTTTTCAACTTTGGGACTTAAATCAATCTTCTAAAACATATTATATTACATAGTTTTGAGGGTATTTTCCAGTACTTTTTCCTGGAAAAAGAAGAGCAAACTAAACCCAAAGCAAGCAGAAGGAAATAAAGACAGTGAAGATAAATAGGGATTAGAAAAACAATAGAAAAAAATCAACAATCCAAAAGTTATTCTTTGAAAAGATCAACAAAATTGGCAAACTTTTAGCTAGCCAGGCCAAGGAAAAAAGGGAGAAAGCTCAAATAACTAAAATCAGAAATGAAAGAGAAGACATCACTAACAACCTACAGAAATAAAAAGGACTCTAAGTAAATACTACAAATGACCATATGCCAACAAATTAGATAATTTTATCAAAACAAATTCCTAGAAAGACAACTATCCAAACTGACTCAAGAAGAAATAGAAATCTGAATAGACTATAACAAAAAAAGAGAGTTCATCATTTAAAAACTTCTCACAAAGAAATGTCCAGCTGCAGATGGCTTCACTGGTGCATTCCACCAATTATTGAAAGAATAATTAATAATAACCCTTCACAAAATCTTCCAAAAAATAGCAGAGGTGGGAACACTTCCCAATTATGTGAGACTAGAATTTCCTCAATACCAAAACCAAAGGCATTACAAGAAAACTACAAATCACTATCTCTTATGAATACAGATGCAAAATCTCTCAACAGAACACTAGCAAACTGAATCCAGCAACAAATAAAAAGGATTACACATGACAATCAAGCAGAATTTATTCCAGCAAAGCGAAATCAAATATGTCAAAATCAATGAATATAACACACCATATTAATATGGTTCAGTTCAGTTCAATCGCTCAGTCGTGTCCCACTCTCTGCGACCCCATGACCATGGCATGCCAGGCTTCCCTGTCCATCACCAACTCCCGGAGTCCACCCAAACCCAATTCCATTGAGTCGGTGATGACATACAACCATCTCATCCTCTGTCGTCCCCTTCTCCTCCTGCCTTCAATCTTTCCCAGCATCACGGTCTTTTCTAATGAGTCAGCTCTTCACATCAGGTGGCCAAAGTATTAGAGTTTCAGCTTCAACATCAGTCCTACCAATGAACACTCAGGACTGATCTCCTTTAGGATGGACTGGCTGGATCTCCTTGCAGTCCAAGGAACTCTCAAGAGTCTTCTCCAACACCACAGTTCAAAAGCATCAATTCTTCGGTGCTCAGCTTTCTCTACAGTCCAACTCTCACATCCATACATGATCACTGGAAAAACCATAGCCTTGAGTAGACGGACCTTTGTTGACAAAGTAATGTCTCTGATTTTTAAGATGCTGTCTAGGTTGGTCATAACTTTCCTTCCAAGGAGTAAGCGTCTTTTAATTTCATGGTTGCAATCACCATCTGCAGTGATTTTGGAGCCCAGAAAAATAAAGTCCACCACTGCTTCCACTGTTTCCCCATCTATTTGCCATGAAGTGATGGGACCAGATGCCATGATCTTCATTTTCTGAATGTTGAGCTTTAAGCCAACTTTTTCACTTTCCTCTTTCACTTTCATCAAGAGGCTCTTTAGTTCTTCTTCACTTTTTGCCATAAGGGTGGTGTCATCTGCATATCTGAGGTTATTGATATTTCTCCCAGCAATCTTGATTCCAGCTTGTGCTTCTTCCAGACCAGCATTTCTCATGATGGACTCTGCATAGAAGTTAAATAAGCAGGGTGACAATACACAGCCTAGACGTACTCCTTTTCCTATTTGGAACCAGTCTGTTGTTCCATGTCCAGTTCGAACTGCTGCTTCCTAACCTGCATACAGGTTTCTCAAGAGGCAGGTTAGGTGGTCTGGTATTCCCATCTGTTTCAGAATTTTCCACAGTTTATTGTGATCCACACAGTCAAAGGCGTTGGCATAGTCAATAAAGCAGAACTAGATGTTTTTCTGGAACTCTCTTGCTTTTTCCATGATCTAGCGGATGTTGGCAATTTGATCTCTTGTTCCTCTGCCTTTTCTAAAACCAGCTTGAACATCTGGAAGTTCACAGTTCACGTATTGCTGAAGCCTGGCTTGGAGAGAGGACCAAATAAAAATAAATAAATAAATAAACCACATGACTTTTCAACAGACATAGAAAAAGGATTTGGTAAAATCCAAAAGTGAGGAGACAAAAAAGGTGATCCAGGTAGAGAAAATTATCTAAAAAGTCACAAGGGAAAAAGTTTTATTGAGGAGATACACTAAAAGTAACGGAGATATTTTCAGAAAGGCGATAAGAGGGCCAATCTATAGAGAATCTTAAAATCCAGTTTAAGGGATCAAGCAGGGAGCCATGAGGGTTTTGAGTAGAGCTCTGACATAATGCAAGTGGCATTCTAGTAAGCTAATCCAACCAAATTAATCAATGATAAATTTGCATACACCACTGTGACCCTAAGGTACAGACCAATAATCACCAACATTTTTTGCAGGATGAGTTGCGATCTAATTTAGTCCCAGAGAGGATCCGTGCTTTAAGGCTGGAAGGATATATAAGTTTCAAGGCCCTCTTTAGAAAAGGGAAATAAAATTACAAATCAAAATTAGGTACCAAAATGAATTTATATTTAAAATGAACAAAGTAATTACAACATGTTCATGGGCTACTCCAAGCCATCTGATACAAGCCACAGTGATGAGGGAGGAATCTTAACCAATGCAATTATTACATCTAACTTCTGGAAACTGTACAAACCCATATGAAAATGAAAACACACTGTATGGGATCCCCACAAGTGGGACAACCTGCAACTTGAACCTCCTCTGCCTTCTGGTGAATCTGTCCACAAGTGTGCTGCAGCCAGTGTGTATGGGCTCCTGAGAAGCAGCTACTAGCACCCAACTTAACATTCAGTGATGTCAGGTTAGTAGCTTCTGATCAGCCTTGGTGGGAGTATTTATATCAGTGAAAGAGAAAGTCACTCAGTCCTGTCCGACTCTTTGCGACCCCATTGACTATACAGTCCATGGAATGCTCCAGGCCAGAATACTGGAGTGGGTAGCCGTTCCCTTCTCCAGGGGATCTTCCCAACCCAGGGATCAAATCCAGGTCTCCTGCATTGCTGGTGGATTCTTTACCAGCTGAGCCACCAGAGAAGCCCAAGAATACTGGAGTGGGTTGCTTATCCCTTCTCCAGGGGATCTTCCCGACCCAGGAATAGAGCTGGGGTCTCCTGCATTGCAGGCAGATTCTTTACCAGCTGAGCTACCTGGGAAGCCCATTTGCACCAGAGAAATGGCCAAATGCTACAAATTAGAGCATCTCCCCATCCCCAAAAAGTGGCTGTTAAACATTTTCCACCACTCCACTGAATCTACTTCTATTTATAGGTAAAGTATATATCCAGTTCTGGTCCTTGGCACAGTCTCTGTCACTGGCCACCATAGCTGGACTATTCAGAGGTCAGTCATTAGATTTAGTATCAAATCAGGAGAGATCTCAAAGCCTTCCATTTGTGCAGACTATTCACCCCACTGAAGCCCCTTCACTTTCTCATCTTCTCTGTCCCTCACCCACCAGAACACCCCAAGGCAGCCCCATCAGCATTGCCATGTAGGTGAAATAAGAACACTTCAGATCAGAAGTGTAAGCTTTTTCTCCAGGGCCAATAAGAGCAAGGAGACAGGACCATAGGGGAAGGCAACTCTTTAAGCTTCTGGCCTTGGAGTCCTCCATGACAATGATCTAAAATTGAAGCATGCCCTGACCCATCACAACAATGCCATGGCCCTATGCCTGAGGTGACCTGTGTCTCCTGAATTAGGTGACATTTCCAGCCTTCAGCACTATCAGAGCACTGAGGCCCTAAGTTTCCACCTCTGTGCCCATATCTCCTCTCGTTTTCCCTAAATATGCTCACCTCCAGTTCTAAGGAGCCCCTCATTCCAATATGATGGGCTAGGGAAAGGAGGCCATGCTCCCCTCTCTGTGCTCTCCAGAGTTCACAGGCTTTGACCCTCTCCCTACTCTCTATCCCTCTCCACAGAGAGAGGCCTCAGGTTTTACCAGGCCTCCATACAGCCAGTCTTTTCCATCCTTCCTCTGGCCCTGCAGGCCCATTTCACTGCTAGGGAAACTGAGGCTCAGAAGTCACACTGAGGCCTGACTTCAATGTCCATGTCCTTTCCATTTTACTAAGTTGCCTCTTGAACAGGTGTGAATTCTATTTCCTGCCAGCAAGGAGCCAGATCCCTTTGCAGAATGCGTTCCCAACCTCACCTCAGTATCCAGAATGCCTACAATTCCCAGGGTAGTCACCACAGCTTTAGGGCTGTGGGATGAATAGGTGGGAAGGGGAGGGGCTTCCCAGGTAGTGCAGTGGTAAAACATCCACTTGATAAAGCAGCAGATGCAAGAGACGTGGGTGCAAACCCTGGGTCAGGAAGTTCCCCTGGAGGAGGGCAAGGAAACCCACTCCAGTGTTCTTGCCTGGAAAATTCCATGGACAGAGGAGCCTGGAGGGCTACAGTCCATGGGGTCACAAAGAGTCAGACGTGACTGAGCGTGTACACACACACACAAACACACACACACACACACACACACACATAAATAAGTGGGAGTGCACACAGGATAAAGACAACGAAGAGAAGGGGTTAGGTAGGAATAGGGAAGCGTCCTGGGTTTATAGCCTGAAGACATAAATGAATTGTACTCAGTGGGCCATATCTGGTTCCTGCCCATCTCTAGGGATGCTCACATCTAGGTGTGTGCAGCATCTATCAGCCAGAGCTATGACTACCTGTGAGTACATCTTCCAAGGATCCTTTGAGAATAAGCACTCAATACCAGCAGTAGAGGGGTGTCTCTGGTAGTTCAGTGGTTAAGAATCAGTCTTCCAGTGCAAGGAACATGGCTTCCATTCCTGGTCAGAGAACAAAGCTCCCACATGCTGTGGGGTGACTAAGCCCACAGGCTGCAATGAAAAGATCTCACATGCTGCAACAAAGATCCCGTGTGCCACAACTAAGACCTGACATAGCAAAAATTAAAATTAAAAACATTTTTTAAAAATATCAGTGGTTACTTTCTAACACCATACACAAAAAATAAACTCAAAATGGATTAAAGATCTAAACGTAAGACCAGAAACTATAAAACTCTTAGAGAAGCAAAACACTCTTTGACGTAAATCAAAGCAGGATCACAGCAGGATCCTCTATCACCCACCTGCCAGAATATTGGAAATAAAAGCAAAAATAAACAAATGGGACCTAATTAAAATTAAAAGCTTCTGTACAACAAAGGAAAATATAAGCAAGGTGAAAAGATAGCCTTCTGAATGGGAGAAAATAATAGCAAATGAAGCAACTGACAAACAACTAATCTCAAAAAAATACATGCAACTCCTGCAGCTCAATTCCAGAAAAATAAACGACCCAATCAAAAAATGGGCCAAAGAACTAAATAGACATTGCTCCAAAGAAGACATACAGATGGCTAACAAACACATGAAAAGATGCTCAACATCACTCATTATTAGAGAAATGCAAATCAAAACCACAATGAGGTACCATTTCACGCCAGTCAGAATGACTGCTATCCGAAAGTCCACAAGCAATAAATGCTGGAGAGGGTGTGGAGAAAAGGGAACCCTCTTACACTATTGGTGGGAATGCAAACTAGTACAGCCACTATGGAGAACAGTGTGGAGATTCCTTAAAAAACTACAAATAGAACTGCTTATGACCCAGCAATCCCACTGCTGGGCATACAAACCAAGGAAACCAGAATTGAAAGAGACACATGTACCTCAATGTTCATCACAGCACTGTTTATAATAGCCAGGACATGGGAGCAACCTAGATGTCCATCAGCAGATGAATGGATAAGCAAGCTGTGGTACATATACACAATGGAGTATTACTCAGCCATTAAAAAGAATACATTTGAATCAGTTCTAATGAGGTGGATGAAACTGGAGTCGATTATACAGAGTGAAGTAAGCCAGAAAGAAAAACACCAATACAGTATACTAACACATATATATGGAATTTAGAAAGATGGTAATGATAACCCTGTATGCGAGACAGCAAAAGAGACACAGATGCATAGAACAGTCTTTTGGACTCTGTGGGAGAGGGAGAGGGTGGAATGATTTGGGAGAATGGTATTGAAACATGTATAATATCATATAAGAAATGAATCGCCAGTCTAGGTTCAATGCAGGATACAGGATGCTTGGGGCTGGTGCACTGGGATGACCCAGAGGGATGGTATGGGGAGGGAGTGGGGTGGGGGGGTCAGGATTGGGAACACGTGTACACCCGTGGTGGATTCATGTTGATGTATGGCAAACCAATACAATATTGTAAAGTAATTAGCCTCCAATTAAAATAAATGAATTTAAATTAAAAAAATAAAACTCACTGGACACACACACACAAAATAAAATAAAATAAAATATCAGTGGTTAAGGGACTGTGTTTTGAGCCAAAAGATGTAGGTTTGAATCTTGTCTCCACTACTAACTAGCCATGGGACCAAGGGGAAGTCACCTAGCCTCTCTGAGGTTCAGCGTCCCTCCCTGTAATATGGAGACAATAGAAGCACGCACCTCATGGGTTATCAGCGGGGGTGAAAGGAGATAACGCACATAAAGTGCTTAGTACCTGGCATAAAGGAGCCATGCTGCTGCTAAGTCGCTTCAGTCATGTCCAGCTGTGTGTGACCCCACAGATAGCAGCCCACCAGGCTCCCCCATCCCTGGGATTCTCCAGGCAAGACCACTGGGGTGGGTTGCCATTTCCTTCTCCAATGCGTGAAAGTGAAGTCGCAATCAGCGACCCCATGGACTGCAGCCTTCCAGGCTCCTCCGTCCATGGGATTTTCCAGGCAAAAGCCACACACAGTGGTTATTACTATTATCACCAAGCAAGGAGTATACCTGACAAATGTTTACTGGCTGAATGAGCGGCAGTTATCCAGCCAGCCAGGAAGGAGAGGCCAGCTTACATGGCTGTGACTTCTAGGCGAGGTCACGGCACACAAGTTCAAACTCCCAGCTCAGCCTGGTCAACTTACTTAACCCCTGTGCTTCAGTCTCCTCATCTGTAAAATAGAGACAATAACAGTATCTAAGAGAGAATCCGCCTGCCATGTGTGAGAACTGGGCTCGAACCCTGGGTTGGGAAGATCCCCTGGAGAAGGGCATGGTAACCTACTCCAGTATTCTGACCTGGAGAATCCCAATGGACAGAGGAGCCTGGCGGGCTATAGTCCATGGGGTTGCAAAGAGTCAGCCGCAACTAAGCACATCAACTAACAAGATAGATAGATAGGAAGGCAGATAGATATATAGACAGGTACAAATGGAATATTTTTAAGGATTAAATTAACTAACATTTGTAAAGAACTGAGAACAGTGCTTGGCACATTTCAAGTGCTATTTAGTGTGAGATACTGCTGTGACCCAGGTGTCAGCCTATGGCTGTCGGCCAAGAGGACACTGGGCCTCGAGACAGAATTACTCCCTGCAGAAACTTTGTCCCCATACAGAAGGTCTCCCACAGCTGCCAGACCTCTGTCATCCATACCACTGGCCCTACCACTCACTCTGCTCAGATTTCCAATTATTTGTCCTGTTTTGAATTCAAGTGGGATATTAGTGGCGAGTCTGGCTTTATTAATGGCGGTGTCTTTAGTGTGATCGACTTTCTCCTTCACTCCTCGCTCTCACTCTAAGAAGCTCTGTTTCCTTTAATTAAGCCCCGTGCTAAGTGCCGAGCAGGTGACGTGGGTCTGGAAAGGCCTTTGTTCTGGGCTTATGTGCTTTCTCATGGGCTGGAGATTGGAGAGACAGTGTGCTGCAGCCTTTGAAGTCTGACATCCATCCCCACAATCAGAGGAGTGGGACAGTGTGGAGAGCCAGGCCCAAGAGGCAGGAGCCCGGCTCTCTCCCCAGTCTGCCTCCTTAGATCTGTGAAGTGGGGGTGGGGTGCAGGAGAGTGTCTCTGCTTCTGCTCCCAGCACCATGACACTTGGCATCGACTGAGGATTAGAAGATGACAAGAAGACAGGAGTTTCAATAGCCAAAGATATCCGAACGGAAGTGAGGCATAGAGAAAGCAGCTCAAACGTTGCATTACCCAGCCTGGGGTTGAATCCTGGCCCTGCTGTGCCTTGACAAGTTGCTCAAGCATACTGAGCCTCCGCTGCCTTCTCTGTATAATGGAGTGATGGAATCTACCTCGTACAGAGAGCATTCAGGAGCCACCTTAATGCGACCTCTGCTGTGCAACAAGTTTCCTGTTTGAAGGACACCGTTATTTCCAGTCTCCCATGTCCTGCAGGGCTGTCAGCACCTCTGCTTCTCCTGATCACCAAGACAGAATTAATCCTACTGTTCTTTGCACATGTCTCTGTGCCTTTTGTGGATGGATGCATGCATAAATCATCACAGTACCAAATGATGGCAGACGTGTCTGTTTTTCCAGCCACAACCTGCTTCTTACACCATCTCTGGCAGCTGAGCAAAGACGGAGGCAGGCTCTGTAAACAGTAGACACTGGAAGACTGAACCAAGTGAGTTGAGCCCTATTCTCTGTCCAGTAAGCCATCACCACAGGTGCCAAGCAGACTCTCTCACCTAGGTGAGACAGACCTGCACTTGTTGTAGGGCTTTAAGCCTTTCTAAGCACCATTAGAAAAATGAGAACCAAGGTGGGTGATTCATTGTTAAGTGAAGACACAAAGGTTGAGTGTAAAGCCCCCAGCACAGAAATACTAAAGAAATGTCACAAAATTGATTTTGATGCCACAAAGGACTCATGATAATAAATGCCACAGTGAACATGACTGTCTCATGCAGACAAGCATTGGCACCTGTGTCCCCTCCCTCACTGTGTGGTGGGAAAGCTCCATCACCCTCAGCTGGCTCCCAAATGCCCACAGGTGTCCCCAGACAACCACTGCCTGAGTCCACCTGATCTCCCAGCTGAGAGACCTGCTGCAGAGTGGACAGGAAGAGAGAGAACCAGACCTCTGTCAGGTGCTGAAGAGCAGCTCTGGACCCTTTCCCAGAGGTCTGGGGAAAAGGGACTCAATGCTCCTCACTCCGACAGTCCTGGCACTGCCACCAAGTTCACCGTTCACCCCATCACCCTGCCCTAGGGGCCTTTCTCATTGCCTCCACGAAGTCCTGCCCAGTCTTATATCTCCCGTCTGCTCCTGCACCAGAGGCGTCTGGAGCCCTGTGGATGTAGTGATTCTCCATGGCACATGGTATTTCTTCCTCTCAGCCCCTGAGGGAAGTTTGGCACTGCTTCTCTTACCTTCCCTCCAAGATTGTGAGCGCCCCGGGGCCGGGTCTGCTACGATTCTTCTGTGTGTCCCCAGCACCTAGAAGAGCCGACACAGAGCAGGCCGTTGGGAAAAAGCCAGGAAAACTGGCTTCAGTCACAGAACTATGTCCAGAAATATTCTTTTGATTTTGATAGTCTACAAATTTCATTCAGCTCCAAAAGTGCTTACTCATCTAGAAGTGCCTAGACAGCAGTCCTGTGCCTATTGTGCAAGTTAGAATGACAGGTTTCTGTAAAAGACTGAGACTCAAACTGGCTGAAACAAATGAAAGGAGGTCGGTTCCAGACTAAAGCGTGTGTGAGTCACCCACCGCTGGATTCGGGTGCTTGACTGCGGATCCTCTACGTTCCTCTCTCCGTTTCCTACGGTATTGGCTTCACTTTCAGGGGAGCTTCTTCCACGGAATGACCAGATGGCCACCAAGAGCTTCAGCTTTTGATTCTACCACTTTAGCAATTCCAGATAACTTACAACTCTCGTAAAAGCTAAGAGTAGCCGCCATCCAAGGAGGCCTCTCATTGGCCCAGCATGGGCCCGCCCCTGAACAAATCACTGTGGCTGATGGGAGTGGTTCTCTTGATTGGCCACATCTGAGTCCAGTGCCCACCTCTGACACTCCCTGCTGGGAGGACACTGGTCTGCCCTGCCCGCGTGGACTGAAACTCAGATGGGCAGTTTCCCCAGGTGAAACCAGGTTACTCTTTCCAAAAGAATGGACCGTTGTCAGGCAAAAGCAATTATTACTCACCAGAGTGCCTACAGTAAATAAGGCAAGTAAAGTAACAAGTCTAGATTGCAAATTAACATCCAAAAAACTTCAGGCAAAAAAAAAAAAAAAGCCAAGCTAGTGAAAGTCTAAATAAGAGCCAACTCTATCTAATGGAAATCTGACCGTGTGTCACAGACCTTCAGAATTGTTGGAACTGAAGTGAAAGCAGGCTGGAGCAGTCGGGAAGGCTTCCTGGAAGAAGAGGTGGGGCTTAAAGGACTGGCAGGCCCAAGATAAACAGGGCAATGCTGCTGGCCTTCCATGTCTTAGAAAGGACACTGAGCTGTCGCAGGACTGTGCTGGGGTGGGGGAGTGGGGGTGAGGGGGTGAAGGGTTAGAAGGGAAGTAGAGGGCTGGAGAGCCTCGCCCCCTCCAATGGGCTTAGCTCCACCCACAGGACCTGGGCCAGGGAGATCAAAATCTAATTTACCCATTAGTCGCGTTTCTTCTGTACAAATCAAATCACGAGCTATTTTTCCACATCGTAAATATTGTTTTAAACTCTTGCTCATAGGCAATTAGATTACAAGCATCGCCTGGTGAGCTATACACCAGTGCGCTTGGCGGGCCTCTGGTTGCTTTGCGAGCGCTTTCCTTTTGAAATGTTTCCCAATGATTTTTAAGGGTCTTTGAAATCCTCTCCCTTAGTGATGCGTGAGGGCTCTTGTCTATGGCCATTAATCTCCATAACAGCCCAAGAGAGACTGTCTCATCTGTGTTCATTTCCAAATGGCTTCGTTGAACTCCACACCCTCCTTATTTCTCCCTGTGGAGAAATAAGTTCTGTCACTCCTCACCCATTAGCTATGTCCCTCCTCCCCCCACCCCACCCCATCTTTGTGTGCCCAGGGAAGTACACACCTGAGCATCAGCCCACAGGAGACCTTCATTCAAGTGCCAAGATCGTCACTAATTTTGAGCAAGTCAGTCCACTTATCTTCCCTGACCTCAGTTTGACTTCTGTAGAACGGGTTTTGGTGGTGGTGTTCAGTCGCTAAGTCATGTCCAGCTCTTTGGGAACCAGTGGACTATAGATGTCAGGTTGCCATTTCCTTCTCCATACCTAACCCTAGTGGCCCCTTTTTCTCCTTTGCTGGCCTTACTAAGCTTGCACAGCTGACTAGGTTTTTGTCCTTTCTTTTCTCACCAGTGCTTCCTTCCTTTTCGGACTAGCCCCTCAACCCTTTATATGCCTTCCACCTTGGTTCCTCTTGGGCTCTGCCCCTGGGGTGGTTGCTCCTTCCTTGAGACCCACATAACCCCAGCCTGACCTGGCTGAGCTCCCAGCCACCTCCTCCAGAAGTGTGGCGCGATGACCTTGGCCCTCTGTTATCTATCTCTTTTCTGGACATCCACCCCATGCAACACAGTTTAGTTCCTGATGATAATAATAGCTCTAACCACCTTTTACTGAGCACCTACTATGTGCCAGGCACGATGGTAGAGACTGTACACTACACCTTTCAGTCCTCCCAACAGTCCTGTACTGTATGTGTTTCTATTCCTATTAGGAAACTGAGGTTCAGAGAGGTAAAGTACCATCTCTAGTTCACACAATCTATAATGGCTGAGCCAGAAGTTTCTGCCTAAGAAGAATGATCTCATACTGACCTTCTGCTGTGTCAGGCAGGGGCTGCACCTCCTGTAATCCCCACAACAGCACCCCTAATGAAGTAGGTAGTGCTACCCTCATTTCATAGAAGAAAAAACAAAGTGGCATCTCCCATCCGTAACTTCTCAGCTGGAGTGAGATTCAAAGTCAAATCTGCTGACTCCTCCTTCTCCTATCCTCCCCCCAAACCACACAGAGCCCCAGAGGTGTAGTTGCCTTGTTCCCAGATGGGAGGACAGCCCCACCTCCCAAAATACTGGCCAACCTTCCCAGAGACAGTGCATCTTCTCTGAGCTGGGAGGTCAGAAGCCCACACTCACAGAGAAGGGTCCACAGAGCATGACAAAATGTGCAGTCTCTTCCAAAGGGCTTTTCCTTCCTTCCTCCTTCCTTCCATAGCTACTTAAGGAGCAGCACTCTGGACAAGGGTGTATCCGGTTCTGTGTCTCTCCATGTTTCAGAAGGACGAAGTTCTATCTCCCAGCCAAGAGCTTTCTGGGGAAGTGCTCCCAGGGCTGCAGGTTCTCCCGGAGAAGATGTGCCTGAGAGGCAGCAGTGACACTGACTTCCGTGAGGCTGTACACCAGTGGGCCAGGCTGGGGGTGGAGTCCTGGGGCTCCCCAGCCCCTGCACTGAATGGAGGGACAGGAACACGGGTTTCCACAGTAATATCTGTCTCCAGGGAATGATGTCAGCCCAGTCCTGAGAGGGAGGATGGTCTGGACTTTGGGGGCTTTGTAAAGTTGTGAAAGCAACAAAGGGCCTTCCCTGCCCTGCTACTGCAGCAGTTCACGGGTCTCCCGTGTCCCTGTGGGGCCCCCCTGTGTGTCTGAGGTTGCTGGATGACCTCCTTGTAGCAAAGGCAGCCTCTTCCCAAAAGCCTGAATCTCACTACCCTGTTTATCCCTCCCTGAAGTTACTTTTCCTAAGCTGAGCTTTGACCTCCACTAAAGGGCACTATCATGGGAAATAGATGGGGAAACAGTAGAAACAGTGTCAGACTTTATTTTTGGGGGCTCCAAAATCACTGCAGATGGTGACTGCAGCCATGAAATTACTCCTTGGAAGAAAAGTTATGACCAACCTAGATAGCATATTCAAAAGCAGAGACATTACTTTGCCGACTAAGGTCCGTCTAGTCAAGGCTATGGTTTTTCCTGTGGTCATGTATGGATGTGAGAGACTGTGAAGAAGGCTGAGCACTGAAAAATTGATGCTTTTGACCTGTGGTGTTGGAGAAGACTCTTCAGAGTCCCTTGGACTGCAAGGAGATCCAACCAGGCCATTCTGAAGGAGATCAACCCTGGGATTTCTTTGGAAGGAATGATGCTGAAGCTGAAACTCCAGTACTTTGGCCACCTCATGCAAAGAGTTGACTCATTGGAAAAGACCCTGATGCTAGGAGGGATTGGGGGCAGGAGGAGAAGGGGACGATCAAGGATGAGATGGCTGGATGGCATCACGGACTCGATGGACATGAGTCTGAGTGAACTCCGGGAGTTGGTGATGAACAGGGAGGCCTGGTGTGCTGTGATTCATGGGGTCGCAAAGAGTCAGACACGACTGAGCGACTGAACTGAACTGAAAGGGCACTATGAGAAGCTGCCTCATGGAACTTCCTTTGGTTGAGGGATGTTGTTCCTGAGGGTAACACAGATCACATCATCTCATCCTCACAATACTGATTTCCAACAGCCCTCTCAATCCCAGCATCAGGAGATCATAATTTTTAATTTAGTGGAAATTATGAATCCTATGGGCTTCCCAGGTAACGCTAGTGGTAAAGAACCCACCTGCCAATGAAGGAGACATAAGAGACTTGGGTTTGATCCTTGGGAAGATTGGCTCCATTTCTCTCCAATTAGAATCGGAAAACACCAGAACTGGAAGGCATTGTTTAGATAGCATCTAGTCCAGCCCCTCTATTTTGCTCATGGGATGCTGGAGGACCAGGAAGGGAAAGGGACTGGACTGCGGTTGCATAGCCATCTAAGAGTCTCCATGACTCCAGCTAAGACCTGTCTCCTCAACTCCAGATTCATCTCCGACTTCCCACCTGACACATCCAGTTAGGTGGCTCAAATTGAGCATGTCTGAAATTGAAATCTTGATCTTTCCTTCAGACTGTTGCCTGATGCAGTCTTTCTACCTCTCTTGTTAATGTGAACTCTACATTTCCAATTGCAAAAATTGAAAAATTTGTCATCCTTAACTTACTCTCCCCCTTTCTTCTTCTCTAATTCTCCTTCCCCCTCTGTCTCCTCTTCCCTCTCCTTTTTATTCTCCCTCTGTCCCTCTCTCTTTCTTTCTCTCCCCTACCCCCAATCACCACATTTGGTCTATGATCAAAACCTATCATCCAGATTTTCACCATTTGTCACCCCCTGGCTCAGGCCACCATCTCCTCTTACCTGAGTTGTCTCCTCACTGTTTCTTTTGCTTTTGCCCTCAGCACCTTGATCTATTCTGAACATGAAAACCAGAGTGGAAACATAAGTTGCCCTCTAATACCTAGATAGCATATTAAAAAGTGGAGCCATTACTTTGCCAACAAAGGTCCGTCTAGTCAAGGCTATGGTCATGTATGGATGTAAGAGCTGGACTGTGAAGAAAGCTGACCACCAAAGAATTGATGCTTTTGAACTGTGGTGTTGGAGAAGACTCTTAAGAGTCCCTTGGAGACCCAACCAGTCCATCCTAAAGGAGATCAGTACTGGGTGTTCTTTGGAAGGACTGATGCTGAAGCTGAAACTCCAATACTTTGGCCACCTCATGCAAAGAGCTGACTCATTGGGAAAGACCCTGATGCTGGGAGGGATTGGGGGCAGGAGAAGAAGGGGATGACAGAAGATGAGATGGTTGGATGGCATCACTGACTCGATGGACGTGAGTTTGGGTAAACTCCGGGAATTGGTGATGGACAGGGAGGCCTCAGTTCAGTTCAGTTCAGTTCAGTCACTCAGTCGTGTCCGACTCTTTGCGACCCAGTGAATCGCAGCACGCCAGGCCTCCCTGTTCATCACCATCTCCCGGAGTTCACTCAGACTCATGTCCATCGAGTCCATGATGCCATCCAGCCATCTCATCCTCGGTCGTCCCCTTCTCCTCCTGCCCCCAATCCCTGCCAGCATCAGAGTCTTTTCCAATGAGTCAACTCTTTGCATGAGGTGGCCAAAGTACTGGAGTTTCAGCTTCAGCATCATTCCTTCCAAAGAAATCCCAGGGCTGATCTCCTTCAGAATGGACTGGTTGGATCTCCTTGCAGTCCAAGGGACTCTCAAGAGTCTTCTCCAACACCACAGGTCAAAAGCATCAATTTTTCAGTGCTCAGCCTTCTTCACAGTCTGACTCTCACATCCATACATGACCACAGGAAAAACCATAGCCTTGACTAGACGGACCTTAGTCGGCAAAGAATGTCTCTGCTTTTGAATATGCTATTTAGGTTGATCATAACTTTTCTTCCAAAAAGTAAGCATCTTCATTTCATGGCTGCAGTCACCATCTGCAGTGATTTTGGAGCCCCCAAAATAAAGTCTGACACTGTTTCCACTGGTTCCCCATCTATTTCCCATGAAGTGATGGGACTGGATGCCATGATCTTCGTTTTCTGAATGTTGAGCTTTAAGCCAACTTTTTCGCTCTCCTCTTTCACTTTCATCAAGAGGTTTTTTAGCTACTCTTCACTTTCTGCCATAAGGGTGGTGTCATCTGCATATCTGAGGTTATTGATATTTCTCCTGGCAATCTTGATTCCAGCTTGTGTTTCTTCCAGTCCAGGTTGCAAAGAGTCGGGCACGACTGAGCTACTGAACTGAATGGCTTCCAGTTTTGCTCAGGAAAATGCAGAGTCCTCTTTATGATCCACAGACCCTCTATGATTTGCTCTCTGCTTCCCTCACCTCTCGGACCTTATCTTGTACCCTTCTCCCCTCATCCACTCCCCTCCAGCCAAACCCGCTCCTCCCGATATCTCCCCTTCACATCGGCTGTTCCCGCTGACAGACATTCTTCCCCCAACAACCACATGGCTAGCTTCCTCACTTCTTCTAGGTCTTTACTCAGAGTTTACCCTCTTATTTCATATATATGGTAACACAGTTTTCCACAAGCATCCCAAGACCATTCAGTGAGGAAAGGATAGTCTTTTCAACCAATGACGGTAGGAGAGCTGGACATTCATATGCAAGAGAATGAAGTTGGACTGTGACCTTATATCATATATTAAAAGTAACTCAAAATGAATCAAAGACCTAAGCCTAAGAGCTAAAACCATAAAACAGAAGAAAATGAGGGAAAAGCTTCATGATGTTGAATTTGGCAATGATCTCTTGGATATGACACCAAAAGCAGAAGCAACAAAAGAAAAACTAGATTAACTGGATTTTATCAAAACTTAAAACTTTTGTGCATCAAAGGACACTATCAGTGGCGTGAAAAAACCCACAGAATGAGAGAAAATATTTGCAAGTACATATCTAATATGGGATTAATACCCAGAATATATAAAGAATTCCTAAAACTCTGCAATAAAAAAAGCAAACAACTCAACTCAAAATGAGCAAACAGCTTGAATAGACATTTCTCCAAAGAAAATATGTGACTGGCCAATGAGCACACAAAAGATGTTCAATATCATTAATCATTAAGGAAATGCAAACCAAAGCCACAAAACCTACTTCATACCCATTAGGATGCCTCTCATATAAATACACACATATTTTATAAAATTTATAAACTTTTAATATAGATATACATATTTATTGTATATAATGGTCATCTGAGTTAAATTCACCCATTCCAGTCCATTTTAGTTCACTGATTCCTAGAATGTTGATGTTCACTCTTGCCATCTCTTGTTTGACCACTTCCAATTTGCCTTGATTCATGGACCTGACATTCCAGGTTCCTATGCAATATTGCTCTTTACAGCATCAGGCTTTGTTTCTATCACCAGTCACATCCACAGCTAGGTTGTTTTGGCTCCATCCCTTCATTCTTTCTGGAGTTATTTCTCCACTGATCTCCAGTAGCATATTGGGCACCTACTGACCTGGGGAGTTCCTCATTCAGTATCCTATTATTTTGCCTTTTCATACTGTTCATGGGGTTCTCAAGGCAAAAATACTGAAGTGGTTTGCCATTCCCTTCTCCCATGGACCACATTCTGTCAGACCTCTCCACAATGACCAGCCCGTCTTGGGTTGCCCCGCGGGCATGGCTTGGTTTCATTGAGTTCAACAAAGCTGTGGTCCTAGTGTGATTAGATTGACTAGTTTTCTGTGAGTACGGTTTCAGTGTGTCTTTTCTCTGATGCCCTCTTGAAACACCTACCGTCTTACTTTGGTTTTAAAAAAGGCAGAGGAACCAGAGATCAAATTGCCAACATCTGCTGGATCATGGAAAAAGCAAGAGAGTTCCAGAAAAACATCTAGTTCTGCTTTACTGACTATGCCAAAGCCTTTGACTGTGTGGATCACAGTAAACTGTGGAAAATTCTGAAAGAGATGGGAATACCAGACCACCTGACCTGCCTCTTGAGAAATCTGTATGCAGGTCAGGAAGCAACAGTTAGAACTGGACATGGAACAACAGACTGGTTCCAAATAGGAAAAGGAGTACGTCTAGGCTGTATATTGTCACCCTGCTTATTTAACTTCTATGCAGAGTACATAATGAGAAACGCTGGGCTGGAAGAAGCACAAGCTGGAATCAAGATTGCCGGGAGAAATATCAATAACCTCAGATATGCAGATGACACCACCCTTATGGCAGAAAGTGAAGAGGAATCTAAAAAGCCTCTTGATGAAAGTGAAAGAGGAGAGTGAAAAAGTTGGCTTAAAGCTCAACATTCAGAAAACGAAGATCATGGCATCTGGTCCCATCACTTCATGGGAAATAGATGGGGAACCAGTGGAAACAGTGTCAGACTTTATTTTGGGGGGCTCCAAAATCACTGCAGATGGTGACTGCAGCCACGAAATTAAAAGACGCTTACTCCTTGGAAGAAAAGTTATGACCAACCTAGATAGCATATTCAAAGCATTACTTTGCCAACTAAGGTCCGTCTAGTCAAGGCTATGGTTTTTCCTGTGGTCATGTATGGATGTGAGAGTCAGACTGTGAAGAAGGCTGAGCGCCGAAGAATTGATGCTTTTGACCTGTGGTGTTGGAGAAGACTCTTGAGAGTCCCTTGGACTGCAAGGAGATCCAACCAGTCCATTCTGAAGGAGATCAGCCCTGGGATTTCTTTGGAAGGAATGATGCTGAAGCTGAAACTCCAGTACTTTGGCCACCTCATGCAAAGAGTTGACTCATTGGAAAAGACTCTGATGCTGGCAGGGATTGGGGGCAGGAGGAGAAGGGGATGACAGAGGATGAGATGGCTGGATGGCATCACGGACTCGATGGACGTGAGTCTGAATGAACTCCGGGAGTTGGTGACGGACAGGTAGGCCTGGCGTGCTGCAATTCATGGGGTCGCAAAGAGTCGGACACGACTGAGCGACTGAACTGAACTGAACTGACATATTGTATATAAGTAAGTGATAGTCATTCAGTTCAACTTTTTGTGACCCCCATGGACTGTAGCCCACCAGGCTCTTCTGTCCATGGGATTTTTCAGCCAAGAATATTGGAGTGGGTTGTTGTTTCCTCCTCTAGGGGATGTTCCTGACTCAAAGATCAAACTGTCTCCTGTGGCGCCTGCATTGGCAGGCAGACTCTTTACCGCTGAGCCACGTAGGAAGCCCCATATGACCATGAAAAGGAAGAAAAGTGAAAGTGAAGTCGTTCAGTCATGTCCAATTCTTTGTGACCCCATGGACACCGGGCTCCTCCATCCATGGGATTTTCTAGGCAATGGTACTGGAGTTGGTTGCCATTTCCTTCTCCAGGGAATGTTGCCTACCTAGGGATCGAACCCAGGTCTCCCACATTGTAGACAGACACTTTACCGTCTGAGCCACCAGGGAAGTCCATATGACCATATGACCAAGCAATTCTGCTTCCGGCTATATACACAAAAAAATTAAGATCAGGGACTCAGAGAGTTATTTGTACTCTCATGTTCATAGCAGCAGTATTCTCAGTAGCCAGAGGCGGAAACAATCCAAATGTCCATTGTTAGATGACTAGATAAAGAAAATGTGGTGTATCCACACCATGGGATACAAGGAGTTACCAATTAATGGGTACAGAGTTTCAGCATCAGTTCAGTTCAGTTCAGTTCAATTCAGTCAGTTTAGTTCAGTTCAGTCGCTCAGTCATGTCTGACTCTTTGCAACCCCATGAATCGCAGCATGCCAGGCCTCCCTGTCCATCACCAACTCCCGGAGTTCACTCAAACTCATGTCCATCGAGTCCATGATGCCATCCAGCCATCTCATCCTCTGTCATGCCCTTCTCCTCCTGCCCCCAATCCCTCTCAGCATCAGAGTCTTTTCCAATGAGTCAACTCTTCACATGAGGTGGCCAAAGTACTGGAATTTCAGCTTTAGCATCATTCCTTCCAATGAACACCCAGGGCTGATCTCCTTTAGAATGGACTGGTTGGATCTCCTTGCAAAGTTTCAGCATAAGGTGACGAAAAAGTTCTGGAGATGGATGGTGATATCATGTAAATGTACTGGATGCCACTGAACTGCACAGTTAAAATAGTTAAAATTTTATTTTAGGTATATTTGACCTCAACAAACCAAATACATTTTAAAAATTACCTCCTCACTGAGGCACTCCCTGGCCACTCTCTAAAATTTCTACTCCTACCCCGACAGGATATTTCACATCTCCTTCCCCTGCTTTAGTTTTTTTCTCAGTGCTTATGACTATCAAATAATTATCATTTTTACCTCTTTTGTTTTTTATTGCTACCTCCCCCACCCCATCAGAAACTATTAGAATATAAGTTCAGTGTAGGCAGGGATGTTTGTCTGTTTACTGATGCATTCCAGCACCCAGACTGGTGTTTGGCACATATATAAATGTGTATTGAATGAGTGTGAGGCACCAAGGGTGTTGGAGGCCAAGAAGAA
Source organism: Capra hircus (assembly GCF_001704415.2). Classification (NCBI taxonomy): domain Eukaryota; kingdom Metazoa; phylum Chordata; class Mammalia; order Artiodactyla; family Bovidae; genus Capra; species Capra hircus. The sequence goes on from NC_030808.1 coordinate 129,413,658, forward strand.
GATGCCTCAGCTCATTTCTAGCAAATTCACAGTTCCCAGGAGGGGCTCTGACCCTATAAAGCGGTCAGAACCCTGGAGGCACTTCCAAGCTTCCACTCCCCTCAACTCCTCCCTGCCTAGGGAGCTCAGCTAGGGGACTATCTGTGTGATTGCCAGGAGTAGGGGGTGGTTATGGGAACAGAGCTTATTGGAGCCTCAAGAGAAACCAGGAAGGATCCTCCCCTCCTGCTACAAACACTTCCCAGTCCCCTGTAGAAGGTGGCTGATCAGCCAACCTCTGCACCAACAAGATAGCTATGGACATTTACTGGGCACTCACTGTGTGTCCAGTTCCTTACTGAGGTTAGGGGAGCAACAAGAAAACTATTCAGCTTCTCTTGTTGTACTGGAGGATGGATACACAGGTAACTGATACAGGTAAGAACTGAGTGCTCCACTGTAGGGTGTGGGCCAGGCAGCCTTTCCCATGGTTCTTATCCCCTTGTATGCAGTCAGAGAACGTACACTCCTGTTTCAACTTGTCCACATCTGTTCCCAGGTAAACATGCTCTGCTGGCCACTTATACCTTAGTGAGAAGTTAACCTAAATGTTCTTTCTCACCAAGGGATTTTACATCTAGTATTTATCTTCTCAGTAAAATTTCTCATGTCCTAAGAAATGAATTTGAGGCCTTAGGAGCAGTTGAGGCAAGAACTGTTCATGGAGAGTTCTCCTTCTTGAAATGGGACCCTGGGGGACCTCTGGGTGCTAGTGTAGCCCTGTAGTCAGGGAAGAGGTGATCACCATGAACTGGGGCAGAGTGGGATGTACCCAAGGAGGAGGTTCCTGTCCCAGAACAAGGCAAATGAAGACAACTGAATATAGCAGTGAGAGGTGGTGAGATCATAAGCCAGCTGGCTAAAGCCAAGATTTAGGGAAGAAGCCATGTTTTCCTCCCAATAACTCAGGTTTCTGGCCTGATCAATGGATATCCACGGAGCCTTCTTGTACCAGGCCCTGAGCTAAGCACTGGGGTCACCACCACATCAGATGTTGTCTCCACCGAGACACAGCCCTCAGCCCAGGCATTAAAGGCCATAACCAAAGAGGAGGGCTGGGGCAGGAGGGCACTGGGGAGCCCAGAGAAAGAGCTCCTTGCTCAGCCTTCAGGATCAGGGAGGACCTCTGGGAAGGGGGACAATGTCCAGGCTGGGTCCTGAAGGCTTAATGACAATTGGGTAGTTGCAGAGGTACAGAAGGAAAATCCCAACCTGGGGGTTGGCATGTCCAGAGGCCTCATGACCACTGCTTGGTGGCTGGGGGTCCAGCAGGGTTGGGGGAGGGAGAATGATGAGATAAAGAAGGTGGTGGTGGGAGCTAGATTGTGGGAATCTTGGGTGTAATGTTGATGATGTGAGCTTTCTGCTTGAGTCCAGAGTTTTAGGCAGGCAGGTGCTATAGTCAGACACATAACTTGAAAGATTTTTCCTACTGTTCTATGGAGAGTGGGTGGAGTGGGGGTGGGAGAGGGGACTGGAGCTTATGGAATCATTTGGGAGGTCACTGAGCAATCTAGATGTTGTAACCTGAGGTGGGGGAGACTGTCAAGGACAAGCCTGAGTTTGGGGTTTGGGCAGCTGAGTGAGTGATAGCACCAGTCCCTGGGTCTGAGGTGAGGAGGAATTGATGCAAATGCTTTTGAAGTGTGGAGGTAAGATATTGGCTGGACACTCAGGTGGAAACCTATGAAGGTTTGGAGCTCAGAGGAAAGATACAGGTTTGAGAGCCATCCACACATCAAGGGTAACAGAGGCCAGGACTAGGAACGTGATCTCACAGAGAAGGTGGAGCAATGGGAAGAGAGTTCAGGAAGCACTTCTAGGAATTCCACAACTCGAAACTGGGCAAAGAAAGACCCCCAAAGCCGATGAAAGAGCAGCCAGAAAGGCCAATTCTGGGGGTGAAAAAACTGCACAACCATAGGCAGGGCTGGTCATTCAGTCATTCAACAAATATACATTTGGGAACTTGTGATTGAAAGGCATGCAGAGCAGAGCTGAGAAGTGCTTCCTTCTTAGGGATCTCAGTCATCCACTACAGCCTGCCTTGGTCAGAGATCACTCCAAACCCAGTAGCAAAGGGGCTCCCACAGCCCTTCGGCCCACTCTCCTTCCTCCCCAGACCATTTATCCCCTTTTGTGCCTATAGATGGTGTAGCTTCTAGAGTAGCAACTTCCACTTGCAAGTTCTGTGACCCTTGGCAAATTACTTAACTTCTCTGACCCCTAATGATCCCATCTATGAAATGAGGACAATTCTCATTCTCTCCAATGAGAATCAAATGCGGCTGATTCTCCAAGTGTTTAGAAGATCAAGGATTATATATATATATATATATATACAGCACCTAGTAGAGCTCCTGGCTTCATATCCTCTCTTCTTTGTTTGAACAAAGATCCACTGAGTGTCTCCTATGTTTCCAGACACTGGACCAAGCCTGGGAATACAAAGATGAAGACAAGGATTCCTTCTCCTAGGGAACTAACAGTTCAGTGAGTTCAGTTCAGTTCAGTTCAGTCTCTCAGTCGTCAGTCCAAGGGACTCTCAAGAGTTTTCTCCAACACCACAGTTCAAAAGCATCAATTCTTCAGCACTCAGCCTTCTTCACAGTCCAACTCTCACATCCATACACGACTACTGGAAAAACCATAGCCTTGACTAGATGGACCTTAGTCGGCAAAGTAATGTCTCTGCTTTTGAATATACTATCTAGGTTGCTCATAATTTTTCTTCCAAAACGTAAGCGTCTTTTAATTTCATGGCTGCGATCACCATCTGCAGTGATTTTGGAGCCCCAAAAAATAAAGTCTGACACTGTTTCCACTGTTTCCCCATCTATTTCCCACGAAGTGATGGGACTGGATGCCATGATCTTCGTTTTCTGAATGTTGAGCTTTAAGCCAACTTTTTCACTCTTCTCTTTCACTTTCATCAAGAGGCTTTTTAGCTCCTCTTCACTTTCTGCCATAAGGGTGGTGTCATCTGCATATCTGAGGTTATTGATATTTCTCCCGGCAATCTTGATTCCAGCTTATGTTTCTTCCAGTCCAGCATTTCTCATGATAAGTTAAATACTCTGCATATAAGTTCAATAAGCAGGGTGACAATATACAGCCTTGATGCACTCCTTTTCCTATTTGGAACCAGTCTGTTGTTCCATGTCCAGTTCTAACTGTTGCTTCCTGACCTGCATACAGATTTCTCAAGAGGCAGGTCAGGTGGTCTGGTATTCCCATCTCTTTCAGAATTTTCCACAGTTTATTGTGATCCACACAGTCAAAGGCTTTGGCATAGTCAATAAAGCAGTTCAGTGAAGGAAACAGCAAATAACCAATAGTGGATGTCCAGTGAGATCACTGCCCTGGAGCTGAAGCTTGGAGCGGAGGTAGGAGGGCCCTGGGCTCTACTTCAGTTCTCCTCTCACTTGCTGTGTGACCATGAGCAATAACTTAGCCTCTCTAAGATCCAGGTTCATCTGTAAAATGGAGATAATCACACCTGCAAGGTACTGGCCACTGTGAGGAGATTCACAGGAAGGAGAGGTGGTTGAAACGTCCAAAAATCAGGACATTTATTTCCACAGTTTCTGGGAATTGTGAGGAGAAGCTGAAATGGAGGCAGGAAGTAACAGAAACAATTGGAAAGACAGAAATGTAGCCAGCAAGAGAACAAGCCAGGGATCATTGCCCTCTGGCTCCCACGGCCTCTGTCCCCAGCTCTATCGACATTAAAGGGAGAGCCGAGGACTTCCCAAACCAAAAGGGAAAACAAGCGCATTCTTGAGATTAGCTGAGGCAAACAAGAGCCAGGAGAGCCTCACGTTCCCATGGACCCCGCCCGGGCCATCCCCAGGAGAAGGCCTGGGGCAGTAGCAGGGTGGAGGGAGGCCAGGGGTGTGGAGGGGCCACACCGGTGAGAGGGTACCTCTGGCACCCACTCTGGCCCCAGGAGCCAGGTTCTGAGCTTCTGTTCTGTTTTCCATGGCCCAGGGCTCCGTGCTCAGGTGGGCTCAGCAAGTATTTCCTGATAGCTAGACTCCTTCAGCCTCCAGACACCTGTCATGCCTGCTGGGGACCAGAGCAGAGCTGGCAACAGGCTAGGGGGACAAGAACACGGTAACAAGAGCCATGGCTTTTTCCAGTTCCCTGAGTCCCTGTGTGCCTGTAAAGTGGGATGGGTCTGGCCTGAGATGGGCTTAAGAACCTGGGATCAGAAGGAGTCCCAAGGCTTACTTCCCAGCAAGGGCAGTCACAGAGAAAACCCCGAGACCCCAGACAAGTAGAGGACTGTTGGTCAAGATGGATGGTCAAGGAACTTTCCTGGTGGTCCAGTGGCTAGGACTCTGCACTCCCAACGCAGGGGGCCCGGGCTCAATCCCTGGTCAGGGAACTGGATCCCCCATGCCACAACTAAAGATCCTGTGTGCCTCAATGAAGATCAAAGATTCGGACTGCTGCTACTAAGACCCAACTCAGCCAAATATATATATATATAAAAGATGAACAGTCAAGGGTCCACTGCTGACCCAGAGGTCTGGCCACCTCTGGTCTCTAAAGACTGGGCTACTGCAGCCCTAGCAATTGTCATCTCTGGCCATTTCTGGGCAGGGCACCCTGTCTGGGGTAAGAAGAGTGCTGAAGTGGGGAGTTTTGACCCTGGCTCCTCTCACCTCTCCAGATTCCCAGCAGTGCCCCGACTCAGCGGAAAAGTCAGAACTATATTTCTTCCCCCGCAAAAAGGTTAAAGACTTCCCCAGCTCCCCTCTCAGGATGTGGTGTCTGAGAAGAGGACAGGCCCTTCTCTAAGGGCTGTCCTGGAAGGAAAGGCCAGAATGACTCAAGGGCCAGGGGTGTCCCCCATACTAGGACACTACCTGTTATTCTCTTGAGCCAGAATGGACCCCTCAGAACCCCAGGAGAGCCGAAGGGGCAAGCCCCATGCTTGAGTGACCATACAGGCGACAGACAACAACAGACCAAGGGGCTACCCTACGACTCTAGAAACAGCCTTGTGCTCATGAGGAAGGTTGGGTGGGGCGGCCTGAAGCACATCTCCAAGACAACAATAGTAACAGCAGTGCCCCAGGAGAGTAATAGAGAATTAAGGGCATGCTACCTTGGCTGTGGTGAAGCCATTAAAAGAATTCTAGCATGCTTCTCACAGGCAGGTAGCAAACCTTAGGCTTCTAAATGCTGGGTTTCTTCTCCCATGGGAAATTTAGAGTTGTATGGTAGGAAAAACAGAGAGATGTTGCTTGGAGTCAAAATCAAATGAGCTTTGGAGATGGACATGGGATAAAGAGGAGGAGGAGAAAGAAGTGTAGCAGAAGGGGAGAAAGAAGAGGGAAGGAGGAGGAAGGGAGGAAATGAAGAATGAGCAGGGCAGGAGGGGAAGGGAGATGAGGAGGAGAGATTCTGAGACCTGGTGAGCAGAGTTCTGTGGGTGGAAGAATGAAGGAGTTCAGTCCACTGGTGCACAAAGCCCTTGTGACAGGCCATGGGGTGGCCATAGGGCTGTCCAGACTTTGAGTTCTAAGTCCTGTGTCCTTGCCAAACACAGAGGAGGTCCCTGTGGTAAGGCTTGCTGGGGGAGATGGAAGCATCTGATACAAGTGAGCAGAGCTGCTGCCTTTGAACTTTGTAGACCCCGGGCAGCTGCCATGGGGTCTACAGAAAAGAGGCCTTGTTACCATAAACTTCTGGGGCTGCAGAGCCCTGGGGTCCTGCTTCTCTCAGGGGAGGGAGAAGGACCCTGAACCCATAAAAAGTGATCTTTCTTTGTTCACAGGTTTTGTACATCAATTCACAGTTGTTTTATACTCAGTGATTACTGAGTTACTATTCTGTGTAGTTTCTATTTGCTGGATATTTAATAAAAATATTTTTAAACAATAAATTAATTTTCAATGATAAAATAATAATGGAGATTGCATCAAGACGGCACATTGAGCACATGTGTCTGCTTGTCCTTCCCTAAATCCTTAAAATGATCAACACACACATGTGCACACATGCATACACACACACACACACACACACACACACATCACTAGAAGTGGCGCCAGTGATGACCAGAAATGAAGATCAATTTTTAAAAGACAGAACACAGATGGGATTAGACCAGTGGAAAGAAAACCAGTCAAAGACATTCAATGGGGGACCACTGTGAAACTCTGGCACAATTCCAGGGTTGTTCCAAGCTCAAGATGAGTCTCGATATTCCTGTCTGTTGTTGTTCAGTCGCTCAGTCCTATCTGACTCTTTTCAACCCCATGAACTGCAACAGGTCGGACTTCCCTGTCCTTCACCATCTTCCAGAGCTTGCCCAAACTCATGTCCATTGAGTTGGTGATGCCATCCTACCATCTCATCCTCTGTCATCCCCTTCTCCTCCTGCCTTCAATCTTTCCCAGCATCAGGGTCTTTTCCAATGAGTCAGCTCTTCACATCAGGTGGCCGAAGTATCGGAGCTTCAGCTTTAGCATCAGTCCTTCCAATGAATATTCAGGATTGATTTCCTTCAGAATGGACTGGTTTGATCTCCTTGCAGTTCAAGGGACTCTCAAGAGTCTTCTCTAGCATCACAGTTCAAAAGTATCAGTTCCTTGGCATTCAGCCTATTTTATTGTTCAGCTCTCATATCTGTATATGACTACTGGAAAAACCATAGTTTTGACTATATGGACCTTTGTAAAAGGCAAAGTAAAGTCTCTGCTTTTTAATACGCTGTCTAGGTTTGTCACTGTTTTTCTTCCAAGGAGCAAGTGTCTTTTAATTTCATGGCTGCAGTTACTGTCCACAGTGATTTTGAAGCCCAAGAAAATAAAGTTTGTCACTGTTTTCATTGTTTCTACCATCTAGTTGCCATGAAGTGATGGGACCAGATACCATGATGTTCATTTTTTGAATGCTGAGTTTTAAACCAGCTTTTTCACCTTCCTCTTTCACCTTCATCAAGAGATGTATACCATTTCCACACACCTCTCTTCTCCGTACTCACATTTATCCCTCCTTCTGAAAAGAAATTACCAGAAGCAGAACAAACAGCATCTACAGGTCAGAAGACAGAAAATCTCAAAATCAAAGAAAAGTACGCATAGAAGAATCACCAATATATGAAAGAAAGACACCGAAGTCAACAAATAGTATGATATATGAGGAAAGACAGTTAACAAGCAATCTGAAAGCAGCTATAAAAGTATGTAAATGTCCTCAGAGGGATAAGAGAGGATAATTGAAATAATTAATAATACTCATTGACATAATTGAAAGCAAAACATTGAAACATAAGCAACAAAAGTGAGCATTACAAAAGACAATCAAAGTTTTTGGAAATGAGAAATATGATCGTCAAAGTTTTAAAACAATTAAACACACTAAATCTAAATCCAAAACAGACAAAGCTGAGGAGTAAATTTGTATGCTAAAAGGATGTTCTGATTTCACAACTTAGGACCAAAGTGTAAATGACAAGAAAGTATAAAAAGAATAATTATAGTCAATTATTATATTCAATATTATTGTATTGCACACTTGAAAGTCGCTAAAAGAACAGTCTTCAAAACTCTGACAAGAAAAAGAATTTTTTCATAAATATGTATGGTGATGGATGTTAGTTAACTAGACTTACTGTGGTATCATTTCACGCTGTGTTCAAATATCAATTCATTACATTGTACACTTGAAGCTAATATAATATTATATGTGAATTAAGAAAGAATAATTTTAAAATATGTATAAATTCCAGTATCTAATAATAATTCTAGGAGAAGAGAACAGAGGCAAAAAGGGGGCAGGGAGTGGGGGAATTATTGAGGAAGTAGAAGACACAGCATCCTTCCAAAAAGGCAAGCCAACACAGATGCAGGCTCATGCTCTGGAACCCAGCCCTGGAGACACCCCAGAAGTCAAACAGCAGGTGGTAAGACTTCCAAACTGACACATAAACTCTGAGATGACCACACCACTCCAACAAAAGGCAACAAAAGGCAGTTACATTATGAAGTGTGTGTTGGGAGAAGAAGGATGAAAAATGGCAGCTCAGAAGATAAGAGTGAAGCAACGTGAATGGGAGACAGGATGGTGGGAGGTTTTGCACTGTCCTTTTCTCTCTCCCACAATTCTCTGGAAATAACATGTCTTTTCCTTGACTCCTATATGGCAGAAAGACAGGAAAGTGAAAGTGAAAGTGTTAATTGCTGGGTCATGTCCGACTCTTTGCAACCCAGTGGACTATAACCCACCAGGCTCCTCTGGCCATGGAATTTTCCAGACAAGAATACTAGAGTGGGTTCCCACTCCCTTCTTCTGGGAATCTTCCCAACCCAGGAATAGAACCTGGGTCTCTTGCTTTTCAGGTGGATTCTTTACTCTCTGAGCCACCATGGAAGCCCAGAAAAACAGGAATCAGGTTTTACTGAGATGGCTTTCAAGTCCCACTGGGGTGTGGAGTAGTAGTAGAAGTGGGTGAAGAAATACTGGCTGGCTTCTGCTTTCTCTCCTCCCCTCCTAACCGCCACAGCCAAGTGGCCAGATGTTTGCGGTTTATATGGTCAGGATGGCACAAACCAGCAGTGCCAGGGTACAGATGGAGACTGTAACTCCAGACATCCCTCACTCTGTGACTCACCCACCTCATCTTCCCCTTGTCCAAACACATTAGGAGAAGGGACAGAACCACTCTCCTCAGTTGCTATCTCCCCATTTCATCAGTGTAGGTAAATAATACTCCCAGGGATTCATAAGGACAAATACAAAGGCATCTAAGAAGCACGACTGCTATAAGGAAACAACAGACTGACCAATCTCTACCAGGCTCAATAAAATGATGGGAAAATAAAATAACTTGAAATAGATATATTAAACTTCTTCAAAGACATGTGGAAGATACTGGAAACAAAAAGCAGGAACTAGATGTCACAAATGAAACTCACCTGAAAATCCTGGGTAAGAAACACATAGTAATTGGAACAAAGAACTCAATGAACAGATGGGATAGCTGAATGGTTACAGCTGAAGAAAGAATTAGCACATTCAATGATCAGGTGGAGGAGCTCGCCCAGAAGGTATCATGAAGGAATTGGCAAATATGAAAGAAAAGTTCAGAGATTAAAAAGTAAGAGGAAAAAATATCAACCTATACAACAAGTGAACACCCATAAATAGGGACAAAAATAAACAAAGGAAGAAATACTTGAAGAAATAATGACTGAGGATTTAACAGAATTAGAAAAAGATAAGATCTCAGATGGAAAGGACCTGCAAATTAAAAGCAATGTAAATGAAAAAAACTTTTCACATTACAATGAAAATAAAGAATATCAAAGACAAAAAGAAAAAAAATTTAAGTAGCTAGAGAGAATAAACAAATTATCTACAAAGAAACAAGAGTCAAACTGCCATTAGCCTTCTCAACAACAACATGGAATGCAAGAAGATAAGAGACCATTATTTTCAAAGTGCTGACATCAAAGAACTTGAACCCAGAATAATATACCTAGCAAAACTGTCATTTAAATGTGAGGGTGGGGACTTCCCCGGTGGTCTAGTAGTCAAGACTTCACCTTTCAATGCAGGAGTGTGGGTTCAAGACCTCATTGGAGTGCTAAGATCCCACATGTCTCATAGCCAAAAAACAAAACATGAAACAGAAGCAGTATTGTAACAAATTCAAAAAAGATTTTTTAAATGATCCACATTAAAAAAAAAAATCTTTAAAAAATGTGATGATCAATCATACAAAAATCTGCATACTTTACCACAAACACTTGCTGAAAAAACTCCTGGAGAACATACTCAGAAATAGAGAAATAGATACTGGAGAATTCTATAAAATATGAATAGAGTTGTCAAATATAAGAAAAAACACAGAAACAACAACACCACATCTGGCTAAATATGAATTTCAGATAAGCAATAAATATTTTTTCATATAAATATCTCATATGCAGTATTCAAATTTAACTGGGTATCCTGCATCTTATCTGGCAACCCTAGGTATGGGATATAAATATGGATAAATAAATTAATACAGTTAATTATAGTCTAAATAAGAAAAGCTCTAGTAAGTCAAAATGGATATTCATGGAACTCCAGAATTAAAATTCTAGATGAGATATATGATGAGAGGTAGAGGGAGAAAACCAAAAGGTAGCAAAAGAGGACTAAGGAAATTGTCATATTCAGGGGAAAGATGGAGGGAACTGACAATTAGCATAAGCTGACAAGTTAGAGGCAAACACATAAGAATAAATATAGGATGCACAATAGAGAAACAATCTATAGACAATCAGCAGCAGAAAATTCGACCTATCCAATGGCATTCAGGAAAGGAGAAAACAGAAACAATACAAACAGAAAGTAAATAAAAAACAGGACACACAAAAGTCAAATAAGTCCCAACATAATATTAGTTGTAGTAAGCTGTGTACTCAGATTAAATTCATCAATCAAAAGACAGACTATCAGAATGGATCTCTTAAAAAAATCAAATAATATATTTCCCAGAAGAAAAGATTTCAAACAGAAGAGTATATAAAATTTGAAAAAAGGGGAGTTGAAGAAGAAACTACATGCAAATATGAACCAAAAGTAAATCAGACTGTCAACTTTAATATTAAAGTTTAAATAGATTAAATAGATGTTAATACAAAAAAATTCATAAATAGAAAAAAACTACACCCTAGATAGAAGGACTATTACATCTATAAGAAATTACATATATATATGTAGAAAAAGATATATCCTCAAAATATGCAATGACCAATAATAGAGAAAAATAGATGTCAACAGTTTTAGTTGGGAGATTTTTATATACTTTTCTCAGAAACTGATATATCAAGCAGAAATAAAAATATTAACATAACTAAAGATTAAAATTTACAGTTAAATTTTATGGAAGACTTGTATCTGATTTCTACTACATGTAAAACTCATAGGCCATAGCTAAATGGTACTTAGAGAAATTTTTATAGATTTAAATACATTCATCAGACTACAAATGAAGTGTAGGCATTAAAATTAAGAAACTTGAAGAATGTGTATGTACTTCCAAAGCAAAAATAAGAAAAATAAGGGTATAACTCAGTAATAGAAAACACAAATAAAACAATAGAAAATATTTAAGCTGGTTTTTAAAGACACAAATAAAATGGACAAACTCATCAAGACGAATAAAGGAAAAAAAAAGTATAAGCAAACACAGGATGTAAAAGGAAGAAATAATTACAGTTACAACAGAGATTTTTTTTTTTTTAATCTTTTGGCCACACCACATGGCATGCAGGATCTCAGTTTCCCGATCAGGAATCAAATCCTCAACCCCTGCATTGGCAGCATGGAGTCTTAACCACTGGACCGCTAGGGAAGTACCAAAATAATTTTTTAATAATGAAAAATATGTGACAGCAATACAGAAACTTTTGGAAATAATTTACATTGTCAAATGCGGTAAAAGACAACTGAAAATAAAATAGATATTAAAAAAGAGAAATTATATAATGAAAGACTACTTTCATTGTTACTGCCTTCTTCAACTACCAAGAAAAATCTGAGGCTTACATGACTTTAAGAAGAGGCCAACACAATTAAGAAATTGTTAAAGTCAGTATTCTACAAGTTGTTCTTTAAAAAATAGAAAGAGGGAAGGGCTCTCCAACTCACTTCGTGAGACTGGAATCATTTATCCATGATTTCAAAGCCAGATATGGACCTTATAAGGAAAGAAAATAAGACAGTAATAGCTAGTACTCCGAATCCAAAAGTGTATTTAAAAGAATACATTATAGTGAAATAAAATTTTAAAATTAATGTATCCATACATTAATGGACTGAAAAAGAAAATTACATTATTCTGTACTTAGGTGTAAAAAAGGCACAGGCTAACCATTTATGATAAAAGGCCTCAAAAAACTAGGAAGAGCTGGAACTTCCTTACCCTGACAATTATTATAGATAATAACATGGAGTAAACCTTAAACTCCATTGAAAACACTTAGACACATCCTCTCTAATACCAGCAAGCAATTAAAGATGTCCACCATCACCTTTTTAACTAGGTATTACCTAGTACTGGCAGTCCCAGCCTGCAGAGTAAAACGAGAAAAAGAAATGAGGTAAAAGACAGGAAGAGAAAAAATAAGACTCAGTATTTGCATATAACTTGATTATCAGCATAAAAAATGCAACAGAACTAAATAAACAATAGAAATAATAGGAGAGTCTGGCAAGGTTGCCAGATACAAAATCAACATCCAAAAAATCAATACTATTCTCTAGAGCAGCAACAATCAACTAAACTACAATAATAAAACGATGCCATTCACAGTAGCAGCAGAAAGAGCAAAGTATCCAGGAATTATCCTGGCAAACAACATACAGCAAAAGATACCCTGAAAAAAGTGAATATGCTGGAAAAAGTGGCAGCTGGGAGGAAATATTTGCAGCAATTAATATCAGAATTTTAAAGGAACTCCGATTATACAGAGTGAAGTAAGCCAGAAAGAAAAACACCAATACAGTATACTAACACATATATATGGAATTTAGAAAGATGGCAATGATGACCCTGTATTCGAGACAGCAAGAGACACAGATGTGTAGAGCGGACTTTTGGACTCTGAGGGAGAGGGTGGGATGATTTGGGAGAATGGCATTGAAACATGTATACTATCATGTAAGAAACGAATCGCCAGTCTATGTCCGAGGCAGGATACAGGATGTTTGGGGCTGGTGCACGGGGATGACCCAGAGAGATGTTATGGGGAGGGAGGTGGGGGCGGGGGGGTTCATGTTTGGGAAGGCATGTACACCCGTGGTGGATTCATGTTAATGTATGGCAAAACCAATACAGTATTGTAAAGTAAAATAAAGTAAAAATAAAAATTTAAAAACAAAACAAAATGAATAAATAAAGGAACTCTTACAAATTAAAGAAAGCAATTAAAACCTGGTTGACTAACAATTTTATGAAAAGATATTTAACCTCATTAGTAATTAGAAAAAGATCAATCGAACAAAATAAGAGAGGCAACAGAGTAGTAAAAATCATAAAATTGAATAATAACAAATAACATAAATGGTGTGCAGAGGAAGAAACTCGGTTTCAGCACCTACACATGGGTCGTACAGTAATGCTGGAGAATAATCTGGAAGCAATTAATGAAATCTGGTATGCATATTCCCTATCAACTATCAGCTCCATTCCTCATACTTCTCTGGCAAAATTGGTGCACAGCTCCATTACACATTATAGGAGTGTGTACACACTGCTATATTTAAAACATATAACCAACAAGGACCTACTGTATTGCACAGAGAACTCTGTTCAACATACTGTAATAACTTAAATGGAAAAAGAATTTGAAAAAGAACAGACACTTGTACATGTATAACTGAATCACTTTGCTCTGCAACTGAAACTAACACAACATTGTTAATCAACTACACAGCAATATAAAATAATTTTTTAAAAAGTAAAGTGAAAAAAAAAACCTATATAAGGATGCTTTTTCACACCATTATTTCTCACAGGGGACAAACTAGGATTTAACCACTAAGAAAATGGACAAACAAAACATATGCAAATAGCAAAAGGAACCATGTTGAGATACATATGTTTGAAAATGTGTTGAGTGACAAAAAAAGAAAAGAAACTGAAAGAGGTCTGCACCTTATCACTTATGTAAATTTCAAACACACACACACAGCAACTGTTAAATATTTCAAGAGCTTATCCTTCCAAAAGCCCCAGGCAAGGACAACCAACAGAAACAACAGACAAATATTAAAACTAAAAGAGAATTTAGCAAGTTAGATATAATATCAAGTTACAAAACTCAATAGCATTCTCTACACTAGAAATGTAACAATAAAATAAGACATCACTCAGGATTGTAACAAAAACTCTCCTTTAAGAATTATCTTAACAGGAAATGTACAATACCACCACTGAAGGACATACAGAAGATTTGGATAAATAGATATCCCACACTTGTACTTGGAAAATTGTAAGACACTGAAGAAAGAAACTGAAGATGACATAAACAGATGGAAAGACCTATTGTGTTCATGGATTGGAAGAATTAATACTGCTAAAATGCTGTACAGATTCAAATCAATCCTTATCAAAATACCAATGGAATTTTTCACAAAACTAGAACAAATAATTTTAAAATATGGATGGAAACACAAAAGACCCTGAGTAGCCAAAACAATATTGAGAAAACAGAACAGAGCTGGAGATTTCACAGTCCCTGGCTTCAGACCAAACTACAAAGCTATAGTAATCAAAATAGCATGGTATGGCATAAAAGTAGACACAAAGATCAATGGAATAGGATGGACAGTCCAGAAATAAGCCCATGCACTCTGGCCCAATAATCTATGAAAAGGAAGCAAGAATATACAAGGGAGAAAGACAGTCTCTTCAATAAATGATGCTGGGAAAGTTGGAAAGCTACATGTAAAAGAATGAAATTAGAACATTTTTTTCTCACCATTTAAAAAAATAAACTCAAAACAGATTAAAGACCTAAATGTAAGACCTAAAACCATAAAACTTCTAGAAGAAAACATAGGCAGAACAGTCTCTGACATAAATTGTAGCAATATTTTGTGGATCTGTCTCCTAAGGCAAAGGCAACAAAAACAAAAATAAACAAACAGGACCGAATTAAACTTAAAACTTTTTGCACAGCAAAGAAAACCACTGACAAAACAAAAAGACAACCTACTGAATGGGAGGAAATATTCGGAAATTATATGACTGACAATGATTTAATATCCCAATATGTATACAGACCATGCAACTCAATGTATAAAAAATAAAAAACCCCATTAAAAATTTGGCAGGGGACCTGAATAGATATTTTTCCAAAGAGGATATACAGATGGCAAGCAGGCACATGAAAAGATTCTCAATGTTGTTGATCATCAGAGAAATGCAAATCAAAACAAAAATGAGATACTTGTCAGAATGGCTATCATTAAAAAGACAAACATTGGTGATGAAAATAAACACTGGTGAGGATGTGGAGAAAAGGGAACCCTGTACTGTTGCTGAGAATGTAAATAGGTATAGCCATTGTGGAAAACAGCATGGAGTCTCCTCAAAACACTAAAAAATAGAATTACCATATGATCCAGCAGTTCTACTCCTGGGTATAAATCCAAATAAAATGAAAACACTCATGTGAAAAGATACATGCACCCCAATGTTCATAGTAGCATTATTTACAATAGCCAAGATGGGGAAGCAACCTAAGTGTCCATCATCAGATGAATTGATAAAAAAAGATGTAATATATCTGTACAATAGAATACAATTAAGCCATAAAAAAAGAATGAGATGATGTCATTTGCAATAACATAGAATGCCCTGGTGAGTATTACACTAAGTGAAATAAATCAGACAGAGAAAGACAAATACTGCATGCTGTCACTTAGATATGGAACCTAAAACATAAAGCTAACTAGTGAACATAACAAAAAAGAAACAGATTCACAGATATAGAGAACACACTAGTGGTTACCAGTGCGCACAGGCAAGTGAGGCAGGGCACAGGACTAAGAGGCACAAGTTACCATGTGTAAAAGAAATATGCTATATTGTACAGCACAGGGAATATGGCCAATATAATAACTATCAGTTCAGTTCAGTTTAGTCATTCAGTCGTGTCCGACTCTTTGCGACCCCATGAATCACAGCACGCCAGGCCTCCCTGTCCATCACCAACTCCCGGAATTCACTCAGACTCGCGTCCACCAAGTCGGTGATGTCATCCAGCCATCTCATCCTTGGTCGTCCCCTTCTCTTCCTGCCCCTAATCCCTCCCAGCATCAGAGTCTTTTCCAAGGAGTCAACTCTTCGCATGAGGTGGCCAAAGTACTGGAGTTTCAGCTTTAACATCATTCCTTCCAAAGAAATCCCAGGGCTGATCTCCTTCAGAATGGACTGGTTGGATCTCCTTGCAGTCCAAGGGACCCTCAAGCGTCTTCTCCAACACCACAGTTCAAAAGCATCAATTCTTCGGCGCTCAGCCTTCTTCACAATCCAACTTTCACATCCATACATGACCACTGGAAAAACCATACATAGCCTTGACTAGACGGACCATTGTTGGCAAAGTAATGTCTCTGCTTTTCAACATGCTATCTAGGTTGGTCATAACTTTTCTTCCAAGGAGTAAGCGTCTTTTAATTTCATGGCTGCAGTCACCATCTGCAGTGATTTTGGAGCCCCAAAAAAATAAAGTCTGA
This sequence comes from Capra hircus, assembly GCF_001704415.2. NCBI lineage: Eukaryota > Metazoa > Chordata > Mammalia > Artiodactyla > Bovidae > Capra > Capra hircus. The sequence goes on from NC_030808.1 coordinate 129,429,954, forward strand.
CACTGTTTCCCCATCTATTTCCCATGAAGTGATGGGACTAGATGCCATGATCTTCATTTTCTGAATGTTGAGCTTTAAGCCAACTTGTTCACTCTCCTCTTTCACTTTCATCAAGAGGCTTTTTAGATCCTCTTCACTTTCTGCCATAAGGGTGGTGTCATCTGCATATCTGAGGTTATTGATATTTCTCCCAGCAATCTTGATTCCAGCTTGTGCTTCTTCCAGCCCAGCGTTTCTCATGATGTACCCTGCATAGAAGTTAAATAAGCAGGGTGACAATATACAACTTTGACGTACTCCTTTTCCTATTTGGAACCAGTCTATTGTTCCATGTCCAGTTCTAAACTGTTGCTTCCTGACCTGCATATAGGTTTCTCAAGAGGCAGGTCAGGTGGTCTGGTGTTCCCATCTCTCTCAGAATTTTCCACAGTTTACTGTGATCCACACAGTCAAAGGCTTTGGCATAGTCAATAAAGCAGAAATAGAAGTTTCTCTGGAACTCTCTTGCTTTTTCCATGATCCATCAGATGTTGGCAATTTGATTTCTGGTTCCTCTGCCTTTTCTAAAACCAACTTGAACATCTGGAAGTTCACAGTTCACATATTGCTGAAGCCTGGCTTGGAGAATTTTGAGCACTACTTTACTAGCGTGTGAGATGAGTGCAATTTGTGCTGTAGTTTGAGCATTCTTTGGCATTGCCTTTTTTTTGGAATTGGAATGAAAACTGACCTTTACCAGTCCTGTGGCCACTGCTGAGTTTTCCAAATTTGCTGGCATATTGAATGCAGCACTTTCACAGCATCATCTTTCAGGATTTGAAATAGCTCAACTGGAATTCCATCACCTCCATTAGCTTTGTTCATAGTGATACTTTCTAAGGCCCACTTGACTTCACATTCCGGATGTCTGGCTCTAAGTGAGTGATCATACCATCGTGATTTTCTTGGTTGGGAAGATCTTTTTTGTACAGTTCTTCTATGTATTCTAGCCACCTCTTCTTAATATCTTCTGCTTCTGTTAGGTCCAGACCATTTCTGTCCTTTATTGAGCCCATCTTTGCATGAAATGTTCCCTTGGTATCTCTAATTTTCTTGAAGAGATCTCTAGTCTTTCCTATTCTGTTCTTTTCCTCTATTTCTTTGCATTGATCGCTGAGGAAGGCTTTCTTATCTGTTCTTGCTATTCTTTGGAACTCTGCATTCAGATGCTTATATATTTCCTTTTCTCCTTTGCTTTTTGCTTCTCTTCTTTTCACAGCTATTTGTAAGGCCTCCCCAGACAGCCATTTTGCTTTTTTGCATTTCTTTTCCATGGGGATGGTCTTGATCCCTGTCTCCTGTACAATGTCATGAACCTCCGTCCATAGTTCTTCAGGCACTCTATCTATGAGATCTAGTCCCTAAAATCTATTTCTCACTTCCACTGTATAATCATAAGGTATTTGATTTAGGTCATACCTGAATGTCTAGTGGTTTTCCCTACTTTCTTCAATGCAGTATAATGTATAACATTTTTGAGTCGCTATCCTGTACACTTGAAACTAATATTGCAAATCAACTACACCTCACTTTTAAAAAAATTAAAACACCAGTGCTCAGCGAAATTAAGACACACAAGCTTTGAAGTGTATAAGGGTATAAGTTGAAAACATCTTCACAGATGAACAACCCTACACATTCTATAAGAGCACATAGAAATGTCCAAAGATGAGGAGAAAGGAGTTGAAGTAGTTGAGGGAACAAATGGAATAAATAAAACAAGAGAGGTGCCCTGAATAGAGAAATAATGATAATGTTCAGACGATAAATTCACTTCTGCAGTTCAGGTCTAGAAAAAGAGGAAAAAATATGTACATGAACAAAAACACTATATAGGGCAGGGATACACACCAAAAGCAGTGGAATGTATGCCAGTGCCACTGCAGATGGTGACTGCAGCCATGAAATGAAAAGACGCTCACTCCTTGGAAGGAAAGTTATGACCAACCTAGATAGCATATTCAAAAGCAGAGACATTACTTTGCCGACTAAGGTCCGTCTAGTCAACACTATGGTTTTTCCTGTGGTCATGTATGGATGTGAGAGTTGGACTGTGAAGAAGGCTGAGCACCGAAGAATTGATGCTTTTGACCTGTGGTGTTAGAGAAGACTCTTGAGAGTCCCTTGGACTGCAAGGAGATCCAACCAGTCCATTCTGAAGGAGATCAGCCCTGGGATTTCTTTGGAAGGAATGATGCTGAAGCTGAAAGTCCAGTACTTTGGCCACCTCATGCAAAGAGTTGACTCCTTGGAAAAGACTCTGATGCTGGGAGGGATTAGGGGCAGGAAGAGAAGGGGACGACAGAGGATGAGATGGCTGGATGGCATCACTGACTTTATGGACATGAATCTGAGTGAATTCCGGGAGTTGGTGATGGACAGGGAGGCCTGGCGTGCTGCGATTTATGGGGTCGCAAAGAGTCGAACACGACTGAGCGACTGAACTGAAATGAACTGAAGTGATAGAAAGTGAAAGTCACTCAGTTGTGTCCGACTCTTTGCGATCCCATGCACATACAGTCCATGGCCAGAATACTGGAGTGGGTAGCCTTTCCTTTCTCCAGAGGGAAATTTCCCAACCCAGGAATCGAACCTGGGGTCTCCTGCATTGTAGGTGGATTCTTCACCAACTGAGTTATCAGGGAAGCCCCCAGATTAGTGATAAGAGAGGGGGGAGATGGTGAAACTAAACACCAAATGTTCAAAGAAAAGGAAGAAATAGTAAAAGACAATTTCCCAAGGTTAAAGACCCCAAAATTAAAAAGATAAAGCAAGTGCTAAGTTGGCTGAAAATGAGTATCAGTGAATGCAATGATAAATAGTAAATAAGTGGTAAATAATTCACACATCATAGTTTCACAAAGAATTCTTTTTATTTCTAGATACTCTCAGAGAAGAAAAAAAAATATGTAGAGGAAAAAAACAGTATTAAGAAGAGACTTCTTACAAGCAACATTAAATGCAAGAAAATAATCAAGAAATAATGTTTTGAGGATTAAATTAACTCAAATAAAAGATGTTGGATCTAAAGTTCTATACCTAGGAGGAGGCGGTCCTAAGATGGCAGAGGAATAGGATGGGGAGACCACTTTCTCCCCCACAAATTCATCAAAAGAACATTTAAACAGTGAGAAGAGATACCCCACACCAAGGTAAGAGAAACCCAAGTAAGATGGTAAGTGTTGCAAGAGGGCATCAGAGGGCAGACACATTGAAACCATACTCACAGAAAACTACTCAATCTAATCACACTAGCCTTGTCTAACTCAATGAAACCAAGCCATGCCTGCGGGGCAACCCAAGACGGGCGGGTCATTGTGGAGAGGCCTGACAGAATGTGGTCCACTGGAGAAGGGAATGGCAAGCCACTTCAGTATTCTTGCCTTGAGAACCCCATGAACAGCATGAAAAGGCAAAATGATAGGATACCAAAAGAGGAACTCCCCAGGTCATTAGGTGCCCAATATGCTACTGGAGATCAGTGGAGAAATAACTCCAGAAAGAATGAAGGGATGGAGCCAGAGCAAAAACAATACCCAGCTGTGGATGTGACTGGTGATAGAAGAAAGATTCGATGCTGTAAAGAGCACTATTGCATAGGAACCTGGAATGTCAGGTCCATGAATCAAGGCAAATTGGAAGTGGTCAAACAAGAGATGGCAAGGGTGAACGTCGACATTCTAGGAATCAGCAAACTAAAATGGACTGGAATGGGTGAATTTAACTCAGATGACCATTATATCTACTACTGTGGGCAGGAATCCCTCAGAAGAAATGGAGTAGCCATCATGGTCAACAAAAGAGTCCAAAATGCAGAACTTGGATGCAATCTCAAAAACGACAGAATGATCTCTGTTCGTCTCCAAGGCAAACCATTCAATATCACAGTTATCCAAGTCTATGCCCCAACCAGTAATGCTGAAGAAACTGAAGTTGAATGGTTTTATGAAGACCTACAAGATCTTTTAGAAGTAACACCCAAAAAAGATGTCCTTTTCATTACAGGGGACTGGAATGCAAAAGTAGGAAGTCAAGAAACACCTGGAGTAACAGGCAAATTTGGCCTTGAAATGTGGAATGTAGCAGGGCAAAGACTAATAGAGTTTTGCCAAGAAAATGCACTGGTCATAGCAAACGCCCTCTTCCAACAACACAAGAGAAGACTCTACACATGGACATCACCAGATGGTCAACACCAAAATCAGATTGACTATATTCTTTGCAGCCAAAGATGGAGAAGATCTATACAGTCAACAAAAACAAGACCAGGAGCTGACTGTGGCTTAGATCATGAACTCCTTATTGCCAAATTCAGACTTAAATTGAAGAAAGTAGGGAAAACCGCTAGACCATTCAGGTATGACCTAAATCAGATACCTTATGATTATACAGTGGAAGTAAGAAATAGATTTAAGGGTCCAGATCTGATAGATAGAGTGCCTGAAGAACTATGGACTGAGGTTCGTGACATTGTACAGGAGACAGGGATCAAGACCATCCGCATGGAAAAGAAATGCAAAAAAGCAAAATGGCTGTCTGGGGAGGCCTTACAAATGGCTGTGAAAAGAAGAGAAGCGAAAAGCAAAGGAGAAAAGGAAAGATATAAGCATCTGAATGCAGAGTTCCAAAGAATAGCAAGAACAGATAAGAAAGCCTTCTTCAGTGATCAATGCAAAGAAATAGAGGAAAAGAACAGAATGGGAAAGACTAGAGATCTCTTCAAGAAAATTAGAGATACCAAGGGAACATTTCATGCAAAGATGGGCTCAATAAAGGACAGAAATGGTCTGGACCTAACAGAAGCAGAAGATATTAAGAAGAGGTGGCTAGAATACATAGAAGAACTGTACAAAAAAGATCTTCACGACGCAGATAATCATGATGATGTGATCACTAATCTAGAGCCAGACATCTTGGAATGTGAAGTCAAGTGGGCCTTGGAAAGCATCACTACGAACAAAGCTAATGGAGGTGATGGAATTCCAGTGGAGCTATTTCAAATCCTGAAAGATGATGCTGTGAAAGTGCTGCACTCAATACGCCAGCAAATTTGGAAAACTCAGCAGTGGCCACAGGACTAGAAAAGGTCAGTTTTCATTCCAATTCCAAAGAAAGGCAATGCCAAAGAATGCTCAAACTACTGCACAAATTGCACTCATCTCACACGGTAGTAAAGTAGTGCTCAAAATTCTCCAAGCCGGGCTTCAGCAATACATGAACTGTGAACTCCCTGATGTTCAAGCTGGTTTTAGAAAAGGCAGAGGAACCAGAGATCAAATTGCCAACATTCTCTGGATCATCAAAAAAGCAAGAGAGTTCCAGAAAAACATTTATTTCTGCTTTATTGACTATGCCAAAGCCTTTGACTGTGTAGATCACAATAAATTGTGGAAAATTCTGAAAGAGGTGGGAATACCAGACCACCTAACCTGCCTCTTGAGGAATCTGTATGCAGGTCAGGAGGCAACAGTTAGAACTGGACATGGAACAACAGACTGGTTCCAAATAGGAAAAGGAGTCCGTCAAGGCTGTATATTGTCACCCTGCTTATCTAACTTATATGCAGAGTGCATCATGAGAAACGCTGGGGCTGGAAGAAGCACAAGCTGGAATCAAGATTGCCAAGAGAAATATCAATCACCTCAGATATGCAGATGACACCACCTTTATGGCAGAAAGTGAAGAGGAACTAAAAAGCCTCTTGATGAAAGTGAAAGAGGAGAGTGAACAAGTTGGCTTAAAGCTCAACATTCACAAAACGAAGATCATGGCATCTGGTCCCATCACTTCATGGGAAATAGATGGGGATACAGTAGAAACAGTGTCAGACTTTATTTTTTTGGGCTCCAAAATCACTGCAGATGGTGACTGCAGCCATGAAATTAAAAGACGCTTGCTCCTTGGAAGAAAAGTTATGACCAACCTAGATAGCATATTCAAAAGCAGAGACATTACTTTACTGACTAAGGTCCGTCTAGTCAAGGCTATGGTTTTTCCTGTGGTCATGTATGGATGTGAGAGTTGGACTGTAAAGAAGGCTGAGTGCCGAAGAATTGATGCGTTTGAACTATGGTATTGGAGAAGATGCTTGAGGGTCCCTTGGACTGCAAGGAGATCCAACCAGTCCATTCTGAAGGAGATCAGCCCTGGGATTTCTTTGGAAGGAATGACGGTAAAGCTGAAACTCCAGTACTTTGGCCACCTCATGCGAAGAGTTGACTCATTGGAAAAGACTCTGATGCTGGGAGAGATTGGGGGCAGGAGGAGAAGGGGACGACAGAGGATGAGAAGGCTGGATGGCATCACGGACTCAATGGACATGAATCTGAGTGAACTCCAGGAGTTGGTGATGGACAGGGAGGCCTGGCGTGCTGCAATTCATGGGGTCGCAAAGAGTCGGACATGACTGAGTGACTGAACTGAACTGAACTGAAATTCCACAAAACAACTTCTGAATGCCGGCAAAGAACATCAGGCACACAGAAAAGCAGCCCATTGTCTTTGAAAGGAGGCAGGAAAAAATATAAAAGACAAAAAAAGAGACAAAAGAGGTAGGGACGGAGCTCCGTCCCAGGAAGGCAGTCTTAAAAAGAGAGAAGTTTCCAAACACCGGGAAACACTCTCACTGCTGAGTCTGTGGCAAGCCTTGGAAGCACAGAGAGCAACATAACAGGGAGGAAAAATAAATAAATAATCAAAACCCACCGATTACGAGCCCAACAGTACTCTGCCAGTGGAGAAGCAGCACAGACGCCTGCACCTGCCAGTAGCAAGTGGGGGCTGGGCAGGGAGGCATGGGCTGCATTGCTTAGAGTAAGGATCTGGCCTGAATGCCCCGATGGCAATCTGAGTGAACTAACTTGGGCTAGCAAACCAGACTGTGGGATATCTACCACATGCAAAGCCCTAAGACACCTCCAGGCCCGCACACAGAACAAAGGACTGAACAGAACTAGCTGGCTGCAGACGATTCCCCTCTGGTGACAGGCAGCTAGAGCCAGAAGGGGGCAATTGCAGCCCCAGAGAGACATTATCTACCAAACTGCAAGCAGGCTTCTTTGCTAACTAAGACTTCTTGGGGTTCTGGACAGTTAACATCTGCCTGAGAAGGTGCACCAGTTGTACACCCAGAAAACCAAGTGGCAGGGACGGGGGAGGCGATAAGTCATAGTGACTGCGCTCACCAAACACCTCATCACCTGAGCTCCTCAGACCTGGGAAGGGCACAAAACGCAGGTCCAACCGAGTTTGCGCCTCTGAGGACTACCCGTGTGCCTGAACCTAAGTGGCTTAGACCTGGGAGGTGCATGCAGCCCAGGGCCCACCTCAGACGGTTCCCAGCGGAGCAACCTAGAGCCTGAACAGTGTGGGCAGGGAGGGTATACGCGCCGTGAGCGGGGGCAGGCCCAGTGTGACTGAGGCACTGCAACCACACACCAGCGTTATTTGTTTGCAGCGTCCCTCCCTCCCCACAGTGCAACTAAACAAGTTAGCCTAAAAAAAGTGTCCACCACCACCACTTTTGTGTCAAGGCCGGAATCAGACACTGAAGAGACCAGCAAACAGAAGAAGCTAAAACAGAGGGAACCGCCTTGGAAGTGACAGGTGCAATATATTCAAACCCTGTCGTTAGAACCAACTACATAGGAAGGGGCCTGTACTCTTGCCTGGAAAATCTCATGGACAGAGGAGCCTGGTAGGCTGCAGTCCATGGGGTCACTAAGAGTCAGGAACGACTGAGCAACTTCAGTTTGACTTTTCACTTTCATGCATTGGAGAAGGAAATGGCAGCCCACTCCAGTGTTCTTGCCTGGAGAATCCCAGGGACGGGGGAGTTTGGTGGGCTGCCGTCTGTGGGGTCACACAAAGTCGGACACGACTGAAGCAATTTAGCAGCAGCAGCAGCATAGATCTTGAGAAATATAAGCCGGACAAAGGAACTATCCAAAAATGAATTCACCCCACAATACCCACAACAACACCAGAGAAAGTCCCAGATATATTTTTACTATTTTTACAATCATTCTCTTTTTTTTTCAAATTAAAAAAAATTTTAAGTCTTCTATTCTCCTCTAATTTTCACTTTTATAACTTATTATTACTTTCCAAAAAAAGACCCTATTTTTTAAAGCAAACTTCATATATATATATTTATAATTTTTGTGACTTTGTGGTTTTTTTTAGTTTTTTTTTTTAATTTTAAAATCTTTAATTCTTACGTGCGTTCCCAAACTATGAACCCCCCTCCCACCTCCCTCCCCATAACATCTCTCTGGGTCATTCCCATGCACCAGACCCAAGCATGCTGTATCCTGCGTCAGACATAGACTGGCGATTCGATTCTTACATGATAGTATACATGTTAGAATGCCATTCTCCCAAATCATCCCACCCTCTCCCTCTCCCTCTGAGTCCAAAAGTCCGTTATACACATCTGTGTCTTTTTTCCTGTCTTGCATACAGGGTCGTCCTTGCCATCTTTTTAAATTCCATATATATGTGTTAGCATACTGTATTGGTGTTTTTCTTTCTGGCTTACTTCACTCTGTATAATCGGCTCCAGTTTCATCCATCTCATCAGAACTGATTCAAATGAATTCATTTTTAATGGCTGAGTAATACTCCATTGTGTATATGTACCACAGCTTGCTTATCCATTCATCTGCTGATGGACATCTAGGTTGTTTCCATGTCCTGGCTATTATAAACAGTGCTGCGATGAACATTGGGGTACATGTGTCTCTTTCAATTCTGGTTTCCTCGGTGTGTATGCCCAGCAGTGGGATTGCTGGGTCATAAGGTAGTTCTATTTGCAATTTTTTAAGGAATCTCCACACTGTTCTCCATAGTGGCTGTATTAGTTTGCATTCCCACCAACAGTGTAGGAGGGTTCCCTTTTCTCCACACCCTCTCCAGCATTTATTGCTTGCAGATTTTTGGATCAGCAGCCATTCTGACTGGTGTGAAGTGGTACCTCATTGTGGTTTTGATTTGCATTTCTCTAATAATGAGTGATGTTGAGCATCTTTTCATGTGTTTGTTAGCCATCCGTATGTCTTCTTTGGAGAAATGTCTGTTTAGTTCTTTGGCCCATTTTTTGATTGGGTCGTTTATTTTTCTGGAATTGAGCTGCAGGAGTTGCTTGTATATTTTTGAGATTAGTTGTTTGTCAGTTGCTTCATTTGCTATTATTTTCTCCCATTCAGAAGGCTGTCTTTTCACCTTGCTTACAGTTTCCGTTGTTGTGCAGAAGCTTTTAATTTTAATTAGATCCCATTTGTTTATTTTTGCTTTTATTTCCAGTATTCTGGGAGGTGGATCATAGAGGATCCTGCTGTGATTTATGTCTGACAGTGTTTTGCCTATGTTTTCCCCTAGGAGTTTTATAGTTTCTGGTCTTACGTTTAGATCTTTAATCCATTTTGAGTTTATTTTTGTGTATGGTGTTAGAAAGTGATCTAGTTTTACTCTTTTACAAGTGGTTGACCAGTTTTCCCAGCACCACTTGTTAAAGAGATTGTCTTTACTCCATTGTATATTCTTGCCTCCTTTGTCAAAGATAAGGTGTCCATAGGTGTGTGGATTTATCTCTGGGCTTTCTATTTTGTTCCATTGATCTATATGTCTGTCTTTGGGCCAGTACCATACTGTTTTGATGACTGTGGCTTTGTAGTAGAGCCTGAAGTCCGGCAAGTTGATTCCTCCAGTTCCATTCTTATTTCTCAAGATTGCTTTGGCAATTCGAGGTTTTTTGTATTTCCATACAAATCTTGAAATTATTTGCTCTAGTTCTGTGAAAAGTACCACTGGTAGCTTGATAGGGATTGCATTGAATTTGTAAATTGCTTTGGGTAGTATACTCATTTTCACTATATTGATTCTTCCAATCCATGAACTTGGTATGTTTCTCCATCTATTAGTGTCCTCTTTGATTTCTTTCATCAGTGTTTTATAGTTTTCTATATATAGGTCTTTAGTTTCTTTAGGTAGATATATTCCTAAGCATTTTATTCTTTTCGTTGCAATGGTGAATGGAATTGTTTCCTTGATTTTTTTTTCTACTTTCTCATTATTAGTGTATAGGAATGCAAGGGATTTCTGTGTGTTGATTTTATATCCTGCAACTTTACTATATTCATTGATGAGTGCTAGTAATTTTCTGGTGGAGTCTTTAGGGTTTTCCATGTAGAGGATCATGTCATGTGCAAACAGTGAGAATTTACTTCTTCTTTTCCAATTTGGATTCCTTTTATTTCTTTTTCTGCTCTGATTGCTGTGGCCAAAATTTCCAGAACTATGTTGAATAGTAGCGGTGAAAGTGGACACCCTTGTCTTGTTCCTGACTTTAGGGGAAATGCTTTCAATTTTTCACCATTGAGGATGTTTGCTGTGGGTTTTTTTTTTTCTTCTTCTTTTCTTTAATATTGTATTTTTGAAATTCCAAACTCTACTCTAGATTTTTAATCTTTGCTTTTTGGTATTTGTCTCAATTTTGTACCTTTAAGAACCCAATCTTCAGTACCCATTTTACTTGGGAGTGAGAGTACTGGCTTGACTGCTCTCTCCCCCTTTGGACTCTCCTTTTTCTCCACCAGGTCGTCTCTGTCTCCTCCCTACCCCCTCTCTTCTCTACTGAACTCTGTGAATCTCTGTGTGTTCCAGACGGTGGAGAACATTTAGGGAACTGATTACTGGCTGGATCTATCTCGCTCCTTTTGATTCCCGCCTTTTATCCTCCTGGCCACCTCTGTCTCCTTCCTCCTTCTTCTCTTCTCTGTATAACTCTGTGAACATCTCTGAGCATCCAATTGTAGACTACACATAAGGAAGTGATTACTGGCTAGCTTGCTCTCTCCTTTATTGATTCCACCTCATCTCATTTGGGTCACCTCTAACTCCCTCTTCCCTCTTTTCTTCTCCATGTAACTCTGTGAACTTCTCTGGGTGTCCCTCACTGTGGAGAAACTTTTCATCTTTAACCTAGATGTTTTATCAATGGTGCTGTATAAAAGGAGAAGTCTTGAGACTACTGTAAAAATAAGACTGAAAACCAGAAGCAGGAGGCTTAAGACCAAATCCTGAGAACACCAGAAAACTCCTGACTCCAGGGAACATTAATTGACAGGACCTCATCAAATGCCTCCATACCTACACTGAAACCAAGCACCACCCAAGGGCCAACAAGTTCCAGAGCAAGATATACCATGCAAATTCTCCAGCAACACAGGAACACAGCCCTGAGCTCCAATATACAGGCTACCCAAAGTTACTCCAAAACCATGGACATCTCTTAACTCATTACTGGACACTTCATTGCACTCCAGAGAGAAGAAATCCAGATCCACCCACCAGAACTCCAACACAAGCTTCCCTAACCAAGAAACCTTGACAAGCCACCTGTACAACCCCACCCACAGTGAGGAAACTCCACAATAAAGAGAACTCCACAAACTGCCAGAATACAGAAAGGCCACCCCAAACTCAGCAATATAAACAAGATGAAGAGACAGAGGAATAACCAGCAGGTAAAGGAACAGGAGAAATGCCCGCCAAACCAAACAAAAGAGGAAGAGATAGGGAATCTACCTGATAAAGAATTCTGAATAATGACAGTGAAAATGATCCAAAATCTTGAAATCAAAATGGAGTCACAGATAAATAGCCTGGAGACAAGGATTGACAAGATGGAAGAAAGGTTTAACAAGGACCTAGAAGAAATAAAAAAGAGTCAATATATAATGAATAATGCAATAAATGAGATAAAAACACTCTGGAGGCAACAAATAGTAGAATAACCGAGACAGAAGATAGGATTAGTGAGGTAGAAGATAGAATGGTAGAAATAAATGAATCAGAGAAGAAAAGAGAAAAATGAATTAAAAGAAATGAGGACAATCTCAGAGACCTCCAGGACAGTGTTAAATGCCCCAACATTTGAAGCATAGGAGTCCCAGAAGAAGAAGACAAAAAGAAAGACCATGAGAAAATACTTCAGGAGATAATAGCTGAAAACTTCCCCAAAATGGGGAAGGAAATAATCACCCAAGTCCAAGAAACCCAGAGAGTCCTAAACAGGATAAACCCAAGTCAAAGCACCCCAAGACACATATTAATCAAATTAACAAAGATCAAACACAAAGAACAAATATTAAAAGCAGCAAGGGGAAAACAACAAATAAGACACAAGGGGATTCCCATAAGGATAACAGCTGATCTTTCAAAAGAAACTTTTCAGGCCAGGAGGGAATGGCAAGACATACTTAAAGGGATGAAAGAAAATAATCTACAGCCCAGATTACTGTACCCAGCAAGGATCTCATTCAAATATGAAGGAGAAATCAAAAGCTTTACAGACAAGCAAAAGCTGAGAGAATTCAGCACCACCAAACCAGCTCTCCAACAAATGCTAAAGGATCTTCTCTAGACAGGAAACACAAAAAGGGTATATAAACTCGAACCCAAAACAATCAAGTAAATGGCAACGGGATCATACTTATCAATAATTACCTTAAACATAAATGGGTTGAATGTCCCAATCAAAAGACAAAGAGTGGCTGAATGGATACAAAAACTAGACCCCTATATATGTTGTCTACAAGAGGCCCACCTCAAAACAGAGGACACACACAGACTGAAAGTGAAAGGCTGGCAAAATATATTCCATGCAAATAGAGACCAAGAGAAAGCAGGAGTAGCAATACTCATATCAGATAAAAATAGACTTTAAAACAAAGGCTGTGAAAAGAGACAAAGAAGGACACTACAGAATGATCAAAGAATCAATCCAAGATATAACAATTATAAATATATATGCACCCAACATAGGAGCACTGCAATATGTAAGACAAATGCTGCTGCTGCTGCTGCTGCTGCTGCTGCTGCTGCTAAGTCGCTTCAGTCGTGTCCGACTCTGTGTGATCCGATGACGGCAGCCCACCAGGCTTCCCCGTCCCTGAGATTCTCCAGGCAAGAACACTGGAGTGGGTTGCCATTTCCTTCTCCAAGACAAATGCTAACAAGTATGAACGGGGAAATTAACAATAACACAATAATAGTGGGAGACTTTAATACCCCACTCACACCTATGGACAGATCAACTAAACAGAAAATTAACAAGGAAACACAAACTTTAAATGATACAATAGACCAGTTAGACCTAATTGATATCTATAGGACATTTCACCCCAAAACAATGAATTTCACCTTTTTCTCAAGTGCACATGGAACCTTCTCCAGGATAGATCACATCCTGGGCCATAAACCTAGCCTTGGTAAATTCAAAAAAACTGAAATCATTCCAAGCATCTTTTCTGACCACAATGCATTAAGATTAGATGTCAATTACAGGAGAAAAACTATTAAAAATTCCAACATATGGAGGCTGAACAACATGCTGCTGAATAACCAACAAATCACAGAAGAAATCAAAAAAGAAATAAAAATATGCATAGAAACGAATGAAAATGAAAACACAACAACCCAAAACCTGTGGGACACTGTAAAAGCAATGCTAAGGGGAAAGTTCATAGCAATACAGGCATACCTCAAGAAACAAGAAAAAAGTCAAATAAATAACCTTCATAGCAATACAGGCATACCTCAAGAAACAAGAAAAAAGTCAAATAAACAACCTAACTCTACACCTAAAGCAACTAGAAAAGGAAGAAATGAAGAACCTCAGGGTTAGTAGAAGGAAAGAAATCTTAAAAATTAGGGCAGAATAAATGCAAAAGAAACAAAAGAGACCATAGCAAAAATCAACAAAGCCAAAAGCTGGTTCTTTGAAAGGATAAATAAAATTGACAAACCATTAGCCAGACTCATCAAGAGACAAAGGGAGAAAAATCAAATCAATAAAATTAGAAATGAAAATGGAGAGATCACAACAGACAACAGAAATACAAAGGATCATAAAAGACTACTATCAGCAATTATATGTCAATAAAATGGACAATGTGGAAGAAATGGACAAATTCTTAGAAAAATACAACTTTCCAAAACTGAACCAAGGAGAAATAGATAATCTTAACAGACCCATCACAAGCATGGAAATAAAAACTGTAATCAGAAATCTTCCAGCAAACAAAAGCCCAGGTCCAGATGGCTTCACAGCTGAATTCTACCAAAAATTTAGAGAAGAGCTAACACCTATCCTACTCAAACTCTTCCAGAAAATTGCAGAGGAAGGTAAACTTCCAAACTCATTCTATGACGCCACCATCACCCTAATATCAAAACCTGACAAAGATGCCACAGAAAAAGAAAACTACAGGCCAATATCACTGATAAACATAGATGCAAAATACCTCAACAAAATTCTAGCAATCAGAATCCAGCAACACATTAAAAAGATCATACACCATGACCAAGTGGGCTTTATCCCAGGGATGCAAGGATTTTTCCATATCCACAAATCAATCAATGTAATTCACCACATTAACAAATTGAAAAATAAAAGCCATATGATTATCTCAATAGATGCAGAGAAAGCCTTTGACAAAATTCAACATCCACTTATGATAAAAACTCTCCAGAAAGCAGGAATAGAAGGAACATACCTCAACATAATAAAAGCTATCTATGACAAACCCACAGCAAACATTATCCTCAATGGTGAAAAATTGAAAGCATTTCCCCTAAAGTCAGGAACGAGACAAGGGTGCCCACTTTCACCACTACTATTCAACATCGTTTTGAAGGTTTTGGCCACAGCAATCAGAGCAGAAAAAGAAATAAAAGGAATCCAATTTGGAAAAGAAGAAGTAAAACTCTCACTGTTTGCAAATGACATGATCCTCTACATAGAAAACCCTAAAGACTCCACCAGAAAATTACTAGAGCTAATCAATGAATATAGTAAAGTTGCAGGATATAAAATCAACACACAGAAATCCCTTGCATTCCTATACACTAATAATGAGAAAATAGAAAGAGAAATTAAGGAAACAATTCCATTCACCATTGCAACAAAAAGAATAAAATACTTACGAATATATCTACCAAAAAAAAACTAAAGACCTATATATAGAAAACTATAAAACACTGGTAAAAGAAATCAAGTCAGTCAGTCAGTTCAGTCGCTCAGTCGTGTCCGACTCTGCAACCCCATGAATCGCAGCACGCCAGGCCTCCCATCACCATCTCCCAGAGTTCACTCAGACTCATGTCCATCAAGTCCGTGATGCCATCCAGCCATCTCATCCTCTGTCATCCCCTTCTCCTCTTGCCCCCAATCCCTCCCAGCATCAGGGTCTTTTCCAATGAGTCAACTCTTCGCATGAGGTGGCCAAAGTACTGGACTTTCAGCTTCAGCATCATTCCTTCCAAAGAAATCCCAGGGCTGATCTCCTTCAGAATGGACTGGTTGGATCTTCTTGCAGTCCAAGGGACTCTCAAGAGTCTTCCCCAACACCACAGTTCAAAAGCATCAATTCTTCAGTGCTCAGCCTTCTTCACAGTCCAACTCTCACATCCATACATGACTACTGGAAAAACCATAGCCTTGACTAGATGGACCTTAGTTGGCAAAGTAATGTCTCTGCTTTTTAACATGCTATCTAGGTTGGTCATAACTTTTCTTCCAAGGAGTAAGAGTCTTTTAATTTCATGGCTGCAGTCACCATCTGCAGTGATTTTGGAGCCTAAAAAAATGAAGTCTGACACTGTTTCCACTGTTTCCCCATCTATTTCCCATGAAGTGATGGGACCAGATGCCATGATCTTCGTTTTCTGAATGTTGAGCTTTAAGCCAACTTGTTCACCCTCCTCTTTCACTTTCATCAAGAGGCTTTTTAGTTCCTCTTCACTTTCTGCCATAAGGGTGGTGTCATCTACATATCTGAGGTGATTGATATTTCTGCCAGCAATCTTGATTCTAGCTGTGTTTCTTCCAGCCCAGTGTTTCTCATGATGTACCCTGCATAGAAGTTCAATAAGCAGGGTGACAATATACAGCCTTGACATACTCCTTTTCCTATTTGGAACCAGTCTGTTGTTCCATGTCCAGTTCTAACTGTTGCTTCCTGACCTACATTTAGGTTTCTAAAGAGGCAGGTCAGGTGGTCTGGTATTCTCATCTCTCTCAGAATTTTCCACAGCTTATTGTGATCCACACAGTCAAAGGCTTTGGCATAGTCAATAAAGCAGAAATAGATGTTTTTCTGGAACTCTCTTGCTTTTTTGATGATTCAGAAAATGTTGGCAATTTGATCTCTGGTTCCTCTGCCTTTTCTAAAACCAGCTTGAACATCTGGAAGTTCATGGTTCACATACTGCTGAAGCCTGGCTTGGAGAATTTTAAGCATTACTTTACTAGTGTGTGAGATGAGCGCAATTGTGCTGTAGTTTGAGCATTCTTTGGCATTGCCTTTCTTTGGGATTGGAATGAAAACTGACCTTTTCCAGTCCTGTGGCCACTGCTGAGTTTTCCAAATTTGCTGGCATATTGAGTGCATCTATAGAGCCCTCTTAAATAATAGAGGATGGACTCCAGATCAAAAGAAAGATGTTACCAATTCTATACATTAATGGAATATTTTACATGTTGGCAATAAAAATTTATACACAACCACAGAATAAAAATGAAGCTAAGCAAACTTTATCAGTACAATAACAAATAAGAATGAAAAACATAAAAAAGACAAGATGTTAGGAATGCATTCAGAAATTTAAATAATTTAATAAAATTTTTAATAATTTTAATAAATTAAAATATTTTCTTCAAAATCACAGATCTGATGGCAAAAAAAAGGAAATTATCAAATGAATGGAAAAACGACATTCCCCTCCACATACCCTGCCCCAAAAGAAGTGAAGAAGTGAAGTCACTCAGTCGTGTTCAACTCTTTATGACCCCATGGACTGTAGCCTACCAGGCTCCTCCATCCATGGCATTTTCCAGGCAATAGTACTGGAGTGAGTTGCCATTTCCTTCTCCAGGGGATCTCCCAACCCAGGGATCGAACCCGGGTCTCCCGCATTGTAGACAGATGCTTTACCGTCTGAACAAAAGGAAAGTTTACAGGCCAATAAGCATGTTCAACTCCATGGAAATACAAGTGAAAACAACAAACAATATTTTGGTTTTCATCTGATAGATGGGGAAATATTTTAAAGTAGTAACAAAATCGAGTACTGATGAGGAAGTAGAGAGAAGGGTCTTATTTTGCCGGGGGGACAGTGGTACAGCCATTAGCAGAATTCACTAAGAGTGCAAATACAAATATTATTACATGATTCCACTTACTGGTACACACCAAAGAGATGCCCTCCCATATGTAATCAGAGAGGTGAATGATGCAGTGTCTAGAGAAAGATCTAGCAATATTTAGCTATGTACAAGGATGTATCTGGCAGCATTGTAAGAGCAGAAAAATGAGAATCTATGTAAATGTCCATCAATGAGTAAATATACAAATAAAAGGTGGTGCTTTATTATAAGAGCATTCTGTGTACTATGTGTGTGCTAAGTCACTTCAGTCTACATAGCTGTTGAAATAAAATAAGAAGACCTATATATACCAACAAGGTGAGTTTTTTAAAAACACAGTGTGAGTTTAAAATGAAATGGGCAGAATACTACATCAAGTATAACAACACTTATGTAGACTTAAAACTGTAAAAATCTCACTGTATACTACTTAGGAATGGCCTGCATACTGTAAAAATGCAAGAAATACATAGAAGGAGCATCCACCAAATTCATGATAGTGGGAGCTTCAGGTACTCTGGGGCACAGAGGGAATGCAAGTGAAGACACCCTTTAGGTCTAACTGTGATGTTTTATTTCTTAACATAAAAGAAAAAGAAAGATGTCAATGGTTATTGATTCTGGGTTGTGTGAATTTGTGTGCCCTTTATATCTTTGTACTCTTCCATTTTCTTTTAAAAAAGAAACCTTCTCAAGAGAAATATATATACACAAAGCAAACGATAAAGAAAACAGATGTAACAGTATTATTATCAGAAAACAGAATGCTTGACCAAAAAGAAAAAAAAAAGACATTTAAAGGGACAAAGAGGGATGTTTTATACTGATAAATAAACATCCTGAAGATTTATGTCATGAATCTTTATACACCTAACTCAAAAATTAAAAACACATAAAGCAAAACCAGAAAGCAAAAGGAGAAACAGACAAATCTATCATCAAAATAAGAGACTTTAGCACTTTGCCCTCAGAAATCAACAAATTGAGAAGAAAAAAGTAAGTAGAGGCATAAATGAATAACTCTCTTGCTCTAATAGTTATAAATAGAACTTAATAATCAACAAACTAACAATATCCATTTTCCCCAAACATACATGAGCAATTAGAGGAAATTAATCATCATGCTACAGAAATTTTTTTCACAATTCCAAAAAGCAAAATCATATGGATCTCATTCATTGGTTTACTAGTTACTGGAAAGACAAAGTGAGGAAAACCAGAAGACGGAAGAAGAGAGTAAAGAAGCAGGAAAGAGAAGCTATACCATAATTTAATGTGGGTTCCAGGAGTTTCAAAGAGGAGGGCTGATGCTATGCACAATTTCACTATTCCTCCTGAAGAGCCCTCTCTTAGCACCATCTTGGTCTGGGTTCTGGGGACACAAGTATGGAAATGATACAGTCCCTGCCCTCAGGGAGACCACAGGCTAGAGTAGGAAGAGAAAGCAGTGCCCCACATGGCACAGGGACCAAGAAAGCCATCTTCTATCCCCTGAAATTGACAGCAGAAAAGCAACAGTAGAGATTCTGTTGTGGTCCTCACACAGGAGCTCCAAAATAAACAACTGGAGCTTGCCTGAACACTGCCTCCTCAGTTCTTACTTAAGATCTAAATGGTTGTTGGAGAAAGGCAGAAAAGTTTCTAAACTCTTAATGAAAGTTAGACTTTCTAAGGGAAGGGGTTTGGAGGTGGAAGGGTGGAGAAAGAATGATAAGAGAAGAAACAGACTTATTGATACCCTAACAAGAAAGAAACAAAGATTTGGATTAGGCTCCATTCCAACCACCTCCCACTACATCTCTTCCTGTTGGGAAGAATTTTCTATGAAAATGTACCTATAAACAGCTAACAATTTTGGTTCTGTTCTAAATGCCTGAAATATTCTCTCATTACTTCTTGACTGGTTCAAGAATCCCAAATACTTTACTAAGATTCAGACATGATGGGAAGAGCACTTCATGGAAAGGACATTGGGCAATTTCTGGACTTAAAGAAAGTAGCCCATTCCTTCAATTCTGGGACATCTATTCCACACTTCAGTTCAGTTCAGTTACTCAGTCGTGTTCAACTCTTAATGAAGCCATGGACTGCAGCAGGCCAGGCTTCCCTGTCCATCACCAACTCCTGGAGCCTACTCAAACTCATATCCATCACGTCCGTGATGCCATCCAACCATCTCATCCTCTGTCACCCCCTTCTCCTCCCACCTTCAATCTTTCCCAGCATCAGGGTCTTCCAATGAGTCAGTTCTTCACATCCGGTGGCCAAACATCAGTCCTTCCAATGAATATTCAGGACTCATTTCCTTTAGGACGGACTAGTTAGATCTCCTTGAAGTCCAAGGGACTCTCAAGAGTCTTCTCCAACACCACAGTTCAAAAGCATCAATTTTTCAGTGCTCAGCTTCCTTTACAGTCCAACTCTCACACCCATATATGACTACTGGAAAAACTATAGCTTTGACTAGACAAACCTTTGTGGGTAAAATAATGTCTCTGCTTTTTAATATGCTGTCTAGGTTGGTCATAGCTTTTCTTCCAAGGAGCAAGTGTCTTTTAATTTCATGGCTGCAGTCACCATCTGCAATAATTCTGGGGCCCAAGAAAATAAAATGTGTCACTGTTTCCATTGTTTCCCCATCTATTTGCCATGAAATGATGGGACTGGATGCCATGATCTTAGTTTTCTGAATGTTGAGTTTCAAGCCAACTTTTTCACACTCCTCTTTCACTTTCAAGAGGCTTTTCAGTTCTTCTTCACTTTCTGCCATAAAGGTGGTGTCATTTGTGTATCTGAGGTTATTGGTATTTTTCCCAGCAATCCTGATTCAGTTTGTGCTTCATCCAGCCCAGCATTTCACATGATGTGCTCTGCATATAAGTTAAATAAGCGGGGTGACAATATACAGCTTTGACATACTCCTTTCCTGATTTGGGATCAGTCTGTTGTTCCATGTCCAGTTCTAACTGTTGCTTCTTGACCTGCATTCAGATTTCTCAGGAGGCAGGTCAGGTGGTCTGGTATTCCCATCTCTTTCAGAACTTTCCACAGGTTATTGTGATCCATACAGTCAAAGGCTTTGGTGTAGTCAATAAAAGTGGATATTTTTCTGGAGTTTGCTAATTCACAATAAGGCCCCATGGCATGAGGCCATATGTTCCTGGCATAGATTGACACAGAGACACAGAGTAGGTACTCATCAATGTTTTATGTTGTTGCTGCCTTTTTTTTTTTTTTCAGTTGCACCTCATGGTATGCAGGATCTTAGTTCCCCAACCAAGGATTGAACCTGCACACCTGCTCTGGAAATGCAGAGTCTTAACCACTGGACCCCAGGGAAGTCCCTCAATGTTTGTTGATAGAATTAGTGGAGGAAGGAAAGAAGCACAGATTCCAGAAACAACAGTCTCTGATGTGGCCTAATGACTTGGCTGCAACCTAGTCCATCTTTTTTTCCCAGGAAGTCTGTGCCACTAAGACTTTTGCTCCCTCTGACTTGAGCCCCGCATCAGAAACACTCACATCACTAGAGAGACTGAAGGACCAGGCTGATCTTAGAATGGGAGATGGCATCAGGCTTGTAGGGTCATAGCTTCTCTGGGAAGACCTTCCCATGAGGACAGACTCATGCTCTAAGTCTTGGTAAAGAATTATCTTGGTTACTGAGAGCCCAGGAGAAAGCAGTGAGTGAAACTGGAGGAGATTCTAATGGAGTCATGGGTCTTTAAGTGTTTCTCCATGGTCACGTTTTTTTGATATGGAATCACATGCTTTGATAAGGAACAGCCCCAGGAGGCACTGGGGCAATGAACTCATCTTGCTCTCCAGCTGCCTTTGCAGAAGAACCTTTATTTTCTTCTACCAAAGCAATGTTATACACATTGAACTAAAATATTTCTCTGCTGGTGGAGCTAATGCCCTATCACAGACAAGATCCACCAGTCTGATTTGACAGAAGGTCAGTAAGTAGAGAATAGCTTACATGGCAATAAAGTTATGGGAGAAATTGATTAAAGTCAGTCCTACACATGTGCAGTTACAGACCAAAGTTTAAAAAGAAAAAAAAAAAAAAAAACTCCCCTTGGAATGAAACCAAATGATCGCCTGGATCCTAAAGTGAAGCGATATTGTTCCAATTTTTCCTTTATCAGACAAAAGGAAAGGTCTTTCCACATAGCCTTTTGACATAGAGCTAATTTAAAGAAGATTTGGGAGTATGACGCCGGATCAGATGCCTTTACCGAATTCCTTGCTGTTTTCATTTGAAATCTCTCATTTATGCTCAAATTTCCAATTGGAAATTTAATGACTTTTTCTTTAAGGGAAGTTGGCAAGCTGAGTTGGTTTAAATACAAATCTCCCAAAGGTAAAAGATCAGACATCATTATAAAAATAGAAAATATTCCCATTGTCCTTTTGAGATGTTTCTCCTAGAAGACGTGAAGATGTTTCTGAACAGCAGATGCGTTTTGGTAAAACAAAGTTGAAAAATATGTGAAACTCTTGACATTGGAATTACTTCCTGAGCTGTGTCAAGTTATGTGGCTGCCCAGAGTAACTAAGACCATTCTCTTTGTGACCATCCTATTCTATTTATATAAACTCATTGGAAAATGCCCCCAGTTCCCTGGTGGTTCAGACGGTAAAAAAAATCTGCCTGCAATGCAGGAGACCCAGGTTCCATCCCTAGGTCGGGAAGATCCCCTGGAGAAGGAAATGGCTACCCACTCCAGTATTCTTGCCTGGAGAATTCTATGGACAGAGAAGCTTGGCAGGCTACAGACGACGGGGTCGCAAAGAGTTGCACACAACCGAGGGACTAACACACACGACAGAAATGCTGGTCATTTGCTGCCTGATGATTCACGCTGCCACTCCGCAGAAGTCCTTTCCCTCCAGCAGCCCCATCTGTCAAATGGGAAGGCTGGTCCATAACATTTAGGGGCTAAGTAAGCATGGACATTCTCTGAACTCATGGCATTTAACATATCAAATGAGTTTTGCATTCATCTGTTAGGGACCTTTTTATTTTCAACTAGCAAAATATTAAATTGTTCTATAAATAAACAAACATAAAAAAACTTTAAAAGCCAAATTGTTGACTGTTTTCTCAAATTAGACATGGGCCATTCGGAGCAATCAAATAACAACCAGTCTTCCACTAGCAGCTCAAACTGTCCTGAGATGAAGTGTTTCTCTGCCTCTGCCCTACCCAAGCTGGTTTAAGCCCAATTCAAAACCCTGATTATTTTAAAGAATAAGGAAATAAATGAGATATGTTGAAATGGCCACTCTAGACCCTTGTTAGCAGAGACTGCCTCAACATTTATACAGAAGAGGATCAGGGCAGAAATTTGTTAAGAACACAGGGAAATGGCTAGGAGATTTGCCTCAGAGCTAAGGTTGTTTAATAAGGACATTGTCTTAGATTGTAATTTGCTTCTTTATTTATTATTTAATTGATGTATTTATCTACCTGAGACTTTACTTTCGGTGGTTGGGAGGAAGGTGCTGATGGAAATTTGGAAAGTACTCTTCCCAAGCCTCCCCTTGACTCCACGCATGACAATTGATGCTGAGACGGCTGAGGACTTCCTCGCAGGGTGTCCCACCCAGAGATATCTAGGACAGATAGGAAATGTCCTTTCTTTTCTGTCTACACAGTTCCAGACCCCACAGTCATCGAAGTCAAAGGGAGTGCTGTGTTGGACATGACTGTGTGCGCATATGTGTCGCCCGCAGGGGCCAGAGCACAGTGCTTGCTTGGGGGGCTCAGTGGAGTAGAGGACAAAACAGAAGGAGGCCTGCAGAGGTGGGCAGAGCTGGGTTTTATCCTAGGGATTGGGGGCAGGTTCTGCTGAAGACCTTTATGACATCGATGAGCCACTTAATCTTCTCATCTGAAAGAAGGGAGGCCCCTCCCTCCCCCACAGGCTTGTCTGGTTACCTAGATCTCCACAAATGGTTGAAACGTGTTCCACGTTCCTCTCTTTGTTATATGGGCCCATTTCATGCCGGCCTCCCCAGGCCCTCGTGGCAGGCTCTGATCTCCTCCCACAAACACAAGGAACACATTTTCTCTGTCCTCCCAAAGCAGTCGAACAAGTCCTTGCAAGTGACCCCTGACTTTACCTTAAAGTGGAGCCAGGGGTAATCACAGTCACTCTGTACCCCCATCAAGGGACACCGGGCACCCGTGCACAGAAGAGGGGAGAGTCAGTGAGGGTGGAGGAATCCTGGGGCAAATGTTAGGGCAGGACAGACAGGACCTCAAATCGGTTTTGCCACTCAGACACCAAGGATCCTTGAGTCCTGACAAACCTGGCCTTTTCAGACCCTGCTGATGATGACTGGGGTTGGGAGAGTCAGGTTAAATTTCCTGACCTGCTTGTCCCAGCCTGACTGGGGCCCTTTCTCATTCAAACTGCAAGTCCCAGCGAGGGTTGTTGGTGTGTCCGTGAGAGTGTGTGTGTGTGTGTGTGTGTGTGTGCGCGCGCGCGCGCAAACACACATGTGCAGATACCCGTCTGCACACAGATATGACAAACATGACAGCTTCTCAGGTCAAAGCTAGTTTCAACCTGTTAACAAAAGAGGAAAAACACAGCAAAGATAACCCAAAACACATTTGCACTTAGTGCTTATTTGAGATGAAATCAGAAAATCGGCTTCAAATATGAAAAACACCTTTGTGAGATAAGAGCTTTAAAAAAAAACCCTCAATTTTAAAGAAAATAATTCCCTGATAAACTGACCAAACAAGAATACTAGAAGTCATAAAACATAGCAATATATTGAAAGGTTAGGCAAATGATATGTTTAGAATATATCCACATAATTTACCAATGTAATATATACCACACATTTACCAATTAAATACAATAGCTATTAAATAACACTGAGATCAATAATTACATCATCCTTTTCTTCTGCTGTACTTTCATTTTGTGGGGCACCTTTTCATTCGGCATCTAGTAAACTTCTTTTGCAGCCCTCCAAAATGCAAGCTGATCAAATTAATATGATGTAAAATGAATGCAATATCCTTATAAATATTTATATGTAAAGTCTGAACTTGGAGGCCAGAATAATGTTACATCGACTCTGAAAAACCACTGGGTTTGCATCTTCCCAGCTCATTCTAGTCTTCTAGCACCGCGTGGCAGCAATGTGTTTTCTCAGAAAAGTCAACTAATTTTAGAGAAAATTCCTCTTTTTTTATTTCTTAACCTGGCCCATAAGAGATAACAGTTCACCTAGGTTTCAACATCTGCTGAGAGGAAGATTAAAAACAAAATCTTAATTTCTGGTGTGTTCTTGTTGTTGGAAAAAAATATCACTAGCGAGTATTATTAGCTATCTTCGAGTTGACAAGAATGCAGGATTAAGTTTCTTTAAGGCAATTACACTTTTGATGACCCCTCTGCATATAAAACATGTTAGCTAATGGGGGAGCAGAGGGGCAGCTTAAGTGTTTGATCAGGAAATCCTGCGTGAGCATATTGGATGGAAATTTGATTAGTGGCCTTAGTGACGGGCGATCAGATCCTCCGGGTCTGCACAATCAGATCTGGCAGCACTTGCCTTCTTGCCTCTTTGAAGGAGGCGAACATTTGTACAGAATCAAGACAGTGCTGGGTCCTTGGGTTTTGGTGTTTTTTTTGTTTTTTTTTTTTTCCTTCTGGGTCCTTTCCTTTAAGTTATTGCAGACTAAAGCCTGAAAAGTACCTTTTATTTTCTTTGAACAATATGTTTGCAGTTACCTTCATGTTGTAGAATAAAATAAAAATCGGCCTTTCTCTGAAAATTTGAGGTCAGAGGAAGCAGAAATGAAAAATCGAGAGTCAGAAGGGACCTCAAAGAACATCCTTGTAAGCAAAGCTAACACGCACACAGTACTCATTACACCTCACTGCCACCTTGCTGCAAGGATATCCACACATTCATTCTCACAATGCCTCTGTTTTACCGAGGAGGAAATTCACACAGTACAGTGAAGTGACCCAAAGTCACCTGGTGGGGATTCAAACCCAGGTAGCTGGGCTCCTGACCTGGACTCTTGACCACTCCACACACCACACACTCTGCACTTCTGCCTCCCCAGTGATATAAGTGGGAAAACTGAGCTCCCAGAGAAGATATGAATCTCCCAGAGTGAATCAGCTATGATTTAAACTACAATCTTTTTTAATCGTTCAATGTTCTTCTCTCATGCCACCTAAACTTCTAAATTTCACCTTCCTCTGTTAACCTGGACAAAACAGAATCTGTTCTAGATGCTTTCCATCCATCATGCCAGAAAGTGTGCAAATGACCCCCAGAAATGGACACTATTTCTGTTTTACAGATCAGAGAAGCTGTGTCTTAGAGAGGTTAGATGACTTGCCTGTGGTCACACAGCAAGAAACAGAAAAGAGATTTCATCTCACATCCATCTCACTCCTTTCCACTTTCCTTCTGAGAAAAAATGAAGTTGGGAGGAAAGAATAATCCCAGCAATATCTGAGGGTCAAACAGAAGCTAAAACAGTTAGTTTGCATTGTGCAAATTTCATGCATTTGTTTAGCATGAGGAATAGGACTTCACGTTAGGTGTATTGTATTTAGTTAAACCAATAGGTATTCTCCATGTGTCTGAACCCCAGTCAGCCAGGTGAGGCATGGCATTAGCAAGAAGTAATGGCCAGATTCGGCCTTTAAAAGATGCATTTTAAAAAATGCAGGAAAAAAAGTCACATGTGCATAGGCACGCAGGAGCGTGCACACATAAACATCATACAGTCTCTGTTTCACTCTTTTATTTTTCATATGGACTCTAAGCTTCCCAGATCCTCCCCTCCGGTGTGAACCATATAACTGTGGATACTTTTACAAAGGAAATGAAACAAAACAATCCTGAAATCTCCCAGTAACAAAAACGATCAAGGTAGGTTCTGGCATCAGACTGACCCTGAGTCACAGAAAAGTCAATTAATTGTGATGGCCATAATGGATCGATTATTCTGGGAAATCTCCGACATGACTTCAGCCCAGCAGGCTGACAAGGAGACACACATCAAATGCGCTAGCCCTTTCCGAGGGAGCAACAGCAGGGGGTGGGGGACCCACGAGCGCAGCCACTCACCTCAGACAGTGTGGTCCCGACACTCAGGGAGATCGGCGCATGTCCGTTCCTCAGCTGGGAGGCTGGATTCTGCCACTTTCAAATATCTTGCTTCTTGTCAGTTAATAATTATACAAGTGAAATATATTTTTAAAATACAATACAAAACTAAAACAGCAACTTGTATTTTTTTGCAGAGGGAAGGGGCAACACATATATTTTAATCCATGCCCAAATGAATCAAATTCATTTTCTTCAGATTTCAATGTTTCACTCTTCTCTAATTTTTTTTTTATCTACTATAGAAATAACTCAAAGAAGAGCAAAAGATGAAAGCCTCATCCATCTAGATACCCAGAGAGAACCACCATTAACATGAATAGTGCATTTTACTCTGGACATTTTCAGTCTAATATATAATTATAATCATTGGGCATAATCACAATTGCTACACTAATTTTTGAAAAAGCATTGTTGATATTTTTCCTGATTATAAAATCAATATAAGCCCTTAGAGAATGTTCAGGGTAAGTAAACAGAAGAGTATAAAGAAGATGAAAATTCCCTGTAGCCTACCCCTCCGCAAGAAGCCCTCCTAATGAGAATCCCTGGCTCTGAACGGCCCCCCTCTCCAGCCCTTGGGTCCTCAGGTCCAGGGCCTGGCTGTGCCATCCATCTCCATGTCCTGGGACAGGGGACGAGGGGGCTGTCCTCACATCAGTGCTCCAAGCGCCTCCACCAGGTCCAAGCTGCCAGCCCCTCAGCCCTGGGGCCACACACCCGCCCTGTGGTTGTTCATCTTCTTGGCTACCTTATGCCAAAATATTCATACTTGTTTTTGCCTTGTTAGCTAATGTCCTTTGCTGGCCACTACCCCCTCTGCCGTCGTACCCCATTTTAAATATTATGGTCCTAATTACAGCAGATGATTGTTGAATGACCAAACAGGGCGGACAGACCGTGATCACACTCCAGAGGCCCAGCCTCTCTCTTACAAAATGGGACTTTTTTTTTTAACACCATCCAATGATGTCACCCGTTTGCGGTTTCTCTGGGACTTTATTAAAATGTTTGTGACGGAGCCAATGTAAACCATCCTAAATCCAACACAGAGCTGAAAGGACTGATTTTAGGGAATGTGAAGATATGGATCATTGGGCCTGTCGAAGCCCCATCTTGAGCCAATTATTGGTGTCATCTTGAGCCAATTTAATCAATCCAAGAGGGATTGGGGGGTAGAAGGGGGCTCGGGCAGGGGTTGTGAGCGTTGGTCAAATGTGCTGGCTCAAATGTGTGTGTCATGAAAGCAACTGGGCCCCCACTTTGTGGATTTCAGTCCCCGCTTTACTTGCACTTTCATCCCAGGGTACCCGCTGATGCCCAGTTTCAGCCTCATTATGGGGTTTGTTTGAAATCCTTCAGTAGTCCTGGCCCAGATTTGAGAAAGGAAGCCCCCAAATCTTCAAGACCATTTCTCATTGGGGAGACAATGTCAGAACCCACTAGATGCTGCTGACATTCAAGCCACTGAGGGGCCCCAAATGGACGACAAAAGGGCCTGTAGCGCTCACAGTGGAAATGCTTAGAAACAGAACCCAGCCGCTAAGCAGCCTTGAGTACTTACCTATTGTTGAGTTGCTCTTTCTTTTCATCTTCTTTTTTTAAATTTTTTATTGAGGTATAGTTGATTACAAAGCTGTGTTAGTTTCAGCTGTACAGCAAAGTGATCTGTTATACATACACATAGATCCACTCTTTTTTAAGATTCTTTCCCCATATAGGCCATTACAAAGTATTGTGCTATACAGAGAGTCCTCATTAGTTATCTGTTTTATATGTAGTATTGTGTATATGTCAATGCCAATCTCCCAATTTACCCCTCCTTCCCTTACCCCAGTAACCATAAGTTTATCTTCTATTGTCATATTGAGTGAAGTAAGTCAGACAGAGAAAGACAAATATCATATGATATCGCTTATATGTGGAATCTAAAAAAAGGCTACAAATGAACTTATCTACAAAACAGAAATAGAGTTTCTCTTTATCTTCTAATTGAGTAGCCAGCACCACAAATCATAAACTGTATGGTTATCTTCACTTAAAAAAAAAAACAACAAAAGAAAAAACATTGACTGGAAAGAAAAGACCCTGAGACACCAGCACCAGAAATATTTGGTGTCAGGAGCTGAAGCCACATCAGCCTCCAGTTTTACACTCTGTGCCTTGAGTGAGTGACACAAATACAAGGTAAGACAATTTTACTTTTTTCCTTACAAATCCACAGAGAATGATCAACATCTGTGGTATGCAATTATTACTCATATCTTATTTCTCCACAGATATATTTTTATTTCTCCATGCCCCAGAAAGGATGTAAAGAGGTGGTACCCAGACCTGACATATTTGATTAGCTGCCCCATCCTCTCACCTGAGTTCTCCTTCCCTCTATCTAGGTTTCAAAGGGCTGCTTCTCCTTCTCCAGAGGCAACTCTTCACATTTTTTTATGATATAAAAAGAGTGCAGGCTGTCTAGTGTGTGTACTTTCTGTGTTTTGATGGCTAACATCCGTAAGTATGCTCAGTCAGTTCTCCAGAACTGGCTATTTGTCTTGGATATAACGCTGTGCAAGGCTGCGCGGTTTGGAAAGGTTACCGCGTCAGTGAGCCTTGTCACAGTGCATCTCTGTGCAAGCTTGGGTCGATGGAGCGGAATGTGCACCGATAACACAATTGTTTTCAACCCACAAAATTGACGAGAAAGGCCCTCTTCAGTTCTGGAATGCAGGCTTGCTGTCAGTTCACAAAGGAGGTATCCAAAATCTTACGCCAGGAATGAAAGAATACAAGTCAGACAATCGCCTTGATGTTTCCAAATTTAATTACTTTAAAGAACTCTGCTTCCCCATCACTGAATTATTTTTCAGAAAACAATGGATATTGGATTCATCTCTTCCCATTATATGCATTCTGAAAGCTGTTTGGATTCAAACTGACTTTCTTTCTATTTTTACTTGTTTCCAAAGACTTTGATTGCTAAACTTTTAATTTCTGTAAACCTAATGGGCTTCTGGAATAATCCGGGAGCACTGTTTACTCTGAACGTGCTCAAAACAAATCCCAAAGCAACTTTAATCGTTGCCACCTCCAAGGAAAGAAGAGGAAACACAACTCTGGGATGGGCTGGCTTGGTTCATCAAATCAGTATCTCCACTGGAGAATGTGTTAGTCTGTTTAGAAGTCAGGCTAATCCTACCTTTCAGTTATGGAAGGAAATGGATTTTAGATTCAAGACTCAAGGTGGGTCCTCTAACTGCGAGATCAAATGTTCTGGTGCTTTCAACAAGCAAATGCTACTGCCTTTCTCAAGGCAGAGGCCAGCCGGGACTGCGGGCTTCATAAACAACACTCTGCTATTTATTGGAGCTGCCCACCCGAATCCAAATCTTCCTCTCTTCAATCGCGGCCTGTTTACCGCAGCTTAAACGGGGTTCTGCAGCCCTGCCTGGGTCTGCAATTTATTACTTGCTGAGAGAGCTCAGACCCAGAGTTTAAATGTCCCTAGTTGAAAGTTTATACCAGTCAGGACAGAAAATTATTCTCTCTGCCTAGGTTGAAGCACATTACTTCTTTATTGAATTAATTATGATAAGGATCATAACTTTAAACGAGGGGTGAGGTGCTGGCTTTCCGCTGGGATTGCTTGGAGCAATTTTCATCCAAGCATTTTTGTGGAGTTATTGAGTCTGGCAGGTCTGAACTTTGGAGAGGAGTAACTTTCTCCAGAACTTGAAAGGGCTTGGACATTGATCCAGGCAAAGCTGTACCAGATTCCATGTTTTGAGACAGGGAAATTTGCACTGCATGCTGAACAAATAACCACGGGACCGGATGAAAGACAGCTCGGGAACTCCTCATGCGGCCTTGAGCTTGGCCTTTCCCTGACGGAGCTGGCCTGGGGAGGGCAAGGACAGACAGGGACAGGCAGGTCCCCAGCAAGCCCATCTTCCCCTGCCTCTTGATTTTAGAAGGGCGGCAGGGCTGTGCAAGCAGTGGGCTGGTCCTGATGCACAGAGGATGCTGGGCTGAACAGCAAAGGACATTTGCTCCAAGGTCAAGTGGACCTGGGTCTAATTCTGCTTTGGCCACTCTCTAGTGCCAGAATATGAAGAGTGTCCCTTCCTTCTTTGTTTCACCCCACATCACTGGACTATTTAAAGAAGTCAGTTTGTTTATGTATAATGTACGTTATCTAGACTATATGGGGCTTCCCAGGTGGCTCAATGGTAAAGAATCCGCCTGCCAACACAGGAGACACAATCCCTGGGACAGGAAGATGCCCTGGAGGAGGAAAGGGCAACCTGCCCCAGTATTCTTGCCTGGACAATCACAAGGACAGGGGAGCCTAGCGGGCTACAGTCCATGGGGTCGCAAAGAGTCAGATACAACTGAGCACAAACACACACAATACAGAATACACAGATGTTCTGTGTACACACATGCACACACACACACACATATATATCTAGTACTTAGTTGGGATTATTTAAAGGTAGTCATGATTACTACTCTCATTATGTTCAGGAAAATGGAAAAGTTCAGCCAGACCAACGTCTCATATCTCTTCCAGCTAAAGTCTTCCACTCCCACCCAGGTGACAAAGCTTTGTAGGTCTCTGGCTCCCAGTCCAGGAACATGCTGTCCATAGTCCCCACCCTTGGGTCCCTGCCCTCAGTAGCTCGGGGCCTGGCCTTGAGTTCCAGCCTCCTCAGAAGCTCAGCTCTACTCTGAGAGAGGAGCCTGCCACCCCAGGAGCTCAAACCAGCAGATCCTGACCGAGGCAGTTCCATTTTGGAGAGGTTTTATTTCTGCTGCTTCTGAGGGGCGGTATACCTCCAGGTCCCACCCGGAGACCTGCCTGCCGCGGATCCACCAGTGTTGTCCAGAGCAGGCCAGCCAGGCAGTCGGCCAGTTAGCCAATCCAGGGGCCAGTGGGTGGAGCGGTCTAGGGTTCTAGCTGCTCAGCTGTAAACAAGTCCACCCTGAGGCCCCCTGCAGGTGGGACATACACTGTTGCCACAACAGCTCTTCCCTGTACCCCCCTCTATCCCCTCAAAGCACACTTTTCATCCCACAATTCATGCCCCCCTCTTTGGAATCTACATGGCTTGGGTTATTGGAGCCTTCTCTGAATGGGGTGATCCATGGTTTTAATCTGTCAAAAGGAGGGTACCACAGCTGGGATCATGGCAAGGGCCAGGGACAGTGAACTGGGCCAGCAGCCTGCCCGGCACCCCCCGCCCACTCCCTCAGAGCCAGGCCCTTGCTCCTCAGGCTTGCCCAAGCCAAGCCTCTGAATGAGGAGGGTCCCTTCCCCTCCACAGGGTTAGCCAGGGTTGAATGTGGGGCAAATATCAGATTTCTCAGTTTCCTGCAGCGCGAGGCAGACGACAAGATTATTACCTCTCCAAGGGGATACAGGCTGAAAATATCAGCAGGTTCCAGGAGGGTTTTGAGAGTTTTGTGGAATGCAATAGAGTAGGAGCGTGACTGATCGTGGACAGGGTGTCCTGCCCTGTCTTTCAGCACCTGTTCTCCTTCAAGGGTCCAGCCTTCTTTGAGAAAGAAACCTATAAAGGTGTTCACACTAAAATGTAAATGATTCTTCATGTGTTACACTGCATAAGGGTTTTTCACAGAAAACACAGAAGTAGAAATTTTCATTATAATTCTGCAGTCACTGGCTTCTCTGATATACGAATGTGCAGAGACACACACTGACATACACAAACCACACACAAACACATATGCACATACAAACACACATGTCTCTCCATCCAAACCTTACCCTAACCCTGAGTACCCTGGACCCTCTCTCCCTACTGGCATTTACCCCCATGGACTGTAGCCCATCAGGCTCCTCTGTCCAGGGAGTTTCCCAGGCAAGAATACTGGAGCAGGTTGCCATTTCCTCCTACAGGGGATCTTCCCGACCCAGGGATCAAACCCATGTCTCTTGCATTTCCTGCACTGGTAGCGACAATATGCCCTACAATCCACTAAAGCATCCCCCTACTTTGTTTCCCTAATTTTCTTGAATGCATCCTTCAAATCCTAGCCCAGTTGCCATTTCCTTCAGGAAGCTCTCAGAGACTCTCTCCCTCTCTCTGGGCTGCATTAGCAGTTGTTCCCAGCGCGCCCTCTGTGCTCCTCCAGTGCAGCCCTCCCCGCCCTGAGCGATCATCGTTTGGTTCCTGGCTTCACTCTCCCATGAAACTGTCGGCTCCTGAGGGCAGAACAGGGGTCTTATTCTGCATTTCATCCCTAATGCTTCTTTCTTCCTGAGAAATAAATTCAGAGCCTCTGGCAGGGATATGAAGCAAGGCACACACAGAGGCACTCCTGAGTGTGACACAGTTATGCATTGAGAAGCACCCCAAAGACAAAAAAGCATTCACCAACTTCCTAAAAATCTTTCCAACCATAGCTCTGACAAAGAGAACCAAAGCTTGAAGAATTGGTGAAAGACACTGTGCCTCTCAGTCCTGAATGTTCATTGGACAGAATGACGCTGAAGGTGAAACTCCCAATACTTTGGCCACCTGATGCAAAGAACTGAGTCACTGGAAAAGACTCTGATGCTGGGAGGGATTGAAGGCAGGAGGACAAGGGGACGACAGAGCATGAGATGGTTGGACGGCATCACCGACTCAATGGAGCAGGCTCTGGGAGTTGGTGATGGACAGGGAAGCCTGGCGTGCTGCAGTCCACGGGGTCGCAGAGTCAGACACAACTGAGTGATTGAATTGAACTGAACTGTGCCTCTCAGCATGTCACTGGGGCTTCCCTGGTGGCTCAGATGATAAGGAATCCACCTGCAATGCAGGAGACCAGGCTTTGAATCCCAGGTTGGGAAGATCCCTTGGAGAAGGGAAAGGCAACCCACTCCAGTATTCTTGTCTGGATAATCCCACAGAGGAGCCTGGTAGGCCACAGTCCATGGGGTCACAAAGAATTGGACACAACTAAGCGACCAACACTTCACTTTAAAAAAATACATTAGCTGAAAATGTGAAAATTGGCCAGTAAATAAATATGTGGTACCAAGCTGTGACCTCTCAGACCTGCCGCAGCTCCCACTCCTGCAGACTGAGGGTTCCCAGCCCATCCACCTCACTAGGTATCCCTAGAGGCAGGCGGACGGCTTCTCAGGCCACGCAGGTTATTATTCATGGTTTCACAACAGCACATGCTGCCAGCCTCCCTTGTTCTGTCACCTGGACCTGAAACTTCAGCTCCTTCCTTTCTGCCACCCTCAGCACAAGGCCTGCTCAGAGCCACGGCTCACTTAGGATGACGGGCTGCCCAGGACAGACCTGCCACAAGCCACCCTTGGCCATGCCCACCTGCCCACACACCACACACAGGCCTGGGAGACTGTAGGGTAAAAGGGCCAAACAGCATTGGCCCTGGAGGTGCTCTGCTGCTGCTGCTGCTAAGTCACTTCAGTCGTGTCCGACTCTGTGCGACCCCATAGACAGCAGCCCACCAGGCTCCCCCGTCCCTGGGATTCTCCAGGCAAGAACACTGGAGTGGGTTGCCATTGCCTTCTCCAATGCATGAAAGTGAAAAGTGAAAGTGAAGTCACTCAGTCGTGTCCGACTCTTAGTGGTCCCATGGACTGCAGCCTACCAAGCTCCTCCGCCCATGGGATTTTCCAGGCAAGAGTACTGGAGTGGGGTGCCATTGCCTTCTCTGAGGTGCTCTACCTGGGTTCAAATCCTGACTCCACCCATTCACAAGCTGGGTGACCTTAGGCAAGATATTTAACCACTCTGAGCCTTTGTTTCCTCATCTGAAAACTGGGGAAAATAATATTTTTAATATTTACTTTGATTTTCAGTTTTCTAATTTTATTTTGGTTGCACAGGGTCTTACTTGTGGTGCACAGGCTTTGCTTACTACAGAGCATGAACTCTAGAGGGCATGGGCTTCAGTAGTTGTGGCTCGCAGGCTCAAGAGCACAGCTCAGTAGTTGTGGTACACCAGTTCTGGTGCCCCGCAACATGCAGGATCTTCCTGGACCAGGAATCAAACCCATGTTCCCTGCATTGGCAAGAGGATTCTTAACCACTGGACCACCAAGGAAGTCTGGGAAAAATAATATTTTTTTAATCCCATAGCTGTGGGCTGAAGTTATATCCACCTAAAGAACTCCTAACAGTGTTCAGCTATGGTAAATAACAAATGTCAGCGATTGTCAGCACACGCACACATAGACAGAAATCTGCACTGCTCACCTGTGATTTCCTCATCACTGATTCTCAGTCATAGGCTGAGAACTTCCCTTCTTAGACTCTGAGGAGCAGTCAAAGTCTCCTGAGCATCAGAAGTCTGGTAAAAACTCAAAATCATTCATTCAACAAACATCTAATGAGCATCTACAGTATGCGGGGTGCTGAAGAACCAGAGATGGGACAAGGCCCAGTCTTGCCTTGAGAAGCACATAGCCAGGCTGAGATGCAGAGCAAGGAACTGATGGTGACAATGGATGGATGCCATAATGAAGCATGGGAAGGTCAGTGGACAGAGTGGGGAGAGAGATGATCCACCCTTAGGCAATCAGGGAAGGCTTCTTAAGGAGGGAACACCTGCATACTAAAGGCTGAGCATGAGTTAGCCATGTGAAGGGGTAAGGCGGCTGCACTAGGTCAATTAATTAATTAACCATAACAAGCACCACAACCAATAACTACTGTCAGGGCGTTTTCTCTATGCCTGGACCAGTGTCAAGCATTTGAGCCACGTATTCTCACTGATGGAGAAGGCAGTAGCACCCCATTCCAGTACTCTTGCCTGGAAAATCCCATGGATGGAGGAGCCTGGAAGGCTGCAGTCCATGGGGTCGCTGAGGGTCGGATACGACTAAGCGACTTTGCTTTCACTTTTCCCTTTCATGCGTTGGAGAAGGGAATGGCAACCCACTCCAGTGTTCTTGCCTGGAGAATCCCAGGGACGGGGGAGCCTGGTGGGCTGCTATCTATGGGGTCGCACAGAGTCGGACACGACTGAAGTGATTTAGCAGTAGCATTCTCACTGAAGCTTCACTCTCAGCTCTGAATAAAGGCGGTCTGTATTTCGTCCAGAGCTGCATCCTCAATGCTTAGAACAGGGCATAACTTAAATGGTTCTCAATGAATATTTGCAGAACAAATAAAGATTAAGCCCCCTATAAGGTTGGTTCTATTATGATTCCCACTTTTCAGATGAGGAAACAGAGGTATAGAGAAAGCAGGTACCGTGCTCAAGGACGTCCCACAGCTAGTTGTGAAACACAGCAAGAGTTGTCCGGCCAAGACCCTCCCCACTTAGTCAAGATTGGCCCAGAGGGACCTCAAAAGCCAGAGCAGCTGCTCCTTCATATCCCTGTAAAGGACCAGGTCATAGACAATCAATGGAAGCTCCCCTCCAAGTGAGCTCTGTAAGAAGTGAGCAGGGTGCCCGCTACCTCCTCCCTGCCCCCACCCATCCTCATGGCTCTTGGCCCGGCAGCCTGTGTTTACATTTCTCCCTCAATCTGGAGACTGCAGATTGAAATTATCTCCTCTCGGCTATGTCAGCCTGTCCTGAGCCTTGCTCCCAGCCCCAGCACCTCCCAGTAAGCCCAAGGCAGCCACAGCTGGGGTCTGATAAAGTCGGTTCTGTCTCATAGGTTTCTGATGGGTTGGGAGAAAGAAGACCCCCCCCTCCTCTCCCCAACACTGCAAACGGAACTTCTCAGCCAGCAGCCCTGCCTAGGGACTGAGGGGAAGCGGAGGGCCACCCACTCCACCCCAGCCCCAGCACCCTCTGGGAGCCACAGAGGTGCTCATCACAGGACCGTCAGGAGAGTAGTCTGTGGCTGGCCCCAGGCCTCCATACTGCAGCCCAGGTCACCTAGTGGGCAGGTGATTTCCAGGGAAGCGGAGAGATTCAGTGCCCCCTCATTTTAGATTCTCTTTTCTCATGACCTTTCTCACTATCTCTGTGATACAAGCACTTGCTGTGCAATCTGGAGGCAGTTCCCTCCCTTCTCTGGGCCTCAGTTACTTCATCTATTCAATGAGGGACTAGGGTAGATGTTTGGGGGGGGATGTGAAGGGATCTGCCTGAGCCAGGCTCTTTTAAAGTTCCCTGAGGTCAGTCTTCATGCCCAACACCCAGCAAAAAACCTGGCACTTAGTAGATGCCCAAGGAGTGTTTGTTGATGGGATGAATGATGAATATCCTACCTGTTCCCTTCCCCTGCCAGTGATGACTTCTCTTTCTCTTCTCAGCACTCTCATGAACCCCATTATACCTTGGAACCCATCTCTAGGCCATATCTTGATCTATGGAAAGATCTTTTCCCATTTCTGTTCTCAGAACAGAATGGGGTCTCAATAAAAATCATTTATTGCATTGTGGGAACTTGATACACTCTGGCTGTTACCATCATTAAAATGTCAGATATGCTTGTCCATACTAAAATTTTAATAGTTAATAGACAATGAGCAGGTCTCTCTTTTTTTATTCTTAGTGTTTATTCTTGTTGTAGAGTTTCCAAGTCAATTCTATTAATTCTCTTTCTTAAAATTTTATTATTGGGGTATAATTGCTTTCAATGTTGTGTGGATTTCTGCTGTACAACAAAGCGAATCAGCTGTATATATACATATATCCCCACCCCTTCAGCCTCCCTCCCACCATCCCTCCATCCCACCCCTCTAGGTCATCACAGAGCCCCGAGCTGAGGTCTGTTTTCTACAAGGGTTCTAAGAAGGGCCAGTCCCAGAGAACAAGCCTCTAAGCACATCTCTCATGTGCTACAGCAGGTTCTAGCCTCGTTCCTAGGTATGGGAAGGAAAGCAGGCTGGTGTTCCTGCAGGAACACAGGGTCCTAAGGCTAAGGTCCATGTCTCAGAAAGCCAGAGGAGGCAGAGCAAGGGCAGAAACTTGTCAGCCAGCCAAGCTATAAGGAAACGTCCCTGTGATGAGGGACCACATACTCACCATCCCCTGAAACAGTGATGATAATAGAGCCAATGGCGGAAATGCAGGCAGAGAAGCCTAGGATGGAGTCAGCCCAGGCTAAACCAGGCAAACAATTTGTAGCAGGAACTTATGCCTGACCTAGAACCAGGCACCAAGTCTGAGGAACTTGCAAAGAGCTAAACCAGGCTCCCGAAGGGCTTCTCAGGTGGTGCAGTGGTAAAGAATCCGCTTGCCAATGCAGGAGACGCAAGAGTCGTGGGGTTCAATCCCTGGGTCAGGAAGATTCCCTGGAGGAGGAAATGGCAACCCGCTCCAGTATTCTTGCCTGGAAAATCCCATGGAAAGAGAAGCCAGGTGGATTACAGTCCCTAGAGTAGCAAAGAGCTGGACACAACTGAGCATGAGCACACACACAAACCAGACTGTTTGCCTGGCTGAGCCCAGGCTGACTCCGTCCCAGGCTTCTCTGCCTGCATTTCCACCACTGGCTCTATTACCATCACTGTTTCAAGGGATGGTGAATACGTGGCTTCCTGAGACATGGACCTCAGCCTTAGGGGGAAGGGCCATGGTGAGCACTGGCCCCTCAGCACAGTGATGGTAATAGAGCCAATGGTGGAAATACAGAAAGCCATTCATTATAGCTTGGCTGGCTGGCAAGTTTCTTCCCTGGCTGTGCCTCCTCTGGCTTTCTGAGACACGGACCTCAGCCTCAGGACCCTGTATTCCTGCTGGAACTCTGAGCAACATGTCCATAATATAAAACAATTACAGATGCAATGGTTGAGGGCTAGACTTTGGCATGGTTGGTACTGAAATCCGACTCTTACTTCAAAATCCTGATAAGGATTCCTGCTCCTGGAGGTATTGTGGATTTGATATTCTACAGATAAACAAACTTCTGGTTTTAAAAAATAAGTAATGGATGAAATATATCAAACAATCTTTTTATTTTTTAATATAAATTTATTTATTTTAATTGGAGGTTAATTACTTTACAATATTGTATTAGTTTTGCCATACATCAACATGAATCCACCACAGGTACACACGTGTTCCCCATCCTGAACCCCCCTCCCTCCTCCCTGCCCGTACCATCCCTCTGGGTCATCTCAGTGCATCAGCCCCAAGCATCCAGTATCATGCATCGAACCTGGACTGGCGATTTGTTTCATATATGATATTATACATGCTTCAATGCCATTCTTTTTAAAAGCAGAGCTGAACTCAACAAAAAACAAAGACTCTCCAAAGGTCAAAGGAGAAGAGGCTTCCAGCCTGGAGAGCCAGTGCCACACCAGGCCAGCTCCCCAGTACTTGCTGATGCCAACACACTGCAACCTCAGGGTTTACTGGCAACAGAGGGGACAAGGCCTTGGGCACATGTGTGATCGGATCCCCTACGCCACTCCTCTCCCACACACAGAAGTTGAGGTCTTTGAAGGGTTATACTCTCAGTGAAAGGTTAAACAAGAAAAAAAATCTGCCCACCATCAAAGGGAGACAAGATAGCTTGGGTCCAAGATTTGATCTTAGGCTTGGATCCAAATGGCAAAAAGGAAAAATAAAAGAATAAAGGCTACTGACAATTCATAACCATATCCCTGAACTCCACAGGTCTGGGTCAAATTTATACTATCTGCTTGGTCCAGGAAACCCCAAGTCAAGAAATTAAAGTAGTCCCAGACCAGCAGTGCTCTGTGGCATCTGGCAGAGGAAAGCAAATTCCTCTGGAGGAGCATCATCAGTCCAGGTCCCACAGGTTCCTCCCAAGTTTACAGTGGTCAACAGAGCTTGCACTCAGTCAGAAAGGTGTTAAGACACACGAGAGACAGTAAGTGAGAATCATCAGAAAGAATCTGGAGTAGAATTATATTCAGAAGGACTTGAGACATTGGAATGATTAGGTACAACAATGTGAAATAAATAAGTCAAAAATGTTAAACAAAGTAAAACAAGGAATTGAAAACTCAAGCAGAGACTAATAAAAATGGCCAGCCTATTTGATAAACAGATAGATGAATAGACAGATAAAATTTCTTAAACTAGAAATTCAAATACTTGAAATTTAAATCCCAATGAATTGGTTAAACAGTAGAGCGGAGAATTCTTGAGCTGTAAGACAAATCTAAAGAAATGTTATTCTGATTGATTTGTGGATATTGAAGAATCCTTGCATCCCTGGGATGAATCCCACTCAATCATGGTGTCTGATCCTTTTAATGTATTATTGGATTTGGTTTGCTAGTATTTTTGTGTCTATGGGCCTGTCATTTTCTTTTCTTTTGTAGTATCTTTGTCTAGTTTTGGTATCAGGGTGATGGTGGCCTCATAGAATGAGCTTGGGAGTGTCCTTCCTCTGCAATTTTTGGGAAGAATTTCAGGATAGGTGTTAACTCTTCTCTAAATGTTTGACAGAATTTTGTCTGTGAGGCACCTGGTCCTGGATTTTTGTTTCTTGGAAGTTTTCAAATCACTGTTTCAATTTCAGTACTTGTGATTGGTTTGTTCATATTTTCTGTTTCTTCTTGTTTCAGTATTAAAAGGTTGTATCTTTCTAAGAACTTGGCCATTTCTTATAGGTCGTCCATTTTATTGGCATATAGTTGCTTGTAGTAGTCTGTTATGATCCTTTGTACTTCTGTGGTGTCAGTTGTAACTTCTCTTTTTTGATTTATAATTTTATTGATTTAAGCCTTCTCTCTTTTTAACATCACTAATTATTACAGAAAGGCAAATCAAAGCTACAATGACGTATCACCTCACTAATGGTCAGAATGGCCATCATCAAAAGTCTACAAACAATAAATACTGGAAAAGGTGTAGAGAAAAGGGAACCCTCCTGCACCATTGGTGGGAACAGAAATTTGTACAACCACTATGGAGAAAAGTATGGAATTTCCTTTAAAAACTAAAAATAGAGCTGCCTTATGATCTAGCAATCCCACTCCTAGGCATATATTCAGAGAAAATACTGACTTGCACTCATGCACCCCAATGTTCATAGCAGGACTATTCACAGTAGCTAAGACACGGAAGCAACCTAAATGTCCATCGACAGAGGACTGGATAAAGAAGATATTGGCTTCCCTAGTGGCTCAGGTGGGAATCTGCCTGCAGTGCAGGAGACCCAGGTCCAATCCCTGGGTCAGGAAGATCCCTTGGAGAAGTAAATGGCAACCCATTCCAGTATTCCTGCCTGAAAATCCCATGGACAGAGGAGCCTGGTGGGCTACAGTTCATTGGGTCACAGGCTGAGCAACTAACACACACAATGGAATATTACTTTGTCATAAAAAAGAATGTAGTTGACTTCTCTGGTGGTCCAGTGGTTAAGAATTGCCTGCAAATTTAGGGGACACAGTTTCAATCCCTGGTCTGGGAAGATTCTACACGCCTCAGGGCAATGCACCACAACTACTGAGCCTGTGCTCTAGAGCCTACAAGCCACAACTCCTGAGCCTGCATGCCTAGAGCCCATGCTCTGCAGCATCAGAAGCCATGGCAATGAAAAGCCTGCACACTTATCAAAGAACAGCCTGCACTGCAACACTAGAGAGAGCCCACCAGCAGCAACTGATCCAGTGCAATAAAAGAAAAAAAGAATGAAGTAATGCCATTTGCAGTCACACGAATGGATGTAGAGATTGTCATATTAAATGAAGTCACACAAAGATAAATATCATATAATATCACTCATATATGGAATATAATTTAAAAAATAATACAAAATGAACTTATTTTTTAAAAAGAAACAGACTGACAGATTTTCAAAAAAAAACCCTTATTATTACTAAAGGAGAAATGTGGAGGGGGGAGAGATAAATTAGGAGCTTGAGATTAATATACATACACTACTATATATAAGATAGACAACCAACAAGGACCTATAGCACTGGGAACTTTACTCACTATTATGTTATAACCTATATGAGAAAAAATCTGAAAAAGAATGAATATACATACACATATAACTGAATCACTTTGCTGTACACCTGAAACTAACACAACATTGTAAATTAACTATACTCCAATACAATTTTTTTTAAAAGAAGTGCTATAGTGCAGCCCAGAGATTAAAACATGAAAACTATAAGAGACACTAAGAGACATGGAGGTAAAAATAAGAAGGTCTAAAG
This sequence comes from Capra hircus, assembly GCF_001704415.2. NCBI lineage: Eukaryota > Metazoa > Chordata > Mammalia > Artiodactyla > Bovidae > Capra > Capra hircus. The sequence continues at coordinate 129,471,453 of NC_030808.1, forward strand.
TACGGCTAATTAGAATTCCTGAAGATACAATTTAGGGGCAAGCAATACAAGAGAAGACTCTACACATGGACATCACCAGATGGTCAACACCGAAATCAGATTGATTATATCCTTTGCAGCCAAAGATGGAGAAGCTCTATACAGTCAACAAAAACAAGACTTGGAGCTGACTGTGGCTCAGATCATGAACATGAGATCATGGAATCCTTATTGCCAAATTCAGATTTAAATTGAAGAAAGTAGCGAAAACCACCAGACCATTCAGATATGACCTAAATCAAATCCCTTATGATTAAACAGTAGAAGTGAGAAATAGATTTAAGGGCCCAGATCTGATAGATAGAGTGCCTGATGAACTATGGAATGAGGTTCATGACACTGTACAGGAAACAGGGATCAAGACCATCCCCATGGAAAAGAAATGCAAAAAAGCAAAATGGCTGTCTGAGGAGGGCTTACAAATAGCTGCGAAAATAAGAGAAGCCAAAAGCAAAGGAGAAAAGGAAATATATAAGCATCTGAATGCAGAGTTCCAAAAAATAGCAAGGAGAGATAAGAGAGCCTTCCTCAGCAATCAATGCAAAGAAATAGAGGAAAAGAACAGAATGGGAAAGACTAGAGATCTCTTCAAGAAAATTAGAGATACCAAGGGAACATTTCATGCAAAGATGGGCTTGATAAAGGACAGAAATGGTATGGACCTAACAGAAGTAGAAGATATGAAGAAGAGGTGGCAAGGATACACAGAAGAACTGTAAAAAAAGATCTTCACGACCAAGATAATCATGATGGTGTGATCACTCATCTAGAGTCAGACATCTTGGAATGTGAAGTCAAGTGGGCCTTAGAAAGCATCACTACAAACAAAGCTAGTGGAGGTGATGGAATTCCAGTGGAGCTGTTTCAAATCCTGAAAGATGACGCTGTGAAAGTGCTGCATTCAATATGCCAGCAAGTTTGGAAAACTCAGCAGTGGCCACAGGACTGGAAAAGGTCAGTTTTCATTCCAATCCCAAAGAAAGGTAATGCCAAAGAATGCTCAAACTACTGCACACTTGCACTCATCTCACACATTAGTAAAGTAATGCTCAAAATTCTCCAAGCCAGGCTTCAGCAGTACGTGAACCATGAACTTCCTGATGTTCAAGCTGGTTTTAGAAAAGGCAGAGGAACCAGAGATCAAATTGCCAACATCCGCTGGATCATGGAAAAAGCAAGACAGTTCCAGAAAATCATCTATTTCTGCTTTATTGACTATGCCAAAGCCTTTGACTGTGTGGATCACAATAAACTGTGGAAAATTCTTAAAGAGATGGGAATACCAAACTACCTGGCCTGCCTCTTGAGAAACCTATATGCAGGTCAGGAAGCAACAGTTAGAACTGGACACGGAACAACAGACTGGTTCCAAATAGGAAAAGGAGTGTGTCAAGGCTGTAGATTGTCACCCTGCTTATTTAACTTATATGCAGAGTACATCATGAGAAACGCTGGGCTGGAAGAAGCACAAACTGGAATCAAGATTGCCGGGAGAAATATCAATAACCTCAGATATGCAGATGACATCACCCTTATGGCAGAAAGTGAAGAGGAACCAGAAAGCCTCTTGATGAAAGTGAAAGAGGAGAGTGAAAATGTTGGCTTAAAGCTCAACATTCAGAAAACGAAGATCATGGCATCTGGTCCCATCACTTCATGGGAAATAGATGTGGAAACAGTATTAGACTTTATTTTGGGGGGCTCCAAAGTCACTGCAGATGGTGACTGCAGCCATGAAATTAAAAGATGCTTACTCCTTGGAAAGAAATTTATGACCAACCTAGATAGTATATTCAAAAGCAGAGACATTACTTTGCCAACAAAGGTCCATCTAGTCAAGACTATGGTTTTTCCAGTGGTCACGTATGGATGTGAGAGCTGGACTGTGAAGAAAGCTGAGTGCTGAAGAATTGATGCTTTTGAACTGTGGTGTTGGAGAAGACTCTTGAGAGTCCCTTGGACTGCAAGGAGATCCAACCAGTCCATTCTAAAGGAGATCAATCCTGGGCGTTCACTGGAAGGACTGATGCTAAAGCTGAAACTCCAATGCTTTGGCCACCTCATGTGAAGGGTTGACTCATTGGAAAAGACTCTGATGCTGGGAGGGATTGGGGGCAGGAGGAGAAGGGGACGACAGAGGATGAGATGGCTGGATGGCATCACCGACTCAATGGACGTGAGTTTGAGTGAACTCCAAGAGTTGGTGATGGACAGGGAGGCCTGGCATACTGCGATTCGTGGGGTCGCAAAGAGTCGGACACGACTGAGCAACTGAACTGAACTGAATAAGTACAGCATGAAAGATGGGATGAGGGTGATTACCTTCAAGCTTGGCTATCTGTTTAAAGTTTAAGAGTAACCACTAAAATGAGAATTAAACTTCCTAAATCAACTGAGAAAGAAAGCAGAATTTTTAAAAAACAATTTAAATAAAAGTTAAGCAAGACATGAATAGTCCTGACCATGAGGAGTTCAGAGCCTCCTCAAGAGGACTCTGAGTACAAAGGACAAGCAAATAAAGACATAATTCTACTGATAACATTTGAAATGTGTAAGGTCAAGTGTTGATGAGAACATGGAAACTAATTGTGACAGTAGGGAAGTAGGTTGTGACAGTCACAGCTCACGCGCGAATAAGTTGTTTCAGTTGCTTGGGAGGGTCACTTGCCATTTCATCCCTGGAATCCTCCTCTCACTGCCTGGCCCCAAAGCCATTCACCCACCTGCAGGTGTCTGAAGGGGGCATACTTAGGCATTATGTGAATATCAAAGCCCCTGAAACAAGCTAAATACCTGTGAACAAAGAATGGACAAAACTGTAGTTTAGCTATAACATAGAATATTTCTCCACAGTGAAAAGGAAGACTGGATAGATCTACTATGGTCTAATATTAAATATCTAATATCAAATACTCACCTGATACACACACACACACACACACACACACACACCACACACACCACATGCCAAACAGCACTCTCCCAGGCCCAGGACAGGACCCTAGCACTTCACAGCTGTGCAATAAATGTGGACTGAACTGAACTAAGCTGGGGGAGGTACCACAGAGAGGAATCAAGAGAAACAGATTATGAGCCAGGAGGAGCCTCCAGCAGCAAGAGAACAAGATGGAAGAAAGTCCCTGGCTGGCACTACAAGGACACTTCATCCCCAAGTGAAGGGGCAGAAGCAGAGGAGAAACCCACAGACCCAAGCACATCTAGTGCCCAAGTGCTTATAATTCCCCCAAGCCCACACCCGAGGTGATATGGAGTTGGGGACGAGCCCCAGGCTGGCTGAGGCTGGGAGGAGAAGGCTGGAAGAGGCTCAGGCAGCAAGCTCCAGCCTTGCCTCCTCCCTGCACTATCAGCCCTTGTCTTCCTGTTTGACCAAACTTGTCAAGTGTGTTTTTGAAAGCCCTTATCTTTGGGAAGACTTATGGTGAATGAGGGGGTCCAAATCTCTCAGCGGGCCACAGTGACCACCCAGCCCACAGCTCTGAACTTCTGCTCTGAGCTCCCAGAGGCTGGAAAGTCTGCAGTTCTTGGACCAGAGTTCCTACCAGGCTTCTCTCCCAAGGGAAGCCTGCAGTTTTATAAGTCAGGCATGTGAGTGTGAGCGTCTGTGAGTCTGTGCATGGGTGTTCATACACACTCTAACTTGGCTGCTACCCAACCACAGAGAAAATTATCCCGCATTATGTGCTGGGCACTCTTTTGGACAGTGGAGATGAATCAACTCCTTTCCATGTTCCAGTCCTGACTACTGGTTGTGACTTTTCACTCACCATTCTGTACATTCTGTGGAACATTACTATATCCATACACATAACAGACTGTCTCTCATTGCTAAGCTTATACTCAGAGCTCTTTCTCCTGCCTGGAACTCCTTTCCTCTCTTACCTAGCTAGCATTTACCTGTCTTTCAGGTTTGGCTTCTGGGAGGTTTTCTTTGTCACCCCTCCATGCCTAGTTGGACTAGGTATCTCTCTTTAGGATTTCCATCATGCCCTGGATTATGTATGCTGTGAAACTTACAGCAATACTAAAATCAACATTTATGCAGCACTTTCTATGCTCCAGGAGTGGTACTAAACAGTCAACATGCATTAATATTTTTACTCTCCATAACATCCCTATCAAATGGGATAGCTTTTAGTTACCGAGTCATTCTCTCTCCTTCTTTACTAACTTAACTCTAATTCTGTTGAGAATATGAATGTGCCCATCTTAATAATCAGTTAATAATCACCAGTCTCATCACTTCATGGCAAATAGATGGAGAAATAAGTGAGAGACTTTGTTTTCTTGGGTTCCAAAATCACTGCAGATGGTGACTGCATCCATGAAATTAAAAGACACTTGCTCCTTGTGAATAAAAGTTATGACAAACCTAGACAGCATATTAAAAATCAGAGACATTACTTGACAATGAAAAGGTCCATCTAGTCAAAGCTATGATTTTTCCAGTAGTTATGTATGGATGTGAGTGTTAGACCATAAAGAAAGCTGAGCGCTGAAGAATTGATGCTTTTGAACTGTGGTGTTGGAGAAGACTCTTGAGAGTCCCTTGGACTGCAAGGAGATCAAACCGGTCAATCCTAAAGGAAATCAGTCCTGAATATTCATGGGAAGGACTGATAATGAAGCTGAAGCTCTTTTGGCCTGATGGGAAGAACTGACTTATTGGAAAGGACCCTGATGCTGGGGAAAATTGAAGGTAGGAGGAGAAGGGGATGACAAAGGATGAGATAGTTGGATGGAATCACTGACTTGATGGACATGAGTTTGAGCAAGCTCTGGGAGTTGGTGGTGGACAGGGAAGCCTGGTGTGCTATAGTTCATGGGGTCTCAAAGAGTCGGACACAACTGAGCAACTGAACTGAACAGCTTAATAATAACATTTCATATTCATAACTCTGCAATTAAATTCTGACAATGAGATGCAGGTAGAAGTCGTTGGGGGAGAATTATGGGACTATCCTTTAAAGGGTAGCTGATGCAGCTGGAAAGCACATGTTGCCCTTTCTCTTTTTTTTTTTTTAAGTTTTAAGGAAATTTTTTTTTCTTTATTTTACTTTACAATACTGTATTGGTTTTGCCATACATTGGGAACACGTGCCCTTCCTCTTTCATCGTCCTTGCAGCCTGGAATGCTAACACAATGGCTTGAACCACCACAGTCATCTTGAAACCATGAGACAAACACTCTAAAAAAGGTGAAGGAGAAAAAGAGGACTTTCACCTTTGATACAACCAAGTGAACTCTTATTGGACCCAGTGATAATCCAATAACCATTAATCCTGGACAAAATTAAAAATATTAATACAACTATCTAAAGGCACTGGAGAGTGACCAAAAGCAAGCAGATTCTAGAAGAGAATTGGCATGTGGAAGAAAGGATGGGGCACAACTCACTTCCCATTTTTATGGCTTTTAGCTTGAAGATAGTTCAAAGTCAACTTGAATAGACACTGAGCCATGTCTGAGCTGTGATGAGCCATAAGCACCATGAGATGTGACCAAATTTCTTAAGGCAAATGCATAGTTTTCTGACTTAAAGAACCAGAAGATAAAGTTCAGGAAGACCTTAGCTGCTGCAAAGTGAAAGGGGAATCTCCTTTCTAAGGACAGATCTGAAGACAAGGAGCCTGAATTCTATATATAAATTCTGTCAAACCATGGGTCACTGCTGACCTATGGGCTCATGGAGCAGGATCAAAGCTGCCTAGTTGAGAATAAAAGAACTTCCAACCCAGTTAATGACCAGCTAAAACAAACAAACAAACAAAAAATCAACATTTTCCATAAGAATATAACAAAATCCAGTGCCTCCACAATATTATACTCACAGGGTGTAGGATACAATTAAAAATACATTACTTAACATATGAAGAACAGGAAAGTATGATCAATTCTCAAGAGAAAAGACAAATAATGGAGATGTATATGTTGGGATTAGCAGACAAGGATTTTAAAGCAACTATTATAATCAGCATCAAAGATTTAAAAAGTATATGCTAGTAATGAATAAAGATGGGAACAGAAATTTGCACGGTTGCCTCTGGGCTGAGTGACTCTGGAGAGAGTGGGATACCTAAGCAGAGTTGGGACTGAGAGAAGACAAAGGGAGAGAGATAGGGGAAAGAAAAAGAAAAGGAAGGAAAAGGGAAAAGGAGAGGTGAGGAGTAGAGAGAGCAAAGTGGAGAGAAAAGTGCAAGGACAGCAAGTCCATCAGTTTCAGTGGCCGGAGAATAGTGTCCCGGGAAGGGATGGCCAGTCCTCCACAGGTGTCCTGACCCCTGTGACCTGAGAGTCGCCCTTCATCAGGATGCCTCTGTCCTCATCCTGTCACCCTGCACCACGCTCAGGAGCATTGCTTACTCTGTGACCTCCAATCCCACCTTCCTCTAGTATTGCTACACCCAGGCAGCGACATTCCAATATTCATCCAAGTGCAGGGAGAGGAACAGGGAAACAAAGGCAGATTCTACTATGAACTATGAGAGCCACAGGACAGGACTCATTCTGTACAGCAGCAAAGCCCCTTCTCATCCTTGCTTCCAGCTCCCTTCTATGAGGTGGGCACCATCAAGCCTGAACTCACGTAGACTTGCTCCCGGGAGGGCTCTATCTGGACAGCTGGACCACCAGCCAGCACTACCCAGCCATGCCTTCATTGGGAAGTGCAACAAGACTACAGTATTGACAGTGGTCTTGGGGTTCTGGGACGACCCTGGGCATACTCAGAGAAATGAAGAGCTTCAAGGTATGTTTTCTCCAGGTGCAGTCATAGCCCTTTGTTCACTGGCAGTAGCAAACAGAGCAAACATAGACCTCAGCACCTAAGCCGTATTTGCATCCCCTTCTCCCAGGCAACTTCACAGCTGATTTCTGTCCCTCATAATGGTTCCAGAGGGTTGCCAGAACAGAGGGGTTCCCTCCCATTTTACATAGGTGAAAACTGAGGCCCTCAGAAGTTAAGAGGTGAATATCAGTTTGCACAGTGATGTATAAAACATAGCAGATGTAGGCCTACAACCTAGAAGTCCTGTGCCCCAGCCTGAGCTCTGACCCCACTAACCAGAGAGGCAGGCACCTTCCCTCCATCCCACTACCCCACACTCCTACTACTGCATGCTCATTTCCAGGCAGCTATGAGCTCAGGTAAAGTGGCTGCCTGCAATGCAGGAGACCCAGGTCGACTCCTGAGTCGGGCAGATCCCCTGGAGAAGGAAATGGCAATCCACTCCAGCACTCTTGCCTGGAAAATCCCATAGATGGAGGAGCGTGATAGGCTACAGTCCATGGGGTTGCAAAGAGTCAGACACGACTGAGCGACTTCACTTCACTTCATGAGCTCTGAGGGCTTCCCTGGTGGCTTAGTGGTAAAGAATCTGCCAACGCAGAAGATGCAGGTTCCATGCCTGGGTCGGGAAGATCCCCTGGGGAAGAAAATGGCAATCCACTCCAGTATTCTTGCCAAGGAAATCCCATGGACAGAGGAGCCTGGTGGGCTACAGTCTATGGGGTCGCAAAAAGAGTCAGACATGACTTATCAACTAAATTACACCAACAACATGAGCTCTTAGCAGGTAAAGACTGTGTCCCTTCACTGCTGTCTCCAGCAGCCAGCATGGAGCAGACTGAGACTTTGGAAGAATGATATAAAAGCTGAAATCAGCCTTGGAAAGAGAAGACTAAACTACAGTGAAAGGTGGACATTTTCCAGTAGTCACTCCTTCTCTCCAAATGAGCATTTGACTGCAACCCACTCCAGCACTGGAGACCACCAGCATGAACACAACACATGGCATCTTAAGGCAAAGGAAATTGAAACCAACTCATTCAGTTGGTCACTTTTTTTTTTTTTTAACATCCCTCTAAAAACAGGGAGGCAAAGCAATTGGCTCAGAACCTGGGGAGCTGGAATGCATTTAGGGACTCTGAAATTGTCCGACCGGAACCTACACATCCAGAGACCCCGCCTCCTTTCCCAGGCCCTGACAAGCTGATTGAGCTGTGACAGGAAGAGTAACTGGCGGGTGATTGCAGACTATCCAGTGTCAGCTCATTGTTCCGGAGGAAGCTGTCAGGACCAGACCTCCCAGGAGTGCCTGGGGCCTCTGGTTCTTATTTTTCCCTTTGTAGGTGGGAAGAGGCTAGAGGTGGCAGTGGGGCAGCCATCATCCTTTCTCCCACCCAACTGGACACTCCCAGTCAGATGTCATCAGGCCAGGGTCTCCACACTCCCAACTCCCAGAGACATCAGATAAGGGGAAGAGGGTGACCTATGCTGCTTTCCCCTGGGTTCCCTTAAAAACAAAAGTGGTGTGCTATTTTATTGCAGTGAGAACAAAACCACCCTCTTTTTTTTTGAATTTATCTAATCCTTTTTGCATCATTGTTTTATTTATTTTTTAATTTAAATTTATTTATTTTAATTGGAGGCTAATTACTTTACAATATTGTATTGGTTTTGCCATACATCAACATGTATCCGCCACGGGTGTACACGTGTTCCCCATCCTGAACACCCCTCCCTCCTCTCTCCCCTTACCATCCCTCTGGGTCATCCCCATGTACCAGCCCCAAGCATCCTGTATCCTGCCTCTAACCTGGACTGGCGATTCGTTTCTTATATGATATTATATATGTTTCAATGCCAATCTCCCAAATCATCCCACCCTCTCCCTCTCCCTCAGAGTCCAAAAGACTGTTCTATACATCTGTGTCTCTTTTGCTGTCTCGCATACAGGGTTATCATTACCATCTTTCTAAATTTCATATATATGCGTTAGTATACTGTATTGGTGTTTTTCTTTCTGGCTTACTTCACTCTGCATAATAGGCTCCAGGTTCATCCACCTCATTAGAACTGATTCAAATGTATTCTTTTTAATGGCTGAATAATACTCCATTGTGTATATGTACCACAGCTTGCTTATCCATTCATCTGCTGATGGACATCTAGGTTGCTTCCATGTCCTGGCTATTATAAACAGTGCTGCGATGAACATTGGGGTACACGTGTCTCTTTCAGTTCTGGTTTCCTTGGTGTGTATGCCCAGTAATGGGATTGCTGGGTCATAAGGTAGTTCTATTTCCAGTTTTTTAAGGAATCTCCACACTGTTCTCCATAGTGGCTGTACTAGCCTGCATTCCCACCAATAGTGTAAGAGGGTTCCCTTTTCTCCACACCCTCTCCAGCATTTATTGCTTTAAACTTTTGGATTGCAGCCATTCTGACTGGCATGAAATGGTACCTCATTGTGGTTTTGATTTGCATTTCTCTGATAATGAGTGATGTTGATCATCTTTTCATGTGTTTTTCAGCCATCTGTATGTCTTCTTTGGAGAAATATCTATTTAGTTCTTTGGCCCATTTTTTGATTGGGTCATTTATTTTTCTAGAATTGAGCTGCAGGAGTTGCATGTATATTTTTGAGATTACTTATTTGTCCCTCTTAAAATTTTAAGTGCACAATACAATACTGCATTGTTGAATATAGGTACAATGTTGTATAGCAGACCTTTAGAACTTGTTTATCTTGCTTAACAGAAAAATTTATGACTGTTTATTAGTAATTCATTTCTCCTTCTGCAAGCCCCTGGCAATCTGCATTCCACCCTTTGATTTAAGTGGAATCAGGCAGCATTTGTCCTTCTGTGACTGGCTTCTTTCACTTTGCATAATATCCTCAAGGTTCACCCATGTTGTTGCACATTGCAGGATTTCCTTTTTTGAGGCTGAATAATATTACATTGTATATGTATACCATATTTTCTTTATTGATTTACCTGTAAATGAACATTTAGACGTTTTCACATCTTGGCTATTGGGAATAGTGCTGTGGCAAACACGAAAGTGCTAATATCTTGTCAAGATCCTGATTTTAACTCTTTTAGATAAATACCAGAAGTGGGATTACTGGTTCTATTTTTAAAATATTAAGGAACCTCCATACTATATCCCATAGTTACTGCACTGTTTGGCACTTCCAGAAACAGTATGCAAGGGTTCCAATTTCTCCACATCCTCACCAGTACTCAAACTGCCAACATCTGTTGGATCATAGAAAAGGCAAGAGAGTTCCAGAAAAAAATCTACTTCTGCTTTACTGACTACACCAAATCCTTTGACTGTGTGGATCACAACAAACTGTGGAAAATCCTTAAAGAGATGGAATACCAGACCACCTTACCTGCCTCCTGAGAATCTGTATGCAGGTCAAGAAGCAACAGTTAGAACCAGACATGGAACAATGACCTGGTTCCAAATTGGGAAAGGAGTACATCAAGGCTGTATATTGTCACCCTGCTTATTTACCTTATATGCAGAGCACATCATATAAAATGCCAGGCTGGATGAAGCACAAGCTGGAATCAAGACTGCTAGGAGAAATATCAATAACGTCAGCTATGCAGATGCCACCATCCTTATGGCAGAAAGCGAAGAAGAAATGAAGAGCCTCTTGATGAAAGTGAAAGAGAATGAAAAAGCTGGCTTAAAACTCAACATTCAAAATACATAAATCATGGCATCTGGTCCCATCACTTCATGACAAATAGATGGAGAAACAATGGAAACAGTGACAGATTTTATTTTGGGGGGCTCTGAAATCACTGCAGATGGTGACTGCAGCCATGAAATCAAAAGACACTTGCTCCTTGGAAGAAAAGCTATGACCAACCTAGACAGCATATTAAAAAGCAAAGACATTACTTTGCCAACAAAGGACCATCTAGTCAAAGCTATGGTTTTTCCAGTAGTCATGTATGGATATGAGAGATGAACCATAAAGAAAGCTATGTGCCGAAGAATTGATGCTTTTTAACTGTGATGTTGGAGAAGACTCTTGAGAGTCCCTTGGACTGCAAGGAGATCAAACCAGTTAATCCTAAAGGAAATCAGTCTTGAATATTCATTGGAAGGACTGATATTGAAGTTGAAGCTCCAATACTTTGGCCACCTGATGGGAAGAACTGACTCATTGGAAAAGACCCTGATGCTGGGAAAGATTGAAGGCAGGAGGAGAAGGGGATGACAGAGGATGAGATGGTTGGATGGCATCACTGATTTGATGGAATTGAATAGACTTGCTTTTAGCAAGCTCCGGGAGTTGGTGACGGACAGGGAAGCCTAGAGTGCTGCAGTCCATGGGGTTGCAAAGAGTCGGCCACAACTGAGTGACTGAACTGAATTCACCAATACCTTTTGTCTTTTTTAAAAATATATATAATAGCCATCCTGAAGGTATGAAGTGACATCTCATTGGGGGTTTGATTTACATTTCCCTGATCAGTGATGTTGAGCATCTTTTCATATACCTGTTGACTATTTGTATGTCTTTCATATATAGCAAGGATACCCCCTCTCACCACTTTTTTTTTAGAGAGTTAAAGATCAAATATCTATTTTCACTTCAATATTAAAACAGTCTAGGTTCCCAAAGTTTTCATATAGTTTTTAAACATGTCTCATTCTTTCTGAAAAATTTTTACTGGAGTAGTTGATTTACAAGGTTGTGTTAGTTTCAGATGCATAGCAAAGTGAATCAATTACCCATCACTTCTATTCAACATAGTACTGGAAGTCCTCACCAGAGAAATTAGTCAAGAAAAAAAAAATAATCCAAGGCATAAATGTTGGGGGTTTGGGGCAAATTTTTTGGGGGGTAGTTTTCTGTGTCCTATTTAAGAAACTTGTCCTATTCCAGGGTCATGCAAATCTCTATTTTCTTCTAGAAGCTTTTGTTTATTTTATTGATGTATAATCGGCATGCAGTATTAGTTTCAGGTGTACAACACAGTGATTCAGTATTTTTATATATTATGAAATGATCTCCACAAACTGAGTTACCATCTCTCACCATGAAATATTACTACAATATTATTGACTATATTCCCTATGTTGTATATTATATCCCTATGACTTCTTTATTTATTTTCTAACTGGAAGTTTGTATCTCTTAATCCCTTTCACCTATTTTACCTGTCTGCCTCCTTCTCTCCCCTCTGCCAACAACCCATTTGTTCTCTGTATCTATGAGTCTGTTTCTGTTCTCTTGTTTGTTCATTTATGGTTTTTCTTTTATTCCACATATAAGTGAAATTGCATGGTATCTGTCTTTCTCTGTATGACTTATTTTACTGAGTACAATGCCTTCTAGGTCCACCTACATTGTCCCAAATGACAAGATTTCATTCATTTTTATGGTGGAGTAATATTCTATTTTAGACATACCATAATTTCTTTATTCATTCATCTAATGAAAGACACATAGGTTGTTTTCAAATCTTTGTAAATAATGCTGCAATGGACAAAGCTCTCTCAATATATTTTTGAATCAGTGGTTTTGTTTTCCCTGGATAAAGTACCAGAAGTAGAAATGCTAGATTGTACGGTAATTCTATTTTTAATTTTTTGAGAACCCTCCATACTGTTTTCCATGGTGGTTCCATCAATTTACGTTCTCATCAATAGTGCATGAAGATTCCCTTTTCTCCACATCCTTGACACCATTTTCTATTGCTTGTCTTTTTTATAACAGCTATCTGACAAGTGACATTGTGATATCTCATTGTGGTTTTGACTTGCGTTTCTCTGATTAGTGACTTTGAACTTCTTTTCATGTGTCTGTTAGCTATCTATATATCTTCTTTGGAAAAATGTCTCTTTTGGTCCTCTGCTCATTTTTTAATTGGGGTGTTTGGTATTTTGCTATTGAATTGTATAAGTTCTTAAATATTTTGCATATCCATGCCTTATTGGATATATTGTTTGCAAATACTTCTCCCATTCAGTAGATTGTCTTTTCTTTTTGTTTCGTTCACTTTGCTTGCTTTATTGATTAACTTCCCACATTTAGGTCTGTCTTCCTTCTTAATTTTATATGGTGTGATGTGTTTTTTACTTTTGCTTTTGTTTTAATTTCTGCTTTCTATACAGACATCCAATTACTTTAGTATCAGTTTTGGCAAACACGATCCTTTCCACTACCAAATTGCAGCGGCACCTTTCTTGTAAATCAAGGAACCACATATTGGGTCTTTCTATTTTGTTCCATTAGTTAATTTTTCTATCCTTTTACCTGAACTGGGCCTGAAGAAGAATCAGGAAAGAACCCCCCACGCACACCTCTCCCTTTTCTCCCAGCAGGTCTCTGGGACCTCCAGGGGTCCCCTTAGCATTCAGAATGGACTCTGCAAGCCCCATCCACCTACTTCCTCACCTCCCTTCACCCAGAGCAGGACATAGGAGATGGGCATCACTTATGTGGGGTGGGAACAAGAGTGGGATGCGATGGTATACTGCGGAGTGATCTAGAGGTTAAGGAAAGCTGACCTCACAGGGTGTCCCTCCCAGTCCAGACCCAGGGACCTGACACTTTCTTCCCTGGGATCATGTCATACTTGATGGAATTTCAATCAATCCTGTTTCAGGCCTCAAGAATTATAAACTAATAAACATTTTAACACCTTCAGATGCTGGAATCTGGGTATAAAGAGTCACAGGAAAGACCACAGAGGGGAGAAAAGGCCTCCTGCCCAGGCAAATCAGAGCTCTTTTGTAGATCTTGCCAGTTCAAGTCCACCACTAGTTTCATAGTGAGGAAAGTCTGAGTGCTGATCTAAACTTACTCTGAGCCACTGGGAATTACCCCATAGCACTCACTCTATGTCCAGTAATTTTCAACTACACCTTTTGTCATCTTCATCAATTCTTGACCTAAAAAGCCTCTCCCTCCAGACACAGTTCAATACAATGCCTGGACCACGTGGATTCTACCTGGGTGTTACAGAAAAAAGCTTGGTATCCAAACTGAACCAAACCAGATAAGCTCCTTTTGGAGCTGATGGTCTTGCTGGTGTGTTCTATATTTTCAACCGTGGAGCCTGGGGCTGGGAATTCTTCTCTTATCACCATCCCTTCTCCCAAATCCCAAACCCATACCTACATTGAACCAGTGGTCCCAACTGGTAGCTGACCATCCTCAGCAACTGAGCCCCACTCCTTCACCCAGACATTGGAAAGTGACCCATCCTTCAAATGTCTGTCTCCCCACAAAGCTTCTCTGATGACTTTGCGGGGGCAGTAAGCCACTCCCTGAATTCAGGGACCATGATCTTCCTTTCTCATAGTACCCACTGTCCTGTAACTATCCTGTTTGTTTTGCTCTGTTTGTGCTTCTTGAGACTAGGGACCAGGTTTTCCTATTCTTAGTAACAACTTCTGCTCCTTGAAAATTTCTTGGAACATTATGGGAAGGCTAACAGACTAAGTACTACCTCCTGGATCATTCCTGCCCCCTCACCATGCCTGCAAGGTCCTGTGGGCCGGCACCTTGGATCCCCAGCAATCCTGGGTAGCAAGGTCCTTTGACTGTCAATGGGAAGCTGTTAGTCTAACTCTGGGTGAGGAACACCTTTGCTTGGGAGCAAACTCAAAGAGTGGCTATTTGGACAAGGCTTTGTCTAGGTCTGGCAACTCCAAGGAGCTGGGACAGAGGAAACCCCCCAGGGGTGTGTGGTGTGGACATCGCATTTGGCACACAGCATGCTGGAGGAATCCAGCCAGAAAGGCAGCCTGCCTGCCTGCTCACTGGCCGCTCTCTCCTAAGTCCAGAACATTTGCAGAGTCAGGAGCTCTGGCACAAGGCTGCTCCCACCCTTGCCGGCACGGGTTCATGGATATTAAAAATGTGCTGATGTGAATCACCATGCAAACACGCTTCACTAGAAGTGCTGCGTGCAGGAACACTGGTCTTTTCATCGTCTCCTCCACCTCTGTTGGAAACACTCACCCACGGATGATGCGGAGATTAGTGGGGCGTCAGGCTGCTGCGTGTATTTAGGCCGTCTGTCAGCTCCCATCAGCCACGGCTAGGATGTCAGAGAGGTTGGGACACACCTCAGTGCCCCTGCCCAGGCCCCGCGGGCAGAGTCTGGGGCAGAAGAGTGGCTTGGGAGTGGAGACAACATTCCTAGTCCAACATTTTCTCAGGTATCCGGGCTGCAGCCATTGACATAGTAACATGGCGGCCAGCACCTCTAAAACACAATCTGCCGGCTTGGCAGAGAGCATCAGTGAAAGTTCAAACCCTTCTTCTTATGGGACAGCCACTGTGACCCTCCCCTCTCTGTGAGGTTGCCAGATACAACATAGTCCCATGAGAAGGGTGGAAGATGGGCTAGACAGCCCTGCCCTCCAGGAGGCCTCAGTGTATGCAGGAAGGTGTCAGATCTGGACACAGACATTCTGAGAATGCCTCAGTGGAGGATTTAGTTGCTCAGAGGTCCCCTCTGCTGGAAAATCTGGGAAGGCAACATGGAAGAGGAGGTACTGGAACTGAGTCTTGATCCACAGCTAGGTTTTAAACAAACTGAGTCAGGGAGATGGCATTCCAGGTGCAGGAAAGGCCTGAGCAAATGTGGGGAAGTGGGAGAGCACCACATCAAGGACCAAGGGCTTTCCCTTGTCTGTGCATCCATTCTCAGTACCACCTCGGCCCCAGGCTGCCCGCCATCATCCCAAGCATCATATCCAAGCCCAATCATGACCAGAAGCAGAAGAGATTTCTCTTCCTGTGCATCCAGGAGCTGCCCCACAAGGGCCTAGAGCTCCTTACTCGCTGGGAAAGGAGGCCAATCTGAAGGAAGAGTATGGGCAGGGGGGAGGGGCCTGTCTGGACTTATCTCTGACCAGGGTGCTTCTGGACCATCCTGGACCAGGGTACTCAGGGAAAATCTGGCCCACGCTGTCATGCCTTATCTAATGCCTTCCATGTTTAGGTACCCTGCTGAGGGCAGAGGCCACGTCTCATCCATTGTTGTTGCTGTTTTAGTCATGAAACCATGTAGTCCGACTCTTTTGTGACCCCATGGACGACAGCCTGCCTTTGTAGGCTCCTTTGTCCACAGGATTTCCCAAGCAAGAACACTGGAGTGGGTTGCCATTTCCTTCTCCAGGGGATCTTTCCCACCCAGGGATCAAACCCGCATCTCATGTACTGGCAGGCATATTCTTTAACACTAAGTCACCAGGGAAGCCAGGTCTTATACATATCTGCCCACAGTGTAGCATGCTGTTTGGCTCATAATAGACTCCAAGGACCTCATCTGGAGATCAGGGGGTCATGATGCCCATACCCATGGGGTTGCTGTTAGCCTCTACTAGAGGTCACTGTATCACACGGCTGCCAGAGGCTATATCCACAAGGAGGAAAATGGGAGCTGGGGTGTTTGCCACACATAGTGGTCAGGTGAGTGGGGGCCAACATTTATGGGGCTCCTACCATGTTATATTGCAGCCGAACTATGTCAATCAACACTTCCAATCCTTAATAGAGAGGTGGGGCTCTATATTATCACCACCTGAGGAAACCGGGGCACAGAGCATTAAATATCCTAATGTCACACTGGTAGCCAGGGGCAGGGTAGGATGAAAACCCTGTCTGTCGGGCTCGGAGCCTGTGTGCTAAGCCACTGTACTCCTCAGCCCCAGAGAAGACCACACACTGGACATGTGCAGAAAGTACCTTCAAAATCCAGACCCTCAGAAGAAGCAGACATACAGCACAGCAGAGCCAGCGAGGGCACCCTCCTCGCCTACCTACCCTGCGGCTCTGTTTCTCAAAGAGCCCCCACACTGGTCCTGCCCAGCTATCTGTCTTGGGCCTGGTGCACTTGCCCTGTGTCTCCCTGCCTTTCTGAGAGAGAGGCCCCACCTGCCCTCTGTGAGACACACGGGGATGGTTGGTAGCTACATCAGGGAGGTGCCCACAGGGTTGATACAGCTCTGGGTATGAACCTGGCCAACTCTCTTGGCCCTTTGCTGATGACTGGGTACAAGCTGAAATGAGGGCTCTTTTTAGGATCTCCATATAGAGTGCCCCTTATAGGAAGCACTAACCAGACTCTAAAGCCCCTGCAGGGAAATGAATCTCCCTCCCACCACCCAAAAGGAGGGAAGACGAGGAGCTAAGCCTCAGAGTCCAGAGGGGGTTCACCAAACGTCCATAACTCCCCCGAGGGCTTGCCCTGGGCCCAGGGACTATCATGGGAAGACCAGGGCATCCAACATTCACCCTGTATGTGTTAAGTTGCTTAGTCATGTTCAACTCTTTGCAATCCCATGGATTGTAGCCTGCCAGGCTCCTCTGTCCATAAAATTCTCCAGGCAAGAATACTGGAGTGGGCTGCTATTTCCTTCTCCAGGAGATCTTCAGCATCCAGGGATCGAACCTGGGTCTCCTGCACTGCAGGCTGATTCTTAACCATCTGAACCATAAGGAAAGCCCTAACATCCACAGTAGCTAGAAGTAAACACATACCCCCTGGTCTGCAGAGAGGAGGGGATGGGATATTTCACTATGTGAAATTTTTTCCTTTGGGTTAAACCTAATGCATATCAGTTAGGGTCTTTTCTTTAAGGTAATTTTGAGGCATTAGAGAAAAGGTTGGGCTTCTTAGGTGGCACTAGTGGTAAAGAACCCACCCGCCAATGCAGGAGACATAAGAGACATGGGTTCAATCCCTGAGTTGGGAAGATCCCTTGGAGGAGGGCATGGCAACCCACTCCAGTATTCTTGCCTGGCAAATCCCATGGACAGAGGAGCCTGGCAGGCTACAGTCCATGGGGTCGCAGAGAGTCAGTCATGACTGAAGCGACCTAGCACACATGCAGAGAAAAAGTGAAGGGCCAGTGTATTTTTAAAAGGACAACAAGGTCTTCAAACATTCCAATGTAGAACTTGGGTTAAGTTTTAATAGAAAAATCATGTTTTTAATTACCTACCTACCAGTTAATCAACTTTCAACCAGACATCTCCAGGTACATATGATACCCTAGGCAGATGAGTCCTGTTAATAACTCCTGGCTTCCAGAACCCCTCCATGCTTGGTTGTGCATCTTTGGTGGTGCGGCCAGAGTTCAGAACCAATTTTACGACTCAGAATCTCAGAAACAGAAAGAATCCCAGAGGTCACTCAATATAACAGTCATCATCTTGTCACCACTTTATTCCTGGGAAATCTGATGACATCAATGCCAATCAGCCCTGGTTGGACCAGGATGGGCTAATCCCTGGGACTGTGCAGAGCTGTGGTCCGATTTCAGCCAAACAGCAAACTGCCTCAGATAACCTGGTGCTCCTAGTTTGGATTAAACACAGGATTTCTGATCAGTTTCTCAAAACATTAATACTAAAAACAGTGTCATGCTACATTTATTTCCATCTGGTAACCCCAAAGCATCTTGGACCTGGCCTAACCAACCCCAGAGACTGCCCAGCAGCCCTGGAGCAGGTCATGACTGTATATGGAAGCCCTGCAAACACATACCATGTGGCCACGTGTCCCACAGAAGGAGGTTGATTTCAGGCCATCAGCCCCCGCAGGCACAGGGCTGGTACTGGGCGTGGGGTCAGACACAGGCTTCTGTGGAGCTTTCTCACTTGACACCAGTTTTGGTCCCTTTGAAGTCTATGACTGCTGAATTTCCCTCTTCATCTGGCTTCCTGGCCAGGCCACTGAGATAGACCAGGTGGTGGGCTCTGGGACTGTCTTCTGAGCCAATACCCAGCGGCCAGGGCCGAGTGTAAGAGAACAGGCCGTGGAGGACCAAAGTCAAAACTGCTTAGGGACCCAAGTGCAGCAAGGGGCATTCCTTTCATTCTAGGAAAGAGCAGGTCTGGGATGGCTCAGACACGTGGAGGGAAGGGCCACCCGAGGCTAAGGGCGGACTGCGGGAAGACCCCCTGAAAGGCAGGCCCAGGGGATACAAGTGTCTTCTCAGCCTTTCCTGAGGCCCACTCCACATCCTGACCCCAGATGCTGTGCCAAGTGCCTCCAGTACCTTTTGTAAGTTTCCCAGGCAGTTTGCTGTGTGTATCCCAGGTCTTTGCTAGAAGCCAAGAAACCTGCGTCCAGGTCTTAGATTTGCCCCCACTCTTACCATGTGACCTTCAGAAACTGTCTTTTCACTCTCCAGGCCTCAGTTTCCGCAGTTATCAAATACAGGAGTGAAGGAAGCAGGTATTATACATATCAAAGTATATGCACTTTTTGTTAGATGTATTCGCTGTACCTGTTGCTTCATGTGCATTATTTTTTTGATCTTGATGAACAACTTTCTCTGTATTAAAAACAAAAGAGATCTTCATGACCCAGATAACCACAGTGGCATAATTACTCATCTAGAGCCAGACATGCTGGAATCTGAAATCAAGCAGGCCTTAGGAAGCATCACTATGAACAAAGCTAGTAGAGGTGATGGAGTTCCAACTGAGCTATTTCAAATCCTAAAAGATGATGCTGTGAAAGTGCTGCAGTCAATATGCCAGCAAATTTGCAAAACTCAGCAGTGGCCACCAGTGGACTGGAAAAGGTCAGTTTTCCTTCTAATCCCAAAGAAAAGCAATATCAAAGAATGTTCAAACTACCACACAATTGCACTCATTTCACATGCTAGCAA
The DNA here is from genome assembly GCF_001704415.2 of Capra hircus. Lineage (NCBI taxonomy): Eukaryota > Metazoa > Chordata > Mammalia > Artiodactyla > Bovidae > Capra > Capra hircus. The sequence goes on from NC_030808.1 coordinate 129,490,967, forward strand.
AGTAATGCTCAAAATTCTCTAAGCCAGGCTTCAACAGTACATGAACCATGAAATTCCAGATGATCAAGCTGGATTTAGAACAGGCACAGGAAGCAATTGCCAACATTCGTTGGATGACAGAAAAAGCAAGAGAGTTCCAGAAAAATATCTACTTCTTTATTGACTATGCCAAAGCCTTTGACCATGTGGATCACAACAAACTGTGGAAAACTCTTCAAGAGATAGAAATACCAGACCACCTCACCTGCTTCCTGAAAAATTTGTATGCAGGTCAAGAAGCAACAGTTAGAACCAGACATAGAACAACAGACTGGTTCCAAATTGGGAAAGGAGTACATCAAGGCTGTACACTGTCACCCTGCTTATTTAACTTATGCAGAGTTCAGTTCACTCACTCAGTCATGTCCGACTCTTTGCGACCCCATGAATTGCAGCACACCAGGCCTACCTGTCCATCACCAACTCCCGGAGTTCACTCAGACTCAGGTCCATCGAGTCAGTGATGCCATCCAGCCATCTCATCCTCTGTCGTCCCCTTCTCCTCCTGCCCCCAATCCCTCCCAGCATCAGAGTCTTTTCCAATGAGTCAACTCTTCGCATGAGGTGGCCAAAGTACTGGAGTTTCAGCTTTAGCATCATTCTTTCCAAAGAAATCCCAGGGTTGATCTCCTTCAGAATGGACTGGTTGGATCTCCTTGCAGTCCAAGGGACTCTCAAGAGTCTTCTCCAACACCACAGTTCAAAAGCATCAATTCTTCGGCGCTCAGCCTTCTTCACAGTCCAACTCTCACATCCATACATGACCACTTAAACCATAGCCTTGACTAGACGGACATTGTTGGCAAAGTAATGTCTCTGCTTTTGAATATGCTATCTAGGTTGGTCATAACTTTTCTTCCAAGGAGTAAGCTCCTTTTGGAGCCCCAAAAAATAAAGTCTAACACTGTTTCCACTGTTTCCCCATCTATTTCCCATGAAGTGATGGGACTAGATGCTATGATCTTCGTTTTCTGAATGTTGAGCTTTAAGCCAACTTTTTCACTCTCCTCTTTCACTTCATCAAGAGGCTTTTTAGTTCCTCTTCACTTTCTGCCATAAGGTTGGTGTCATCTGCATATCTGAGGTTACTGATATTTCTCCCGGCAATCTTGATTCCAGTTTGTGCTTCTTCCAGTCCAGCGTTTCTCACAATGTACTCTGCATATAAGTTAAATAAGCAGGGTGACAATCTACAGCCTTGATGTACTCCTTTTCCTATTTGGAACCAGTCTGTTGTTCCATGTCCAGTTCTAACTATTGCATCATGACCTGCACACAGATTTCTTAAGAAGTAGGTCAGGTGGTCTGGTATTCCCATCTCTTTCAGAATGTTCCACAGTTTATTGTGATCCACACAGTCAAAGGCTTTGGCATAGTCAATAAAGCAGAAATTAATGTTTTTCTGGAACTCTCTTGCTTTTTCGATGATCCAGGAGATGTTAGCAATTTAATCTCTGGTTCCTCTGCCTTATCTAAAACCAGCTTGAACATCAGGAAGTTCACAGTTCACATATTGGTGTATCCTGGCTTGGAGAATTTTGAGCACTACTTTACTACCGTGTGAGATGAGTGCAATTTGTGTGGTAGTTTGAGCATTCTTTGGCATTTCCTTTCTTTGGGATTGGAATGAAAACTGACCTTTTCCATTCCTGTGGCCACTGCTAAGTTTTCCAAATTTGCTGGCATATTGAGGGTAGCACTTTCACAGAATCGTCTTTCAGGATTTGAAATAGCTCAACTGGAATTCCATCACCTCCACTAGCTTTGTTCATAGGGATGCTTTCTAAGGCCCACTTGACTTCACAATCCAGGATGTCTGGCTCTAGATGAGTGATCACACCATCTTGATTATCCGGGTCGTGAAGCTCTTTTTTCTACAGTTCTTCCATGTATTCTTGCCACCTCTTCTTAATATCTTCTGCTTCTGTTAGGTCCAGACCATTTCTGTCCTTTATCAAGCTCATCTTTGCATGAAATGTTCCCTTGGTATCTCTAATTTTCTTGAAGAGATCTCTAGTCTTTCCCATTCTGTTGTTTTCCTCTATTTCTTTGCATTGATCGCTGAAGAAGGCTTTCTTATCTCTTCTTGCTATTCTTTGAAACTCTGTTCAGATGCTTATATCTTTCCTTTTCTCCTTTGCTTTTCGCCTCTCTTCTTTTCACAGCCATTTGTAAGGCCTCCCCAGACAGCCATTTTGCTTTTTTGCATTTCTTTTCCATGGGGATGGTCTTGATCCCCGTCTCCTGTACAATGTCATGAACCTCCATCCATAGTTCATTAGGCACTCTATCTATCAGATCTAGACCCTTAAATCTATTTCTCACTTCCACTGTATAATCATAAGGGATTTGATTTAGGTCATACCTGAATGGTCTAGCGGTTTTCCCTACTTTCTTCAATTTAAGTCTGAATTTGGCAATAAGGAGTTCATGATCTGAGCCACAGTCAGCTCCCGGTCTTGTTTTTGTTGACTGTATAGAGCTTCTCCATCTTTGGCTGCAGAGAATATAATCAATCTGATTTCGGTGTTGACCATCTGGTGATGTCCATGTGTAGAGTCTTCTCTTGTGTTGTTGGAAGAGGGTGTTTGCTATGACCAGTGCATTTTCTTGGCAAAACTCTAGTAGTCTTTGCCCTGCTTCATTCCGCATTCCAAGGCCAAATTTGCCTGTTACTCCAGGTGTTTCTTGACTTTCTATTTTTGCATTCCAGTCCCCTATAATGAAAAGAGCATCTTTTTTTGGTGTTAATTCTACAAGGTCTTGTAGGTCTTCATAGAACCGTTCAGCTTCAGCTTCTTCAGCATTACTGGTTGGGGCATAGACTTGGATTACGGTGATACTGAATGGTTTGCCTTGGAAATGAACAGAGATCATTCTGTCGTTTTTGAGATTGCATCCAAGTACTGCATTTCGGACTCTTTTGTTGATCATGATGGCTGCTCCATTTTTTCTGAGGGATTCCTGCCCACAGTAGTAGATATAATGGTCATCTGAGTTAAATTCACCCATTCTAGTCCATCCATCATGCAAAATTCCAGGCTGGATGAAGCACAAGCTGGAATCAAGATTGCCAGGAGAAATATCAATAACCTCAGATACACAGAAGACACAACCGTTATGGCAGAAAGCAAAGAACTAAAGAGCCTCTTGATGAAAGTGAAAGAGAAGAGTGAAAAAGCTGGCTTAAAACTCAACATTCAGAAAACTAAGATCATGGCATCTGGTCCCATCACTCTATGGCAAATAAATGGGGAAACACTGGAAACAGTGACAGACTTTAATTTTTGGACTCAAAAATCACTGCAGATGGTGACTGCTGCCAGGAAAGGAAAAGATGCTTGCTCCTTGGAAGAAAAGCTATGACAAACATAGACAGTATGTTAAAAAGCAGAGACAATGCTTTGCAACAAAGGTCCATCTAGTTAAAGCTATGGTTTTTCCAGTAGTCATGTATGGATGTGAGAGCTGGACCATAAAGAAAGCTGAGCACTGAAGAATTGATACTTTTGAACTGTGGTGCTGGAGAAGATTCCCTTGGACTGCAAGGGGATCCAACCAGTCCATCCTGAGCGCTGAAGAATTGATACTTTTGAACTGTGGTGCTGGAGAAGATCCCCTTGGACTGCAAGGGGATCCAACCAGTCCATCCTAAAGGAAATCAGTCTTGAATATTCATTGGAAGGACTGATGCTGAAGCTGAAGCTCCAATACTTTGGCCACCTGATTGGAAGAACTGACTCATTGGAAAAGACCCTGATGCTGGGAAAGATTGAAGGCAGGAGGAGAAGAGGATGATAGAGGATGAGACGGTTGGATGGCATCACTGATTCAATGGACATGGGTTTGAGCAAGCTCTGGTAATTGGTGATGGACAGGAAAGCCTGGCATGTTACAGTCCATGGCATTGCAGATTGAGACACAACTGAGCAACTGAACTAAACTGAAAAACTTTGTAATAATGGAGCTTGATATTTTGTGAGGGTTTACTACTAGCCAGATCCTGTGCCAGGCTCTTTATATGTATTAATTCACTTCATCCTCAGAACAACCCTCTGATGAAATCCTATTTTTGTCTCCTTTTATAGAGAGGAAACTGGAGCACAGACACTTCAGTGACTTTCCAAGTCTTACTGATATGGGTGGGGAACTGAATCTGGGGTACAACTCCACAGCTACTGTATATGACATGGACCAAAAAAGAGTGCCCTCCTCAGGTAGTCATGAGCCTGAGATGAGTGGTAGAGAACTTCAAACAACATACAGATGTGCTCAATGGCTGTGATCTCTTTGTCTCATTGTTATGCTCATTTTCCCCTTCCTGCTCAGATGGCAAGGCAGCAGACCCAGGTGTCCAACACTAAGAGCAGTGCCCTCCCACCTCGCCTGTCTCCATTCATTCAGTTCAAGCTTTGATTCAGTTGTGTCTGACTCTTTGCAACCCCATGGATTGCAAAACTCCAGGCTTCCCTGTCCAGAACCAACTACTGAAGCTTGTGCAAACCCATACCCATCGAGTTGGTGATGCCACCCAACCATCTCATCCTCTGTAGTCCCCTTCTCCTCCTGCCCTCAATCTTCCCCAGAATCAGGGTCTTTTCCAAGGAGTCAGTTCTTCCCATCAGGTGGCCAAAGTATTGGAGCTTCAGCTTCAGATCAGTCCTTCCAATGAATATTCAGAACTGATTTCCTTTAGGATTGACTGGTTTGATCTCCTTGCTGTCCAAGGCACTCTCGAGAGTCTTCTCCAACACCACAGTTCAAAAGCATCAATTCTTCGGCACTCAGCCTTCTTCACAGTCCAACTCTCACATCCATACATGACCACAGGAAAAACCATAGCTTTGACTAGATGGACCTTTGTTGGCAAAGTAATGTCTCTGCTTTTTAATATGCTGTCTAGGTTGGTCATAGCTTTTCTTCCAAGAAGCAAGTATCTTTGGATTTCATGGCTGCAGTCACCATCTGCAATGATTTTGGAGCCCAAGAAAATAAAGTCTGTCACTGTTTCCATTGTTTCCCCATTTATTTGCCATGGAGTGATGGGACCGGATCCTATTATCTTAGTTTTTTGAATGTTGAGTTTTAAGCCAACTTTTTCACTCTCCTCTTTCACTTTCATCAAGAGGCTCTTTGGTTCCGCTTCGCTTTCTGCCATAAGGGTGGTGTCATCTGCATATCTGAAGTTATTGATATTTTTCCTGGCAATCTTGATTTTAGCTCGTGCTTCATCCAGCCTAGCATTTCGCATGATGTGCTCTGCACATGATCCTAAAGGAAATCAGTCCTGAATATTTATTGGAAGGACTGATGCTGAAGCTGAAACTTCGATACTCTGGCCACCTGATTCGAAGAACTGACTCATTTGAAAAGACTCTGATGCTGGGAAAGATTGAAGGCAGCAGGATAAGGGGATGACAGAGGATGAGATGGTTGCATGGCATCACCGACTCAATGGACATGAGTTTGAATAAACTCTGGGAGTTGGTGATGGACAGGGAAGCCTGGCGTGCTGCAGTCCATGGGGTCGCAAAGAGTCGGATATGACTGAGGGACTGAACTGAACTGAACTGAACTCTGGATATAAGTTAAACAAACAGGGTGACAATATACAGCCTAGATGTACTCCTCTCCCAGTTTGGAACCAGATTTCCCATTTTGGAAACACAATAAAGGACAGAAATGGTATGGACCTAACAGAAGCAGAAGATATTAAGAAGAGGTGGTAAGAATACACAGAAGAACTATGCAAAAAAGATCTTAATGACCCAGATAACCACGATGGTGTGATCATTCACATAGAGCCAGACATTCAGGAGCATGAAGTCAAGTGGGCCTTAGGAAGCATCACTATGAACAAAGCTAGTAGAGGTGATGGAATTCCAACTGAGCTATTTCAAATCCTAAAAGATGATGCTGTGAAAGTGCTGCACTCAATATGCCAGCAAATTTGCAAAACTCAGCAGTGGCCACCAGTGGACTGGAAAAGGTCAGTTTTCCTTCTAATCCCAAAGAAAAGCAATGTCAAAGAATGTTCAAACTACCACACAATTGCACTCATTTCACATGCTAGCAAAGTAATGCTCAAAATTCTCCAAGCCAGGCTTCAACAGTACATGAACCATGAACTTCCAGATGTTCAAGCTGGATTTAGGAAAGGCAGAGGAAGCAGAGCTCACATTGCCCACATTCGTTGGATGACAGAAAAAGTAAGAGAGTTCCAGAAACACATCTACTTCTTCTTTATTGACTATGCCAAAGCCTTTGACCATGTGGATCACAACAAACTGTGGAAAAGTCTTCAAGAGATAGAAATACCAGACCACCTTACCTGCTTCCTGAAAAATTTGTATGCAGGTCAAGAAGCAACAGTTAGAACCAGACATAGAACAACAGACTGGTTCCAAATTGGGAAAGGAGTATGTCAGTTCAACATACTCCCAGCTAAGGCCAGTAGTGTACCCCATTACCTACCTGCTTTCCTCATTTTCTACCCTTCTGCTTTGGAGATTCCTCCTTGGTTCACTCCCTCTCCCCAAGGTCAAAGGCCCTTCCATCAAGGAGACACATGATTACCACCCACTCTGGTAGAACAGACCTCTACCAGACTGACCACAGCTTTGAGAGATCTTTCTACAGGAGCACATCAGTCCTGGAAAGAGGTTCAGGGTGAAGTTCCAAGAGAGGGCTCTCAGAAGCAGCAAGGGCAGAGGTTATAGGGAGGTCTCCAGGGAATGTCGGTGACCAGGGCCATCATCTGAAAGGCCAGCAGTCCTGGAGCCTGGGAAAGCACTTGGCTTCAGGGTTTTTGGTATATGAAGATTTTCCAGTTTGGGATTAAAAAAAAAAAAAAAAAAAAAACCCCAAACCAACTCCTTTTGTGTTTGTGTGTGTGTATAGGCAGATGGATTGTTATTGTTTTTTAGTTGCTAAGTCATGTCTGACTCTTTCCAACCCCGTGGACTGTAGCCCGCCAGGCTCCTCTGTCCATGGGATTTCCCAGGCAAGAATACTGGAGTGAGTTGCCATTCCCTTCTCCAGGGGATCTTCCCAACATCCCTGGGGATCAAGCATGAGTCTCCTGCGTTGGCAGGTGAATTTTTTACCACTGAGCCACCAAGGAAGCTTGTATAGATACACATGCAGAGAGGGAGAGGAGAGAGATCTTAAAAATCACTATAATCTTCCTTAATATTATCATTCCCAGACTTGCTCCATGATAAAAAGGAAAACTTTCCTTTATCTATATGAGCTTCCTTAGTGGCTCAGTGGTAAAGAATTCGCCTGCCAATGCAGGAGACTCAGGCTTGATCCCCAGGGGTGTTGGGAAGATCCCCTGGAGAAGGGAATGGCAACTCACTCCAGTATTCTTGCCTGGGAAATCCCATGGACAGAGGAGCCTGGTGGGCTACAGTCCATGGGGTCGTGAAAAGTTGGACACGGCTGAGCGACTTCCCTTTCACTTTTCACTTTCATGCATTGGAGAAGGCAATGGCAACCCACTCCAGTGTTCTTGCCTGGAGAATCCCAGGGATGGGGGAGCCTGATGGGCTGCCGTCTATGGGGTCACACAGAGTCGGACACGACTGAAGTGACTTAGCAGCAGCAGCAGCATGACCTAGCAAGTCCACTTCTGGGTATTTATCTGAAGGACACAAAATTGCTATCTTGAAAAGACACCTGCATCCCCAAGTTCACTACAGCATTATTTACAATAGCCAAGACGTGAAAACAACCCAAGTGTCCATGGACTGATGAACAGATAAAGAAAATATGGCATTCATATACAATGGAATATTATTTAGCCACAAAAGGAAGGACATCCTGCCATTTGCGATCACATAGATAGAATTTGAGAGCATTATGTTAAGTGAAATAAGTTGAGTGAGTGAGTGAAGTCACTTAGTCATGTCCGACTCTTTGTAACCCCATGGACTGTAGCCTACAAGGCTCCTCTGTCCATGAAATTTTCCAGGCAAGAGTACTGGAGTGGGTTGCCATGTCCTTCTCCAGGGGATCTTCCCGACCGAGGGATCGAACCCAGGTCTCCCATATTGCAGGCAAATGCTTTAACCTCTGAGCCACCAGGGAAGTCAGTGAAATATGCTAGAGAAGACAAATACTGTATGATCTCACTTGTACGTGGAATCTAAAAATAAATAAAACTGAACTCATAGAAACAGATTGGTGGTTGTCAGAGTCAGGAGCTAAGAGGTGGACAAAACGAGTGAAGGTGGTTGAAAGGTACAAACTTTCAGTTAAAAAATAAATAAGTCCTTGGAATGCAATTACATCATGGTGACTACAGCCAACAATACCATATTGTTGACTTCAAAGCTGCCAAGGGACTTTCCTGGTGGTCCAGTGGTTAAGAATTTGCCTTGTAACGCAGGAGACTCAGGCTTGATCCCTGCTCAGGGAACTAAGGTCTCACATGCTGCAGAGCAACTAAGCCCACACACCACAACCAAAGTGTCTGTGGGCCACAAAGAAGGATCCCACAGGCCACAATTAAGACCTGACACAGCTGAATAAGTAAACAATTTTTTTAAAGTCCACAAACAATAAATATGGAGAAAAGGGAACTCTGCATTCCCACCAATAGTGGCCACAACTAGTACAGCCACTATGGAGAACAGTGTGGAGATTCCTTAAAAAGCTAGAAATAGAACTGCCATATGACCCAGCAATCCCACTGCTGGGCATACACACCGAGAAAACTAGAATTGAAAGAGATGTGTACCCCAATGTTCATTGCAGCACTGTTTACAATAGCTAGGACAGGAAGGCCTGGCATGCTGCGATTCATGGGGTCGCAAAGAGTCAGACACGACTGATTGACTGAACTAAACTGAACTGAACTGAGGACATGGAAGCAACCTAGATGTCCATCAGCAAACGAATGGATAAGAAAGCTGCGGTACACAAACACAATGGAATATTACTCAGCTATTAAAAAGAATGCATTTGAATCAGTTCTAATGAGGTGGATGAAACTAGAGCCTATTATACAGAGTGAAGTAAGTCAGAAAGAAAAACATCAATACAGTATAATAATGCATATATATGAAATTTAGAAAGATGGTAATGATGACCCTATATGCGAGACAGCAAAAGAGACACAGATGTAAAGAAGAGACTTTTGGACTCAGTGGGAGAAGGCGAGGGTGGGATGATTTGAGAGAATAGCATTGAAACATGTATATTATCATATGTGAAATAGATCGCCAGTCCAGGTTCAATGCATGAGACAGGGCGCTCAGGGCTGGTGCACTGGGACAACCCTGAGGGATGGGATGGGGAGGGAGGTGGGAAGGGGGATCAGGATGGGGGACACATGTATATCATGGCTGATTCATGTCAATGTATGGCAAAAAAAACACTACAATACTGTAAAGTAATTAGCCTCCAATTAAAGTAAGTGAATTAATTTACCAAAAAAAAAAAAGTTGCCAAGAGGGTAGATCTTAAAAGTTTTCATCACAGGGGGAAAAAGTAACTATATGAAGTGACGGATGTTAACTAAACTTGCTGTGGCAATAATATTGCAATGCTGCTGCTGCTGCTGCTAAGTCATATATACATATATAAAATCATTATGCTGTATACCTGAAACTAATACACTATTATATGTTAATTACATCTCAGTAGAACTGGGGGGGGGATAAAGATATCATTTTTTTAAATTATAATAATATTGTGGTTACAGTTTTGTGTCCAATTTTTTTCTTCAATACATTTCACATTGCCTGAGATTTTTTCATATTACTTAACAATTTCTAGAGTCTGCTTTGTTGTGGCAGACACTACAGATTGGCTACTCAACAGTCACTTGGTTTAATGACTACGCCTCCACTCCCTTAACTTCCTCAAAGAATCTGGAAAGCCACAAATTCTTACCTTCCCAGACTCCTGCAGGTAGGATTGGCTATGTGACACAGTCTGGCCAATAGGAATAAGCAGAACTCACTGAGTGGGTCCCTAATAAAAAAGACATAGACTTGTTCCCATCTTTTTCCTGTTTCTTCTTTCTTCCTTTCTGAAATGCTAGTCATATCCGGAGGAGTGGTGACCATCCCATGACAATAAGGATGAAAAGAAGGGAACTAGATGGAGTCTGGTTTCTTAACCATATCCTTGGGCTGCTGCATTAGCCCAGAACTGCCTACGTCTAGACTTCTTGCTATCGGGTGATGAAGGCATCCTATGTGTTAAAGCTACTGTTAGTCACATTTTCAATCCCTTGCAGATGAATGCAACCCAAGTGCACAGCATTCTATCATATGATTGTATCACAAGGTAATATTAAAATTCCCTGCTGATTTACTGCTACTATAAATAACTTTGTAACGAATAACCCTCAAAGCATCTTTAGGTGTTTCTCCAATTATTTACTCTGGCTTTATTCCTAGAAAAGGAATTACTAGTCTAAAGGGCAGGTACAGTAGTCCCCCCTTATCTGCAGTTTCACTTCCCATGGTTTGAGTTACCTGTGGTCATTGGTGGTCCAAAAATATTAAATGGAAAATTCCAGAAATAATTCATATGTTTTAAATTTCGCGCCACTCCTAGTAGCAAAATGAAATCTCGCACCCTCTAGCTCCATTCTACCCGGGATGTGAATCATTCCCTTGTCAACAATTTCTCTCCCATTAGGGATTTACAGGTGGCCCAGTGGTAGAAGGTGAAGAGTAAATAAAGAGCCTCTTGAGGAAGATGAAAGAAGAGAGTGAGAAAGCTGGCTTAAAACTTAGCAATCAAAAAACGAAGATCATGGCATCCAGTCCTATCACTTCATGGCAAACAGATGGGGAAAAAGTGGAAACGGTGTCACATTTCATTTTCTTGGGCTCCAAAATCAATGTGGATGGTGACTGCAGTCATGAAATTAAAAGATTCTTGCTCCTTGGAAGAAAAGCAATGACAAACCTAGACAGTGTATTAAAAAGTTGAAACATCATGCCAGAAAAGGTCCTATAGTCACAGCTATAGTTTTTCCAGTAGTCATGTTTGAATTGAGAGTTGGACCATAAAGAAGACTGAGCTTCAAAGAATCAATGCTTTCAAACTGTGGTGCTGGAGAAGACTCTTGAGAATCCCTTGGACTGCAAGGAGATCAAATCAGTCAGTCCTAAAGGAAATCAACCCTGAATATTCATTGGAAAGAGTGGTGCTAAAGATGAAGCTCCAGTACTTCGGCCACCTGATTCTAAGAGCAAACACACTGGGAAAGGGCCCGATGCTGGGAAAAATTGAGGGCAAGAGGAGTGACAGAGAATAAGATGGTTGAATTTTATCACTGACTCAATGGACATGAGATTGAGCAAACTCAGTGAAACAGTGAAGGACAGGAAGTCTGGCGGGCAGCAGCCCACAGGGTTGCAAAGAGTCAGATATAACTGAGCAACTGAACAACAATACAGGAATGCAAGAGACGACCCTTGGGTCAGAAAGATCCCTTGGAGTAGGGAATGGCAAACCACTCCAGTATTCTTGCTGGGAAATTCCATGGACAGAGGAGACTGGCGAGCTACAGCCCATGGGGTCACAAAGAGTTGAACACAACTTAGAGTCTGAGCATGCACAGTCATTTAGTAGTCACCTTAGTTGTCAAGTCAACTGCCATGGAATCATAGTGCTTGTGTTCAAGTAACCCTTAATAATGGACCAAGTAAAGTACAAGAATGGTGATGCTGACAATTTGCATATGCTAAAGAGAAGCTATAAAGTGCTTCCTTTAAGTAAAAAGGTGAAAATTCTAGACCTAATAAGGAAAGAAAAAAAGTCCCATGCTGAGATTACTAAGATCCATGGTAAGAACAAGTCTTTTATCTGTGAAACTGTCAAGAAGGAAAAATAAATTTGTGCTAGTTTTGCTGTTCGCACCTCAAACGGAAAAAGTTATGGCCATGGTGCATGATAAGTGCTTAGTTAAGAAGGAAAAGGTGGTGGGGGGGGACTTTTATTATAGTATATTGTTATATTGTTCTATTTTATAATCAGTTTGGTTGTTAATCTCTTACTATGCCTAATTTATAAATTAAAGTTTATCATAGGTATGTATGTATAAGAAAAAAACATAGTACATGTAGATTTCAGCACTATCCGAGGGTCCATGCATCCACTGAGGATCTTGGAAAGTATCTCTTGTGGATAAGGGGGGTTACTGTAGTTTGGGGGATATTTTGTTTCTTTGTTTTTACCTCTTAATCTTTCAAATGGCCATGCAGGCATATTGTGCCTATGTGATTCCTACCAGTTGTAGGTCAGTCAGGATGACTTCTAGGCCACTTATTGAAGCAAGAATTAGGCAGCCCTGCCTGTTAAAGGTGACTGTGCCTGGGATTGCCCTGGCAAGGAAGCTTGCTTGTGATCTGAGTCTTGGATGGGCTGGTTCTGACTGCAGAAAGCCCCCTGCTCCTCCTGCTACTGCAGCTTCTGCTGAGGCTTCCATCCCCAAAGGCTAACCCAGGGTGTCTCAATCTCTGCACGTTGAGGTTTGAGCATGGATAACTTTGTTGTAGGGGCATCCCATATGTTATAGCATGCTTAACAGCATCTATGGTCTCTATTCAATAGATGCCAGGTGCTAATCTGCTTCCCAGGTATGAAAATCATAAATATCTCAATAATGTCAAACATCCCCTGGGGGTGCCAATTCAGCCCCAATTGAGAACCATTGGTCTAACCCATCACCCACATAAGGAATAGCTGTGTGTGCGTGTGTGTGTGTGTGTGTGTGTGTGAGTGCGCGTGTGTGAATGTGAGTGCGTGTGTGTATGTGTGAGTGCACGTATGCATTAAGTCACTTCAGTCATGTCCTACTCTTGGCAACTCTATGGACTGTAGCCCACCAAGCTCTCCTGTCCATGAGATTCTCCAGGCAACAATACTGGAGTACATTGCCATGCCCTCCTCCAGGGGGTCTTCCCAACCCAGGGACCGAACCCACATCTCTTACATATTCTGCACTGGCAGATGGGTTCTTTACCACTAGCACCATCTGGGAAGCCCTAAGGAATAGCTCAATTCCCAAAAAAAGGAAAACTGGCTCAGTGTAGAACTAGGTAGAAAGAGCTATAAACGGTACGAAGGTTGTCTAGCAGGCTGGCATCTAAGAAAGATGGAGCATCCAACGACATCCACGGTAATTGTGCCTGAGACTAAGAGGTCCCCAAAGGCACACCCATAAAGCAGTGCGGCATGAAAGGAGTCCAGGGCAGTCTGCTCTGGGGCCCACACAAGCATTCGAGGACACCTCCATAGTGACTAATGGAGTTACTACTGGCATGTTTAGTGTGGTTTTGAATCCTTTAACACCTCCAATGTGTTGCCAAAAGTTCTTGTGTTTAAAAGCATATCGGGTTGAAAACCACAATTCCAGCTTGAGCTCTGCAAACCACCTTCCACCGTTTGTAATGAGGGGTTATCTTCATCAGGGAATGAACAAATGTTCATTAAGGGCTCTGGGCTGGGCTGCAGCACCATACACACCTGACATGATCCTTGCTTCCCCAGAGTCCACAGTCAGTTGAGGAAATTAGAATATTAAACAAGAGACTGCAAGGATGAGACAGATGATCTGGGCTTTGGTTTGCTCATTCATCAAGTGGCAAGAACAGTTCACAGTTCTCCACCTTACAGGGCTTCTGGGTTGCATGGGGGTGCTCTGAGACCTCAGTCAGGGATGCTATACCCTGAAGAAAAACAGACTGACAGAGACAAAGCAGGAAGTGGGAAGAGACCACAGCTACCGAACTTTGCGAGCACAAAGGAAAGGTCAGGCCTGTTCTCCCCATGAAGCAAATGGAAGCCAAACCCAGATCTGTCCCTGATTCCTGGTGTTTAGGGTGTGACACCCCACTCCAGTACTCTTGCCTAGAGAATCCCATGGACGGAGGAGCCTGGTAGGCTGCGGTCCATGGGGTCACTAAAAGTTGGACACGACTGAGCAACTTCCAGAGAAGGCAATGGCACCCCACTCCAGTACTCTTGCCTGGAAAATTCCAAGGATGGAGGAGCCTGGTGGGCTGCAGTCCATGGGGTCGCTAAGAGTCAGACATGACTGAGTGACTTCACTTTCACTTTTCACTTTCATGCATTGGAGAAGGAAATGGCAACCCACTCCAGTGTTCTTGCCTGGAGAATCCCAGGGACAGGGGAGCCTGGTGGGCTGCCGTCTATGGGGTCACACAGAGTCGGACATGACTGAAGAGACTTAGCAGCAGCAGCAGCAGCAGGTGCATTTTCTGAGTATCAGCATCTCTCCAGAAACCTGAAGTCTAGTGGAATGATAAATTACAAGCAATTAGAGCAACAGAATGTATCGAGACAGAAAGTCAATGTTTGCCTGTCCCTCGATTTCTCCTTCCCCAGGCCTGGCCCTAAACCTGGTGTCCGCTTTCTACCTTCAAGAGAGGTGTGTGTTGCTAGATGCCAGATACCTAGCAGAGGCAGATGTCATCAAAGATAATCTCTCTTTCTGACTCTATGGGCTCTGAGGTGAGTTACATTTCATACTTTTAGTTGTGCATGAGAGCCTAAAATCTAAATGACTTAAATAAAATAGACATTTATTTTGCTTTCATGTAAATGTCTGAACCCAAATGGCCTCTCAGCTCCCCAAAGTCACTGGGACCCGAGCCGGTTTTCTCTTTTGGTCTATCACCCCTGGAGTGTTGCCCTTATCTGTCTGGTACAAGACAGCTATTGATCATGTCTGCATTCCAGTCAGCTGGGAGGAGGAGGGGGGACGGACAGTACACCTGTCGTTACCTTAAAGGAAAGAGCCAGAAGCTGATCTAATGAAGTACAGGGACTGGATCCCACTGGTTCCAAGAGATGACTGTGCATAGCTTGAGATCAGCTGTGGTGGGAGTATTTACACTACAGAAATTGGCAAACACTGCCATCAGGGCTTTATTTTCCCTAAAGAACTGGTTATTAAACAATTACCAGCATAGCCCTCATGCATCTTTTCTGTTCATAATCCCTTGGTGAGAACTTAGTGACAAGGTCACTCCTTAGCTGCAAAGGAAGCTAAGAAATACAGTCTCCACCAGTAGGGTCATGTCCCCAGCTACAAATCTTATTGTTGTGGAATAAGGGTAGAGCAGATACTAAGAGCAACTAGCAGCCTCTGTCCCCAGGCTTGTTTAAGGGATTGTGCCCAGGAGATGAGGTCTGGATTCCACATGTGGAGCTGGTTTCAGAGACGCCTCCCAGACAGACCTCTTGCGCATCAGCCCAAATGGCTGCAATCAGGTTCTCGTGCACATGGCACAATCTGGCCCATGGGAAGCACTCACAAATCCTGACCTGACACTTCCCAGAGACAAAGCCCTCTCACTGCCACAGGCCACATGGCCCTAAGTTCTCTCAGTGAGACCTAAAGCCCTCCCGCCAGCTCCAGACATGCCCTGTTATCCTGTTCAGGGCTCACTCACTCCAGCAGCCTTCTCCAAAATCCTCCATTCTGAAATCTCCCTTTCTTTTCCAACTTCCTCCTGCAGGATGAAGTGTTTTAGAGCAATGAAACCAGTTCTCCAATTCCTTTTGAAACACTCGTACACATCCCGGGCTGCCTCACACTCAGCTTGGTATTTTGTCTCCTTCCTGGTCCTCTGCTATTATTAGCGGTTCACTGAGACCCAGTTGTTACGGACAAGTGTACATACACAATTCAAGCCCTAGACATCACTGGTAATACTGAATGGTAATGCTGATGACCAGTTTGGGGGTCAACCCCCAAAACTGACAGTCATCACAGTTTCTGGATCTCCCAGTCAGATTCCCTGCTTTCTGAGGGTCTCAGCTCTGTCACCCCATGTCCACCCACCCACGTGAACAGACTGCTCTTAGACTCAGGCAAGGGGGTCTCCTGCCCTGGGCCCCACCCCCTAATTCAGATGGCACTGCTCTGACCCTTCTCTGATAGCAGCCCTGCTCCCTGTGTGAGGGGTCCACAGGTTCAATAGGACATGACCTCCCACACATGACTCCCTTCCAGAATACATTCTGGGCCCCTGGAATTCTCTGAGCCTCCTTGCAGGGTCTAAGTAAGGGTTTCCCTGGTTCTGTCCTCCAACAATAAAATGAGCCTCTGGTCTGTATACCTCTTGACCCATGAGATGACCAAGGGTGGCTGTGTGAAAGTGTCCACAGAACCTCGACACCTGGACTCTGGAAGGTCCACAGGACTGTATGCAAGGCCAGTCACAGAGCAAGGCCAAGCAAGGGTGGGAAGAGAAGAGGGGTGGGCTGTGGGTGCAGGCTGGCTTGCCCTAGGCTGCTGCATTCCAATGCGGAATTCTAAGAAATCTGAAAGTTCTAAATTTAAATCTAGCCTTCTGGATCATTACAAAGGGGCAATTGTCAAGGCAGAGGAGAGAAACATATTTTATTTAACTTTGTTAGCTTGATTTATAACTTATAAAGACATGTGCAAGAAGGACCACCATTTGTACTCTGACCATAGACTTCTAAATGTTAGGAGCAGTCCACCCCTCAGAGCTCCTTTCTTTTGGCCCCATGTCATTCAGACCAGAAAATGGCATTTGCAAAGTATTGGGTTGGCCAAAAAATTGGTTCAAGTTTTCCATAACATCTTATGGAAAAACCCAAATGAACTTTTTGGCCAACCCAATACCTACATCTCCAAGTAACTTAGCTATCAGGCTGGTGAAGGCAATAACCAGTATCCGGTTTGTGCTTATACTAAAAGGGGTATTTCTTTTGCATCTGTAAGAATATTTGCAAAGCATGAGGCAGGTGGGTCCTTGAGGGTGAGGGAGGGCAGGCTTGGGTCTACCTACAGAGACAGGAAAGCCAGCAGGATCACTTAGGAGAAGAAGGACAAGCCAGAGTCAAGACAATGGGGAAAGCAGGGTTGAAGATTCACTATTTAAACGTGCCCCTCATTGAAGAAAAGTGTTCACTCTGGCATATAATCCATTAGAATATTATAAACAGAAACCTTAGCCATAAAAATCTTGTCCAATGATTTCCAAGCTTCTATTTAAAATCAGCAAATTTTTTTAAAAATTACCAAAATGAAAACTTAAGTGAAATCCTAATATTAAAGGAACCAAAAGTTCCTCGGATCATTTAAACCCTTATTGACTTTTGGAAAATCCTTTATTGCTTACAGATATTTCTGAAGTTCCTCTTCAGAGGTCTGGGCATCCCAGAGCAGAGATGTAAAACCACTAACCTAGCAGTGATGGGTGCCAGTGGTTGGGCTGCCTAACCTAGGTCTGCTCACAGCACTTCCTCCCTCCATCTGGTTGCAAAGGAGTATGTCTCCATGGCCCCCACTGCCCAGCCAATCAGAAGGCACATGACCCAGACCTAGCCAATCATTATGTTTCACTCTTGACCACAGTGATTGGTTCAGAGAGAGAAGGTGATCACAGAAGGGTAAATTGGAGACACCCTCAAGACTTCTGCCATAGGGATAGGATAGGGAGAGTTGCTCTCTCTCCTATTAGGTCTTCTAAAAGGATAAGCAGTCAGAGGAAAGCAGACACAGATGGAGTGAGACCTGATCACAAGTGGGAACCCCCGATCCATCCATGCATGAAGCTGGACTGCCCTTGACTTGTCATTTACATCAGCGACTGCAATTTCCTTCTCCAGGCCAATTTGGCTGGGCTTTGTCATTTGCCAACAAGATTGTCATGACCGAGCCAACCCCTGTGTTTTACACATGAAGATACTAAAGCCCAGAGTGGGGAAGGAGCATTCCCCAAGGCCAGCAGGATCTCAGCTAGGGCTAGGACCCAGCTTTCCACATAAATGATGAGTTGTGTATATTTAACTTCTCCATGTCCTTTTTTGATTTGCTAACTCTGACTATGAATTGTGCGTATGAATGAGAACTCTATGCAGGGGAGAAACAGTGAAAAGAAGCTTCCTGAAACTGAGCCAAAGGAGGCCAGCCCACACTCGGGAATAGACTAAGCTTTCCATGAAAGCGGAATGCTTTGGTGTCATCTGAGAGCCTAGGTAAGTCACATATCTAAACCAATCTCTTCTACCTTTTCTGCTGCCTGAAGTTCCACCAATAAGGTATCTTTCTACTAGATTAAGCATTGCATCCTTCTTCAGACTTTTCATTTAAAATGCTACCCTGCTGGGCAGGAGTGACATCATCTACCTCTGATTCCCTCATGGGAAGAAGCTTCTCAGTACCCTCCCAAACCAAAGAGCCTCAGGGAAGCCTCAGATCTACCATGCTGGGGGAGAAAAGGCACCACAGAGGGTGTTCGCAAAACCTGGGTGAAGCAAGCACAGACAACATGGAAGAAGACAGATTTCTCCATTTCTTCTCAAGTGACAGCTTGACAGGATATCAGATAGTCCCAAAGAAGCAACAAGCGATAAAGTGAGGCAGACCTGGGTTCAGACCCTATTCCAGCCAATGTCTTCTCAGATAATGCCAGGCAAATTATACATTTAACTTCTCTGGGCCTCAACTTTCTCACCCATGGATTAAAATACAAATACCTGTCTGGTGAAGGATGTAATGAGTGTACAAAGACCCAGAAGATAGAAGGTGTTTAATAAATGTGTTCCTTTTGCTCAAAAGAAGAAAGCAACCCTCTCCACTGTAGTGAGTCATCTCTGGAATTCTAGCACTTCTATTATACAAAAATGATGAGTTTTCAGGGTAAGAGCTGCTTCCCAACCAGCCCCAGCTCTGCACATCCCATGGACACCAGAGCAGCCAGTCTGGCCAGGGGCTTGTGGAAGGGGCTGGTGGTCACCACCATTCTCACATCAGCCTTCTTGCACACTCATCAGGCAGCATGCCTTCCCTCCGGCCCAGAAGGCAGAAGGGTTCCCCATAATAAGCAAGGGTGCCCTAGGTCCATGTGTGCAAACAGGTGGCATCTAAGGGCCCCAAGGCACAGACAGGAGGGCTCTTGGCAATGGTGATATGGTAGCTTGAGGAACTGGGGCTCAGAGAGGTTAAGGACTTTGTTGATTGCCATCCAGCAAGTAATAGCCAGGTAAGGCTTAAAAACAAACTTATCTATCCTTTCCCTGGCCACCCTATCTAGGGTGCCATTTTCAATACTTCAAAATAGACCATCTGGGAAGGACCTTTTATAGATAGGTCTGTTGGAATCAGAAGTAAAAATATGGTTGTGTTATGGCAAAATGAAAACCATAGAGCAGGCCTACTAGTCTCTTCCTTTCTAAGGCTCCCTCATCTTCCCACAGTTGGAGGAAATGACAGAAAATGCTTCTCTTGCTCTGATATTGAGAATTTCAGATGTCACCCTCATCTGTTACTCTCCCAAGGAATCTGCATTTGGAAAAAAGAGCCAAGGACAGTGCTTCTGCCAAATGAGGGTACCAGGGGCTTCAGGAGACAGTCCCCATGCCTCAGCACCTTCTCTTTCCGCTGAGGAACCAGCCTAGGGCTGAGCACTCCTCCAGCGCTCCCCTAGTATCTAGATAGCTCTGCGCCTGGGAGGGGGCCTGAGCTGGGGCTGCAGGAATTGCAGCATGTTCAAAGATGTGTCACCGAAATAATGGAATGCCCCAGCCGCGGGCCAGGCTGACCTCCCAAAGTATGTGTTTGGGAGTTTGCAGCTGGAGCCCAACTGCTTGAAGAGAGCCAGGCCCACCCGGATGCAGGCGAGCGGCAGCCCTTTCTACTCCCGCCCCTGCGCCAGGAGCAGACAGGGCAGGGAGAGCAGGGGACCCGACCTAGCTGGGGGCTGCAGTGGACAGGGGACGGCACCACGTGGGACACCAACCAACCAGAGCAGACCCAGATCCTGAGTCAACAAGGCTGGCTGAAAGGAGGATGCAAGCGGTGGGGGCCCAGGCCCATAGACAGCAGGGAGGACTGATGGGATAAGAAAGGACAAGAGGGCCCTCAATGGAGCTGAAGGCAGGCCTGCCCAGGATCACTGGGAGCCCCCATGTTCTACTCCTAATACCTCTCCTACTCCACCTTCTATTTCTCCACAAGATGGGCTCTCATGAAGTTTAAGTTCACTGCTGAAAATTCCATAGACAGAGGAGCCTGGCAGGCCATAGTCCATAGGGTCACAAAGAGTCAGACGTGACTGAGCAACTGAGGACACACACACACAGTCCCAGGAAATGTTTTGGATAGTTGGTCATCATAGGCAGTGGTGTTCTTGAGAAAGCAGGATTCAGCTGTGTGGGTCTTTGACCCAGCTCACCTCCATGTGGGACAGAGATTTGCTGACAGAGGTGACCTCAGGAGCCACTGCCCAGATCTGGCAACTGAGGTGGGCTGTAGGGACATCACCCAACACACAGTTCCATGGCTACCCTCCCTGCCCAGGGCCTTGGCAACAGGACCCCATAGATCTCATGTCCCACCAACACTATGCAGCTCACTTCTTCCACAAAGGCCATGCAGTAACTCAGACCACACTAGAGGCAGCCTTGGAGCCATCAGAGGAGCAAGGGCTGATGGGAGGGTGACAGTTTGGTCACAGCCCAAAGATGGGCTCCACCTAAAGATGGTGGCTCTGAGCCCTTAGGCTGGCCTCTCTTCCTTCCCTGGGGCCCCCCAGGGTGTCCACCAGTCACTTAAAAGGCCAAGATTGCAGAGGCTCTCAGTTTCCAGGCAGAATATGAGGCTCACCTGACAGAGCAGCCCTCCCCTCACTCCTAGCCCACAGCAGCACCTAAACTCAGTGCCAGAAAGGGCAAGGCACTCAGCCCTTCTTCCCAGGGACCAGCAGAGCCCTCTCACCCTCCTGCCTGCCTGCCCACAGCTGGCCTGCCCTTCCTGCCTCACCAGACAAGGCGAGGCATACTGCTAAAGCCCCACAGCACCCCACAAACACATCTTCACACTTAACAAAGACTGACAGACACACTAACGTATCCATATACATTCACACATGTTCCCAGAGCTCACTCTAATGCTTAAACACATTCACACCAATGCACATTCACATGAACACACAAATATTTGCATGCTCTCACACAGACACATAAAACATTCCCACCCAAGTGGTTATTTAGATGTTTGCATAGAATCTGGAGAAGGAAATGCAACCCACTCCACTGCTCTTGCCTGGAGAATCTCAGGTTCAGAGGAGCCTGGTGGGCTGCCGTCTATGGGGTCTCACAGAGTCGGACACGACTGAAGCAGCAGCAGCACAGAATCTTACATAGGAACACAGACTCACTCACATAAATATGCGTGTTCACTCATAAACACACACAAACTCATACCCTCACATGTTTGACCATTCAAGGTATCTACAGCTATCTTCACAGAAAGAGGTCATGGAGGGCAGGAGCCACCAGCTCCTAGGCCCCAATTTGGTAATGGTCCCTCCTTCCTTTCTCCTACAACTGCCTTCCCCATGATTCCCTCCCTCCTCCAGTGGCCATTAGTCTGGGTTCCTCTTTGCTATCCCCTCATTTCTGCCCCATCTCACCTTCATCAAGCTGCTCCCCTTGCCTGAAAGCACTCTCCATGGAGTCCCACCTAGCGACTCCTACCTAACCTGCAAGACCCCAACACAGCCCTGTCCCATGAAGCACCACCACCAGCACTAAGCTTCTAGGGGGAACCTTGCACCCTTGGCGAGAGTGCTCACCCATGCAGCTGTGCCCTGCACCCAGGTTTCCCACGTTTCCTGGGTATGAATCCTGTGTCACTGATGAGACAGCAAGAGCCTTGAGGCCTGAGGAAAGAACTGTGCCCTACTCTCCCCACCCTCACCCTCTTGTGGGCCTGGAACGTACAGTGGAGAGCTAGGCCCTCAGCTCAGATCTGCCTGGGTGTGCTGCCCCTGACTCATTCTATTATCATTTAGGCCCCTCCAGTTGAAAGCCGTCCGCTCTGGGGATAGACATACCTTGGTTCAAATCCCAGCTCCACCATTTCTAACAGTATAACTTGGGCAACCTCCTTCACACCACTTGGCCTTAATTTCCTCATCTAAAGAAGTACGAAGAGTAATTCCTCCTTTGCAGATGTGGGATGAGGAATGGCTATGAAGAGCCCTGCATGATGCACAATGGCTGGCACACAGTAGGTGATTCAACATGGCACTCCCTTTGTTGTGCCTCTCAGCTCTCCTTGTCTGCAATCCAAGGGCCTTAACCCCTAGGATGGAGTGGTCAGGGTGGGATCAGGAACGCTAGGGGCACCTGGCTCCAGTCCACATCTCCCCCTCCCGGCTGTGTCTAAGTCTGCTCCCCTCATGTGGAGGCCCAGAGCTTCAGGACATCTTTGATTAATAAGAAGCGGAAAGATAAGTCTCATGATAATTAATAAATCATTAGCAGTGTTACTTTTCATCAGATAAGTCCATTAATTGTTCCCATTTCCTTACAAAAAGCCCAGACCTAGGGGCCTCTTGCAGTGAGTTGATTTTACGAGAAACCCAAACTTATAAAGAAAAGCAGGTCCCACCTGCAGGGGCACTGGAGACACTGTCTGCCCAACCCACACCTCTGAACTTTGGAAGAGCAGAAACCAGAACATACACAACAACCCCTGCCCCATAGGAAGGGCCCCAAAGAAGCTCGAAGACCCCTAACCCAGAGCTGGCACAGCACCAACTGATCACCAGTGTTTGTTGCAGCCATACTCAACAACAACAGCAACAAAGCCACATCCTAAATGAGAGGGGGAAAGGTTCTAATTGATTAGCAATGCCTGGCAGGGCCACAGGGCCAGGAATGAAGGTACAAGAGGGAAGTCCATCCATTCATCCTTCATCCAGCAAACGATGAGTGAATGCCAAATGCCATGCAAAGGGCTGGGATACTGTGCAGATCAAGAAAAGACACAGTTCCCGCTCTCATGGAGTTTATATCTGCCTTCTCTAAAATCCCTTGTCAGAGGAGGAAACTGAAACAGGGAAGGGACTTCCCAAAACCATACTGAGGGTCAGTGGCGAAACTGGCTAGAGCTCCTCACTGTCCCCTTCCCAGCCCATCCTTCCCTCAAAGAAGCAGCAAAGGGATCCTGGCTCTCTATTCCCCTGACATCCAAACACAGATGCTCTGCCAACTTCTCACGCACTGATCCCCAGACTCTGAGGATGGCAGTGTGTTCTCATTCACTTGGAGAAATGTTTTGAATACCAGTCATGTACGGAACACTGAACTGGGGCACACAGAAACTGTCCCCAGAAGCTGGCTGGCTGGTAGGATGGAAAAGGCTTCTTCAAAAATAATAATAACAAAGCAAAACAATTAGGCACAATAGGAGCACTTAATAACGAGCTCTGAGAAATTAAAGGCAAAATGCTTCCTTGCAAGTTGGAAAATCTTAGGCTCTCTGAAGGTAGTGATAGCTTAGGAAGGAATCAGAAAGAAGGTGTGGAGACAGATCCTAGAGGGCTTCAAAGGCACTGATTGGAAGCTTAAATTTGTTCCTTGGGGTTTCACTTGTCCCCTCTGGAGGCATACTAAGAGGGGACCACTGGATAGATAAATGGTTTATCTTCGATGGTTTATCTTCCTATATGCCTGCAATGCGGGAGACCTGGGTTCGATCCCTGGGTTGGGAAGATCCCCTGGGAAATGGCAACCCACTCCAGTACTCTTGCCTAGAAAATTCCATGGATGGAGGAGCCTGGTGGGCTACAGTCCATGGGGTCATGAAGAGTCGGACACGACTGAGTGACTTCACGACGATCTTCCTATAACATCAAGCTTACTCACAGATTTGACAGTGTACTATTTTTAATTAGAAAGTTCTTAAAAGTTTTGTCATACTGACACAAAAATAAATTCCACATAAAGAGCTAAACATTGAAATGAATAAAACTATGAAAATACTAGAATAAAATATAGGCGTATGTTTATATACACTTTGGATAAGAAAACTTTCCAAGCATGGGACAAAATTAAGATGCCCTAAAGACAAAAATAAGTAGATTTATCTACATAAAAAATTTAAATTCTCTGGTGCAAATGACATGAAAATTGTATTAAATATAAATATCAGATGGGGAAATACACACCAAAAAAAGGATCAAGACCTCCAAAACATAAAGAGTTCACCAAAAAAAGTTAATCAATAGGTAATACACAGAAGAAACACAAGTAACTAGTAAAGCAGGATTTCTAAACCTCAGCACTATTAACATTTGACGCCAGTGATTCTTTCTACATACTAAATGTCAATAGCGCCCGTGCCCCCACACCTGGGGGTCTTAAGAGTCAAAACATCTCCAGACATCACCAAATGTCCTGCGAGGCCAAAATCAGCCCCACTTGAGAACCATTGTTAAAAAATATATGAAAATAGACTTGATTTCTGAATGAACAGATTATCGCAAATTAAAATAACAATTAAATGTCATTTTTCTCTTATCAGATTGGGAAGATTTTACAGATAGACAATAACTACAGATGGCAAGAATTTAAAAGACACTTACTCCTTGGAAGAAAAGTTATGACCAACCTAGATAGCATATTCAAAAGCAGAGACATTACTTTGCCGACTAAGGTCCGTCTAGTCAAGGCTATGGTTTTGCCTGTGGTCATGTATGGATGTGAGAGTTGGACTGTGAAGAAGGCTGAGCACTGAAGAATTGATGCTTTTGAACTGTGGTGTTGGAGAAGACTCTTGAGAGTCCGTTGGACTGCAAGGAGATCCAACCAGTCCATTCTGAAGGAGATCAGCCCTGGGTGTTCTTTGGAAAGAATGATGCTAAAGCTGAAACTCCAGTACTTTGGCCACCTCATGCGAAGAGTTGACTCATTGGAGAAGACTCTGATGCTGGGAGGGATTGGGGGCAGGAGGAGAAGGGGACGACAGAGGATGAGATGGCTGGATGGCATCACTGACTCGATGGACGTGAGTCTGAGTGAACTCCGGGAGTTGGTGATAGACAGGGAGGCCTGGCGTGCTGCGATTCATGGGGTTGCAAAGAGTCAGACACGACTGAGCGACTGAACTGAACTGAACAGATGGCAAGGGTTTGGGAAGAATGATGTTCTCATTCTATGTTGGTGGGGCTATAAATAGATACAATGATTTCCGAAGACAATCTGGTGCATATATCAGTTTCTTAAATATGCAAACTCAATGACCTCGCAATTCCACTTTTGGACTCTACCCCATAGAGGGGGAAAGAATGCATAGAAGTACACAGGACATGCAAACAAAGGATGTTCACTGGGGACTCTTCTGTAATAGTGAAAACTTGGAAACAAGTGTCAATGAGTTTTTTTATTTATTTTTATTTTTATTTTTATTTAATTTTTTTTTATTTTTTAAATTTTAAAATCTTTAATTCTTACATGCGTTCCCAAACATGAACCCCCCTCCCACCTCCCTCCCCACAACATCTCTCTGGGTCATCCCCATGCACCAGCCCCAAGCAAGCTGCACCCTACGTCAGACATGGACTGGCGATTCAATTCTTACATGACAGTATACATGTTAGAATTCCCATTCTCCCAAATCATCCCACCCTCTCCCTCTCCCTCTGAGTCCAAAAGTCCGTTATACACATCTGTGTCTTTTTCCCTGTCTTGCATACAGGGTCGTCATTGCCATCTTTTTAAATTCCATATATATGTGTTAGTATACTGTATTGGTGTTTTTCTTTCTGGCTTACTTCACTCTGTATAATCGGCTCCAGTTTCATCCATCTCATCAGAACTGATTCAAATGAATTCTTTTTAACGGCTGAGTAATACTCCATTGTGTATATGTACCACAGCTTGCTTATCCATTCATCTGCTGATGGACATCTAGGTTGTTTCCATGTCCTGGCTATTACAAACAGTGCTGCGATGAACATTGGGGTACATGTGTCTCTTTCAATTCTGGTTTCCTCAGTGTTATGCCCAGCAGTGGGATTGCTGGGTCATAAGGTAGTTCTATTTGCAATTTTTTAAGGAATCTCCACACTGTTCTCCATAGTGGCTGTACTAGTTTGCATTCCCACCAACAGTGTAGGAGGGTT
Organism: Capra hircus; assembly: GCF_001704415.2. Classification (NCBI taxonomy): domain Eukaryota; kingdom Metazoa; phylum Chordata; class Mammalia; order Artiodactyla; family Bovidae; genus Capra; species Capra hircus. The sequence goes on from NC_030808.1 coordinate 129,516,949, forward strand.
CCCTTTTCTCCACACCCTCTCCAGCATTTATTGCTTGCAGATTTTTGGATCACAGCCATTCTGACTGGTGTGAAGTGGTACCTCTCAATGAGTTTTTTTTAATTGTTAAATTATGGTACATTGATACAAATCAGACAATAAAAAAGAGTTGCCAAGACATATAGCTGAGAAAAAGAAAAAACTGCAAAATAATATGATCCCGTATTTGTTTTCTAAGTTAAAAGGACATATTTGCACGTGTTTGTGTATACCATTAAAAAAGAGTGGAGTGATAGAAAGATCTGGGCAAATAAATAGTAAGTTATTGATAGCGGTTAATCTTAAGGAGCAAAGGTGGTGGGGGGAATGAGAATAGTATGTATAAGAACAGAGAGGAATTTCATTTTTTGCCTTACAGAGTTCTGTATTGAATTTTAACAGTGAGCATGTATTATTTTTCAAAAACTTTACTGCGTTTAAAGTCATCTTTTCCAAAGGCTAGATAACAGAAAAGTGGCCTGTGCAATGAGACACGGAACAATTTGGTTCTCTTGGTTAGCCTAGCTTTCTCCTGGAAAGCCAATGCCTTCTAGTTAAAGTGTACCAAGTTCACTGCTGCAGCAAAACAGACTTGGCCAAAGTCTCAACCACAGGCTAGGCCGGGCAGGGCATGTGTTTTTTCAATAATTCTCTGAAAGGTTCTGAAAAAACTTAAAACCAATCATATTTTCACTGTGACTCTATAAATCCATGAACCTCCTAAATCTGTTCAGCTGTCTGCTATTGTTCCTCTTGATCACATATTCTGTTTACAAACAGCACTGGGCATCTTTCCACTTCCCACCACAGCAAACTTTTCCCAAACACAGAGAGACCAGAATTTCTGGAGTGTTGGTTGTTTTTTCATTTCTCTTTTTAAAGTATAGTAATTTTCAAATTATGTTTTCAACTTAGAACATGGAACTGTGGTTAAAAATAGGACATTGGAAGCATAAATGTGTAACCAGTGAAACTATGAAGCTATCAAGGCAAATGCAGAATAGAATGAGTCAAGACTAATGTGCTGCTGAGCTTGCAGTCCGCCATGACAGCTATCAGGGCCAGGGCTCCGCCCCAGCTCCGTCTAGTGAATTGGTGGCCAGCAACTCCCTAAAACGGGGAACAGTGGGTGTTGAAGGCTTTATTTTAGGGGAGTTTTATTTTAATGGAGTTACAGATGAGCACATGAAATAATGGACGGAAGCCACCTCCCTGCCATGACATTCAAAAAGTCAAGTGTGTAATTTCAAAGAAAAGAAATCACAAAATAATTTTAAAGCCTAAAAGGAAAAAGACTTGACTAAGAGCAAGTGAGAACATTGCTTAAACTTCAATAATGAGAAACAAATGAAAAAAGCAAATTAAGGATCTCTTAAAGATTTCTCTATCAGCCACAGTGGCCTAATGGATAAAGCACTGGCCTCCTAAGCCAGAGATTGTGAGATTGTGGGTTCAAGTCCCACCCAGGGTAGAAGGAGTTGTATTTTGGGGGCTTCCCTGGTGGCTCAGATGGTAAAGAGTTTGCCTGCAGGGCAGGAGACCCAGGTTTGATCCCTAGGTCAGGAAGATACCCTGGAAAAGTAAACAGCAACCCACTCCAGTATCCTTGCCTGGTAAATCCCATAGTTGGAAGAGCCTGTTGGGCTACAGTACATGGGTTCAAAGAGTCGGACACGACTTAGCAACTTCACTTTCACTTTCAAAGATTTCTCTAGTCTGTTTCAGAAATGCCTCAGAAGTCACAGCTTGAATATAGGAGTGAAGTTTAAGGGCTTCAGTGCGGATAGAATCACACTTCTATTTGCATCAAAAGAAGCAGCCAATCTGGAAAAAGTGTCCTTCAGACTGGCACTGTCTACCAGTGCATTTTGTGAGGGCTCAGTCACTCTGCTAAGTCACTTCAGTCGTGTCTGACTCTGTGTGACCCTATAGACGGCAGCCCATGAGGCTCTCCCATCCCTGGGATTCTCCAGGCAAGAACCCTGGAGTAGGTTGCCATGTCCTTCTCAAATGCATGAAAGTGAATAGTGAAAGTGAAGTCGCTCAGTCGTGTCCAACTCTTTGCGACCCCATGGACTGCAGCCCACCAGGCTCCTCCGCCCATGGGACCTCCCAGGCAAGAGTACTGGAGTGGGGTGCCATTGCCTTCTCTGCTCAGTCACTCAGTGGTGTCCAATTCTTTGCAACCAAATGGACTATAGCCTGCTAGGTTCCTCTGTCCATGGGGCTTCTCCAAGCAAGAATACTGGAGTGTGTTGTACTTTTCCACTCCAGGAGAATCTTCCTGACCCAGGAACAGAACCTGTGTCTCTTGCCTTGGCAGGCATATTCTTTAACACTGAACCACCTGGGAAGCCACACCAACATGTTTTAGTGGGTTTAGGAGAGACTGTGGTTATGAAGGAGTTCCCTGGTAGGCCAAGATTGCCAGGAGAAATAAACTCAGATATGCAGATGATACCACCCTTATGGCAGAAAGCAAAGAGGAAATAAAGAGGCTCTTGATGAAAGTGAAAGAGGAGAGTGAAAAAGCTGGCTTAAAACTCAACATTCAAAAAACTAAGACCATGACATCTGGTCCCATTACTTCATGGCAAATAGATGGGGAAACAATGGAAATAGTGAGAGACTTTATTTTCTTGGGCTCCAAAATCACTGCAACCATGAAATCAAAAGAAGCTTGCTCCTTGAAAGAAAAGCTATGACAAACCTAGATATCATATTAAAAAGCAGACATTACTTTGCTAACAAAGGTCCTTATAGTCAAAGCTACAGTTTTTTCAGTAGTCATGTATGGATGTGAGAGTTGGACTATAAAGAAAGCTGATTGCCAAAGAATTGATGCTTTTGAACTGTGTGGTGTTGGAGAAGACTCTTGAGAGTCTTGACTGCAAGGAGAATCCAATCAGTCAATCCTAAAGGAAATAAGTCCTAAGTATCCATTGGAAGGACTGATGCTGATGCTGAAGCTGAAGCTCCAAAACTTTGGCCACCTGATGGGAAGAACTGACTCATTGGAAAAGACCCTGATACTGAGAAAGATTGAAGGCAGGAGGAGAAAGGGGCGACACAGGATGAGATGGTAGGATGGCATCATTAACTCAGTGGACATGAGTTTGAGCAAACTCCAGGAGATAATGAAGGACAGGGAGCCTGGCATGCTGTAGTCCATGGGGTCGCAGAGTCAGGCATGACTGAGTGACTGAACTGAACTGTGGTTACAAAATGATGATTTGGCCCTTTTTGTCAACATCTTTCTTCGCTAAAAAGTTAGTCAATGTGTGTGAAGACATGTCAATTTCTAAAGTAGTTGATAGTAAAATAACAAGAGAAGACATCCCAACAAAATGTGTAAGTCCAAAAAGAACAATGTTCAGTAGCCAAGTGGCGTCCAACTCTTTGCCTGGACTGCCGCACACCAGGCTTCCCTGTCCTTCAGTATCTCCCAGAGTTTGCTCAAACTCATGTCCATTGAGTCAATGATGTCATCCCACCATCTCATCCTCTATCATCCCCTTGTCCTATTGCCCTCTATCTTTCCCAGCATCAGGGTCTTTTCCAGTGAGTCAGCTCTTTGCATCAAGTGGCCAAAATACTGGAGCTTCAGCTTCAGCATCAGTCCTTCCAATGAATATTAAGGGCTGATTTCCTTCAGGATTGATCTCCTTGCAAGTCCAAGAGATTCTCAAGAGTCTTCTCCAGAACCACAGTTCAAAGCATCAATTCTTCAGCGCTCAGTCTTCTTTATGGTCCAACTCTCACACCTGTATGTGACTACTGCAAAAACCATAGCTTTGACTGGATGGACCTTTGTCGGCAAAGTTGATGTCTCTGCTTTTTAGAACACTGTCTTAGTTTGCCACAAAGTGAAAGAAGAGAGTAAAAAAGTTGACTTAAAGCTCAACATTCAGAAAATGAAGATCATGTCATCCAGTCCTGTCACTTCATGGCAAGAAGATGGGGAAACACTGGAAACAGTGTCAGACTTTATTTGGGGGGGCTCCAAAATCACTGCATATGGTGACTGCAGCCATGAAATTAAAAGACGCTTATTCCTTGGAAAGAAATATGCTATCTATAGCATATTCAAAAGCAGAGACATTACTTTGTCAATAAAGGTCCATCTAGTCAAGGCTATGGTTTTTCCAGTAGTCATGTAAGGATGTAAGAGTTGGACTATAAAGAAAGCTGAGCACAGAAGAACTGATGCTTTTGAACTGTGGTGTTGGAGAAGACTCTTGGGAGTCCCTTGGACTGCAAGGAGATCCAACCAGTCCATCCTAGAGGAGATCAGCCCTGGGTGTTCATTGGAAGGACTGATGTTGAAGCTGAAACTCTGATACTTTGGCCACCTCATGCAAAGAGCTGACTCATTTGAAAAGACTCTGATGCTGGGAAAGATTGAGGGCAGGAGGAGAAGGGGACAACAAAGGATGAGATGGTTGGATGGCGTCACTGACTCAATGGACATTAGTTTGGGTAGACTCTGGGAGTTGGTGATGGACAGGAAGGCCTGGTGTGCTGCAGTTCATGGGGTCGCAATCGCAAAGAGTCAGACACGATTGAGCAACTGAACTGAACTGAACTGAAGTTTGCCACAGTATATCAACTGATATAAATAACTCAGGGCCCTGCTCTTATAGGCAAAATGACAGAAAACAGTGGCCCCAGAAACTACTGCACATAGTGAGATTCCTGGAACTCACATCAAACACACAGTGTACTTTTAAAGGTCCACTCTTGAATACTAAGTGGTAAACTTTTCATCAATATATAGTTTATAAAGCCTGGCAGTTTGAATACTTGTCTCTTAGGGCTACTTTATAACAAAATGAAAAGGTTTTTTTTGTTGTTTGTTTTTATTTGCTTTATCACAGGTATGTGTTGCTGGCTCAACAGGAAGGAGATACTGCTCTAGGTTTTAAAAGTTGGTCTAGTTTGATTTTTTTTCATAGAGATAAATATCAACTGTGCCATGACTAAGGGCAAAAAACTCATTAAGGTGAATAAAAGTCTATGTTCATACTGAAAAGTCAAGCGTCTCTCAGAAATGTTTTATTTAGAATATTTTTTCAAAGTCAATACTCTTAACAACTGCAAGACAAAGCTGAGAAAGTATTCTACTGCCACTATCACTGCCATAAAAATGCAGTTGCATGCAGTCGGATGAAGAGAGTTGAGGGGAACTAATTGTAATTGATCCTCTTGGTTTATTTGCATGTATCAGTTCTCTGTGATTCAAGTGATGTCTTCAAAACTGTTACCTTTATTTCAACAGGATCCTGAGCCAATGGAACTTATACGAATTTTTTCTTTCCTGGTGGCAACAATTTAAAACATTATTTTATACTTTGGACACAACCCCCTGCATCTTTGATACCTTTATTCCTTCCAATATGGTAAGATGATCCTGGGTCATCTTACTGTATTTCCTGTCCCAGATCTGAAATCAGTCATTACCCCCAAGAGAACATGGCTCCTCCTCAGGAGATTTTTTTAGAAGATTCCATACCTCTATGAAGTTCATTTGTCCATGGGGCATTCCAGAAAATGGGCGGCAAATCAGACTATTCCAATGGAAATGGCATTCCCCCCAGGAGCAATATTAAAATTATGTTGGATTCATGAGCTAGAATCAGGGACTAAAGACAAGACAGCCATAACAAACAATGAGTTGGAAGAAGCAGGACAGAACAACCACAGGCACTGAAGTAGTGGAAACAACACCCCACCGATGGAATCTCAAACTCAGTTACCTGCCAATGCATGGGTGAAGACACTGACAAGTGGGTGAGGTAGACAGCTGTCGTGTAAAAAGGGGAGTTTTTCATAATGTGGGGGCTCTGGGGTGAGTGAAGACACTTGAGAGAAGGAAATTTAAGACAAATTACAGGAAAGTCAGCTTCCCAAACTAACAGGTTTTGAACAAACAAACAAGGGTTTTGATATGAAGAAGGCCCAAACTCATGTCCATCGAGTCGGTGATGCCATCCAGCCATCTCATCCTCTGTCGTCCCCTTCTCCTCCTGCCCCCAATCCCTCCCAGCATCAGAGTCTTTTCCAGTGAGTCAACTCTTCGCATGAGGTTGCCAAAGTATTGGAGTTTCAGCTTCAATATCAGTCCTTCCAACGAACACCCAGGACTGATCTCTAGGATGGACTGGTTGGATATTCTTGCAGTCCAAGGGACTCTCAAGAGTCTTCTCCAACACCACAGTTCAAAAGCATCAATTCTTCAGTGCTCAGCTTTCTTCACACTCCAACTCTCACATCCATACATGACCACTCCATGGACATGAGTTTGGGTAAACTCCGGGAGTTGGTGATGGACAGGGAGGCCTGGAGTGCTGCTCATGGGGTCGCAAAGAGTCGGACATGACTGAGTGACTGAACTGAACTGAACTGAACTGAGGCCTAACACTTCCCATTCCCAACCACTCTCTAGCTCTATAACATCAAGGAAACAGCCTCTCCTCCAAGAATTCTGATTTCCTCATTGGTAAAAGGGCTTCCCTGGTAGTTCAGTTGGTAAAGAATTTGCCTGCAATGCAGGAGACCCCGGTTTGACTCCTGGGTTGGGAAGAGCCACTGGAGAAGGGATAGGCTACCCACTCCAGTATTCTTGGGCTCCCCTGGTGGCTCAGCTGGTAAAGAATCTGCCTGCATTATGAGAAATCTAGGTTCGATCCCTGGGTTGAGAAGATCCTCTGGAGAAGGGAAAGTCTACCCACTCCAGTATTCTGGAGAATTTCACGAACTATACAGTCCATGGGTTTGCAAAGAGTTGAACATAACTGAGAGATTTAATGGGGATAATTGTCAGAAATAGCAGAAAGTCGTGAGGATCAGATGAGATGATTGGCATCTCAAACTCAACATGTCCCAAGTGGCCACCAAACCTGTTATTTCCATCATCTTTTCATCTGATTTAATGATCTCCATCCATTCACTTGCTCAGGCCCCAAATCTTCAAATCATGAAGTCCCACAGGCTCTATTTTTTAAATATATCCGGACTCTAACTACTTTTCTACCAATTCCATCACCACCACACTGGCCAAGTCACAGAGCTTGCTGCCCTCAGTTCAGTCAGTTCAGTTGCCCAGTCAGGTCCAACTCTTTGCAACCCCATGGATTGCAGCATACCAGGCTTCCCTGTCCATCACCAACTCCTGGATCTTGCTCAAATTCATCTCCATCGAGTTGGTGATATCATCCAACCATCTCAGCCTCTGTTGCCCACTTCTCCTGCCTTCAATCATTCTCAGCATCAGGGTCTTTTCCAATCAGTCAGTTCTTCACATCAGGTGGCCAAAGTATTGGAGTTTCAGCTTCAGCATCTGTCTTCCAGTGAATATTCAGGACTTATTTCCTTTAGGATGGGCTGGTTTGATCTCCTTCCCGTCCAAGGGATTCTCAAGAGTTTTTTCCAACACCACAGTTCAAAAGCACAAATTCTTTGGCACTCAGCTTTCTTTATAGTTCAACTCTCACATCCAAACATGACCACTGGAAAAACCATAGCTTTGACTAGACAGACCTTTGTCAACAAAGTAATGTCTCTACTTTCTAATATACTGTCTAGGTTTGTCATAGCTTTTCTTCCCAGGAGCAAGCATCTTTTAATTTCATGGCTGCAGTCACCATCTGCAGTGATTTCAGAGCCCCCAAAAATAAAGTCTCTCACTGTTTCCATTGTTTCCCCATCTATTTGCCATGAAGTGGTGGGACCAGATGCCATGATCGTAGTTTTTTGAATGTTGCGTTTTAAGCCAACTTCTCCCCTCTCCTCTTTCACTTTCATCAAGAGGCTTTTCAGTTCCTCTTCACTTTCTGCCATAAGGGTGGTGTCATCTGCATATCTGACGTTATTGATATTTTCTCCAGCAATCTTGATTCCAGCTTGTCTTTCATCCAATCTGGCATCTCGAATGATTTACTCTGCATATAAGTTAAATAAGCAGGGTGACAATATATAGACTTGACATACTCCTTTCCCAGTTTGGAACCAGTCTGTTGTTCCATGTCCGGTTCTAACTGTTGTTTCTTGACCTGCACATAGGTTTCTCAGGAGGCAAGTCAGGTGGTCTGGTATTCCCATCTCTTTAAGAATTTTCCACAGTTTGTTGTGATCCATGAAAGGTCAGGGCGAGGTCAGGATGAGAGGTCAGGGCAAGGTCAGGATGAAAGGTCAGGGCAAGGTCAGGCGTGTTGAGGCATGCCTGGGCATGTCAGGGCATGTCCCAGCCGAGAGTACTGCAGACACGCCCCGGAGACGGGCCGGCAACCAAGCTGACCAATCAGGAGCCGACATGAAGCCCTCACCATCCAATCAGGAGCTGACACGGAGCCCTTGGACACCAATCACCGCTGAGCCCGCGTTTTCTTCCTTATATGGGAGCCCCAGCCCTGGCTATAAAACCCCTTCCCCACCCCCTCATACCTCACAGACTCCGCAGACTCCCTTTGCTTCGCAGACCCCCCTCGCTTCCTTGCTTACCCGCCCCCGGGAGTTCTGCCCGAGAGCGACCGCCCAATAAAAGGCCCTGATCAATGGTCCATAGGGGTGGCTCCTTCTTCCCGCCGCATTTCTTACAATCCACACAGTCAAAGGCTTTGGGATAGTCAATAAAGTAGATGTTTTTCTGGAACTCTCATGCTTTTTTGATGATCCAACGGATGTTGGCAATTTGATCTCTGGTTCCCCTGCCTTTTCTAAATCCACCTTGAACATCTGTCCACATACTGTTGAAGTTCAATATGAACCTCATATGAAGTTCATATGAAGTATGATGTTCAACATACTGTTGCTCCCCTGGATCACTGCAATTATCTCCAAAGGGTCTCCCTCCCTCTACCCTTGACTCCTACAGTCTGAATGCACACAGCAACACACAAATCCCATCAAATCATTCCTCTCTTCCCCAAACCCTTCCAGTGTTTCCATGTCAGCATAAAGCCTTATCCTTGAGCTAAAAGGGCCTACTGAGTCTGGCCCCTGCTTGCCTGCTGACATTGGAGAAGTCAAGGGATATGGGTGTGACAAACTTTGTCTGCCGCCCCAAGTAACAGAGGAGACTACAGGTGCGTGGCCCAACCAGAGCCAGAAGGACTCTGAGCATCCTCCTGCCCCTCTTCATCCTCCTTGACATCAGAGGTCACCTTAGGACCCTCCCCAGGATGCTCTCCCTGAGCTCTCAGTTTTCCCAGAGCCAGAATCCTAACTTGTACCCAAGGAAACCTCTGCTTTTCTGTTATCTGGTGTTCCAAGTGGCAATTCCCAGCCCCTTGGCAGTCAGGCCTCAGCCATCCCATCCTTAATATCTCTGCTCAAATGAGCTAACATTTCCAATTTTAAAATTATATCCCCCAAGAGAATAGATTCATTTAGCCTCTGAATTTTGAGCACCTCCCATATGCCCCATATCTGCTGGCTATCTTGGAGCAGGAGATGTTTCAAAAAGTAGAGGATAAGCTATGCAGACAAGGGAAAGTAACTAAAGGTTTCTGCGCCTCAGTTATCTTATCTGAAAATGAGCAGACTTTCCCCAAAAAGATCATAGGCCTCCATTGTCCTCAGTGGAACAAGTTGCCAGAATTCATCAGTTATTTAATATGCATGTAAGTCCATGAAGATATAGTGGTCATTTCTTTTGAGCACCCAGTAAACACGGAGAAAATGTTATTTTATTTATTTCAGTGATTATTCAGTATTAAGTATTATGTGCTGCCTGAAAACCATAGAGGAAGTAGAGATTAGTTAGACTGCCTCACTTCCAAGAAACTGACAGCTTAGTGGAGATGATCAAGGCACATCAAGCCTATATAATGTCTGTAAGAACGGGCTACCACTGATGGATGAAGCAACCTCACTAGTACTCAGAAGGGATCATTTAGCTGCCTGGACAGGTCAGCCTCCTCAGGGGACAGGACACTTGGATCTGGAAAGATGAATCTACTTGCCTCTCACTCCCTCCTGAGAGAAGAGCCTGGATGCAGGGTGGTATGAAGGCAGAGGGAACCATGAGAAGGGAAGTGGAGGGCCAAGGGTGAGGAAAAGCGGAGTGAGGCCGAAATCCCAAGCACAGTTGGGTCATGGAGGGTTTGAGGGGGAGGGCAGGCAGGCTAAAGAATTTGTGCATCAGTTTGAAGCTGTTGGGGAACCCTGGGGAGGCTTATGTAGGAGTGATTCCCAAGTAAATGGAAGTATTACACGACAGTTAAGACCACAGGTGCTCCTAGGACATATTTGGATTCAGATCTTAGCTTGTGCCACCTACAAGCTGGGTGAACGTGGGAAAGTTATTCTGTGCCTTGATAACTTACAAATAAGTTATCTTATTTGCAAAATGGGCATAATAATAGTATTTACCTCAAAGGGTTATTATCAGGATTAAACTACTTAATTCTTATAAAGTTGCTGACCTTAAAAATGTGCAACATGAGAGCTGTGAATTAAGTTTCATTTGGGGGAAAATGAGGACTATAGCCCAGGAGACAGCATTTCAGATGTCTCTGAGAAACTCCAAAGAGGTAGAAGGGAAGGTCAGTATATACACAAAATCATGAAGGGGGAGTACATGTAATCAAGCACATACTTTTTGCAGAAGGTTTCTGACAGTCACAAGGAGCAGTCATCACCATGAAGGATTTTAGTGCTTTTCTAGATATGAGAAGGTGCAGGAATTGGGCTCATAAAATTGACCCCTTAAATATCTATCTGAAGACCTGTTCTGCCAGTTTTTCCCCAAGCACAGAGTGCCTCATTTCTGTTCTCTACCTTGAACTCCTTTCAGAGGGTGTTGAAGGTCAGCAGCCACAGCAGCACATGATTTAATCCTTGTAGAGGTAGATGGCAAGTGCCAATTTGTAGTCAACAAAGTGTTTAGAACAGTGCCTGGTATGTAGTAACCATTTAATACATTTTACTATTAGCATTGGGCTTCCCAGGTGGCTCAGTGGTAAAGAATCCGCCTACCAAGGCAGAAGATGCAGGAAATGCAGGTTTGGCCCCTGAGTCAGGAAGATCCCCTGGAAGAGGGCATGGCAACCCACGCTAGTATTCTTGCCTGAGAATCCCCATGGACGGAGGAGCCTGGCAGGCTGCAGTCCATGGGGCCTCACAGAGTCAGACCTGTGCTGAGCACAGCACAGCAGCAATACTAAAATTATCATTTATTTAATTATCTAGATCTCCTACTAGACTGCCAGCTAGTTCATCAGGACAAGAAACTGTTTGTCTTGCTTATCTCGGGGCCCCAGTGTCTAGCAAAGGGCCTGGCACATAGTATGTGTTCAATTAGTGTTCAATTAATGAAAAGACAACAGGAAGACTGGATGGGCTGGTCCCCCTGTGCCATGGGGCTTCTCAAGGCCCTAGAGGCCCCAGAGGCAGGTCCAGGTGAGGCTGTCACAAGGGAACAGGTCACCCATTTGTCCCCACAGACTATCTCAGCTATAGATACATACCTACCAGGGCCTGCCTACCCCAGGACACAGCCTTCATCTGGGCCAGAAGTCTGGCCCTCAGGGCCCTCAGATCATCCTACAGCCACCTACCTCCTCACTCAGGTGTCTAAAAACACGTCATTCCCAGGAAATGTCTACTTTCCAACAATTCTTAATCCTTTTGCAGTCAGTCCTTTTCTCCAGCTGCTCCCCAAGTGAGCCTTTCACATCTTAATCTAGACAGGTCACTCCTGTACTTAAAACCCATCCCTGCTTTCATTTGTCTTGAAGATAAGGTCCAAACTCTAAAGTACTAAGCTACTTAGCAGACCCTACACAGTCAGCCCTAGACGCACGTTCCCAGCCTCTCTCCTTCCCGTTATCACCCCTAGTCCCCTCTCCACCTTAGCCAGGGCCTACATCTCCCCCAAATGCTCCAGTCTGTACACCTCTTCCTCCAGCTCCCTTCTCCCCTGTGCTTTCTGGAAAGCTCTTCATTCTGTAAAACCTGCTTCAGTTATGATCTGCTCTACGGCATGTCTCCCCAGACGCCCTGCTAACACTTGAGAAATCTCATAGCTTCTTACAGTTGTCTGTTTATATCTCTGTCTCTGCCAAAGGACTGAGAGGGCTTGAGGGCTGGAACTGTCTTTTTTTTTTTTTTTTTTTTTTTTTTGGATCCTTAAGTCCCAGCCCAGAATCTGGGATGCAATACAAGAGTCCATCAGGAAATGTTTATTAGTTGGTTAGTCCATTGGCAAAATGAATGAACAAATGAGTGAATGAATGAACAGCAGGTTCTCTGTGCCCCAGTGATCCAGGCATGTAGTTGGGGCACAGGGAATTATTCTTGTGTGAACCCCTGAATAAGATACACCTCCACTGGCCTTCTATATTTATTTTTTCAGTACCAGCTCCTCTCAACACAACATACACACACACACACACACACACACACACACACACACGCAGCTCTTCCATCTCTCCTCCAATTTTTTCTAAAAGAATCTCTTCATAAGCATTGACTCATAAGACAAAAAATTCATATATATATTCAAATTTATAAAGTTTCCAGAAGTTCTTCTCAAAAAAACACGGACCAAGAATTGCCAAACAGTCCCGTGAAATGCCACACCAGGACAGCGTCTGAGCAGATGTTCTTTCTGGGGAGACCCAGGTGTCCTGCCTCTCCCCATCCTGCTTTATGCATGTGAGGCCCCAGTCCAGCTTCCCTTCCTTGGCATTGAGTGGACACCTGCGACTGGGCTGTAATCCCAGGTAAGCCGCCTGCACAAAGCCCAGCACCACCCCCCCTCCTGGTCATAGGGACTTGAATAGCCGGGTGCACCTGTGGGCCAGGCAGCCACTGATCCGAGGGTGGAGCCCAACAGGACCGAGCCCTCAGCTTTTGAAGCACTGACAGGGTTGCCCTGCCGAGCCTGACCTATGACCTACAGGTGGGCACAGCCATTGTCCCCACAGGTCCCGACTGCTGTCTGTACTGTTGCAGGGACCCATGAAAGTATCCATTTCAGGTCCATGCAAAGCAAAACAAACAGAGGGGCCAAGGGGCAGGGGTTTGTGTGGAGGGCTTTACCGGGTGGGAAACCATTGTTGCAAGCACAGGTATAATCCACGCCAGGCAGGCCCCACCAGCTGGCAGGACTCCACCTGCCACTGGGCTATTTATAAATACATGGCCAACTTGGAGCTCCAAAACAAGAGCCTCTGGAACTTAGGGGCTTCACAGGATTGGGAAGAGGCCTCAGTATCAGAAACCAGCACCTGCCTCTCACTGAGCCTGTCAACCAGGAGGGATGAGGTGAGGGGTCCCTTCCTCCCTGCCATAGACTGGAGGCTGGGGCCAAGCACAGGCCAGGCGGGACAGAGCTGGTAGATTTCACAGGACCAATAGTGGCAGACAACAGCACTGTCAGACCACCTGCCACTAGCAGAGGCTGAGGCAGCTACAGCTCTGGCGACTGAAGGTTGCCACTGACAAACAGGAGAGTGTTTGTGAATGGAGGCTTCAGGGGAGTTTGTGTTATTGTGTTACTGTGAACAGGCACAGACCTTGGTTAGATTCTAACTGTGGTACAGCTGCAGACTCGCTGTGTGAACTCAGGCAAATGACCTAACCTCTCTGAGACTCAGTTAATTCACCTATAAAACAGGCATGTCGATAACCAGCCTGGAAGGATATCGTGAGGGTCAATTTTGTGCTAAATCCCCTGGCCCCACCTCCAGCCTCTTACTTCCTACAGCCCACCTGGCTCAGGCAACCAAATAGGATTTTCTAAAACACTGAGACTTTTAAAACATTTTTATTATGAAATAAAATGCACATTCAGAAAATATTCCAAGCATCAATGTATGACTTAACAAATTACTGTGAAAAGAATATCTATGTGCTCCTCACCCAAGTGAAAAAAAAGTGAACATCACCTGGACTCCAGAAGCCATCACAGATCACTTTCCAAACATGAAAGTGAAGTGTTAGTCACTCAGTTGTGTCCAACTCTTTGTGAGACCCCATGGACTGTAGCCTGCCAGGCTCCTCTGTTCATGGAATTCTCCAGGCAAGAATACTGGAGTGGGTAGCCATTTCAATCACAGTCATCCCTTTCACCCTAATAGTATAAATATTTATAATCACATAGTCTGTATGGCTTCTAAAGGCTGCCTTATGTATTTTAAATTGATTGGTTGTTATGCGTAACTTAATTCTTTTTCACTGTTTTATAATTTTCCAGTATATGGATTGACCATACACAGCTGTTATAAGCATTCTTACGTCTATCATAGAGCACGATGAAAAGAAAACTATTTTTCCTCTACACAGTCATAGAACATTTCTAGACACTCAACATGCAGGTGTTTTTCCCACACCAACTAATTCTCTAACACCAGCTTCAGTTCTGTTCAGTTCAGTCACTCAGTCATGTCCTACAATTCAATTCTAACACTACTTACCTTGAGTTAGTATTCAGTCCCATAGATTAAGGACCCAGTCCCACAAGACTGCTCCCACTTTAGACACCAAGTGGGTTACACTCACTTACGTCCAACCTGACTACAAATCAAAGGTTCCCAGGAACCCGTCCTCAGATTCAATAATTTGCTATAATGGCTCATAGAACTCAGGGAAATGCTTATGTTTACCAGTTTGTCATATGATAAAGGACACTGTAAAGGATACAGATGAATAGCCAGATGGAAAGGTTTATAGGGCAAGGTCCAGAAGTGACCTGCACAAGTGCTGTTTCACTGGTGCTGGAGTACCCCACTCTCACAGCACAGAGATGTGTTCACCAACCCAGAAGCTCTCCAAAGCCATTAAGAGACTTGTCCATGGATTTTTATAGAAGCTTCCTCACGTAGGCATGATTGATTATTCACTCAATTTCTAGTCCCTTCCCCTCCTCAGAGGATGGATGAAGGATGGAGAGCTGAAAGTCCCAAGCTTCTAATCACAATGTGGTCTGTCTGGTGACCAGCTCCCTTCCAGGAGCCCAACAAGAGTCACCTCGTTAGAATAAAAGATGCTGCTATTACCCAGGAAATGCCAAGGACTTAGAAGCTCTGTTATCAGGAACTTGGGTCAAAGACCAACTATTAGAACAAAAGATGCTCCTAACACCTTTATGGATTAGGAAGTTATAAAGGTTTTAGGAGCTCTGGTCAGGAACCAAGGATGAAGACCAAAATAGGTATTTCTTATATCACAATATCACAAACAGGCACACCTTTATTTTGGATCTCTATGGGAAAGGAACTTCTAGGTCATAGGCTGAGTATCTTGCATTCTGCTGGATAATTCCTCACTCTTTTCCTCAGTGGTTGTACCAATACATCACTCTTTTTGGGTGATATAAAAAGTTCCCATTGTCCCACATCCTCACTAAGACTGATGTTGCCAGATGGCTTTACTTTAGCTATTTTGATTGAGTATCTAATTGTGGTTTAAATATCCATTTCCCTTATTATGAGTGACATTGACCAGCTTTTAATACATGTATTAGACATTTGGATGTCAACATTTGTGAGGTGCTTGTTTAAGTTCTTTGTTCAGTTTCCTACTAGGCTGTTTGTCTTTTCTTATTGATTTGTAGAAGTCCTTTATCAGTTTTAGAGATGGACTGTTTGCTATATGTCAAGTATCTTCTTCTATTCTCTCACTGCATTGACAGAATATTCTGTTTCTTACAGTATCTTTTGATGAACTGAAGTCCTTGATGTTAATGTACTTTTCCCCTTAATGTTTAGTGATTTGGGGCCATATAGAAAACTCTCCTTATCCTCAAAGTCATGAACACACTGTCCCATTTTATCTTCCCAAAGTTTCTTTGTTTTGCACTTATCATTTAGATACACAGCACATCTAGATTTGATTTTTGCATGTGATATGAAGTAAAGGTCTAGTGTCTTTCTTTTTTTTTTTTTCATACAAATACCCAATTTCCCCAGCACCATTCTTTCTTGCTCTGCAGTATCACTTTTATCATAAATCAATGTCACATGCATGATCTGTTTCTGGATGCTCAAAATCTCTTCCCTCACCATATCTGTTTATCCTTGTGCCAGTAACATTGTCTTATTATCACAGATCCTAATAAGTGTCCAGGAAGTATTACATACTGGTTTCTATCTATAAGACTGTGTTTGCTGCTCTTGTCCCTTTACATTTCCATATAAATTTCAGAATCACCTTGTAAAGCTCCACAAAAACAAAACACTTAGGATCTTCGTTGGGACTGCATTGAGTCCATATATCACTCTGAGAACTGATTTAAGTCTTTTCAATCCATGAACACTGTATGTCTCTAGTTTTTATTCTTTACTTCTTTATTTTCTTTCAATAATATTTTCTAGCTTTCCCTATAGAAGTTTTGTCCATGTTTTGTTAGGTTTATTTTAGGTATTTGATATTTGTTGATATGTTTAAAGAGGTAGTTTTTATTATCTGTTGCTGGTACACAGAAATAGGACTGATTTTTTTTTTTAACATTGTCTTTACAACCAGCTAAACTTTCTTATAAAGCCTAATACTTTATCTGCAGATTCTTTTTGGATATTCTACATATACACTCCTGTCCTCTTTAAATACTGAGAATTTTGTTTATTCCTTTCATTCACTCTATTTCTTTTCTTACCATTCTGCTCTGGCAGCATTTTCAAAACTTACTTGACTACAGATGCTTCAGTTATGGACCTACTATTTAATCTCTAAAAAGCTTCCCACTAAACAAAGTCTTGGGAAAGGCAGAATAAGGGGAATATAACAAGGAAATGACTTAGAACTCAAAGACCTATGTCTGACTCACATTTAGTAGTTAGGTGACCAAGGCAAGCTACTTAAGGACCTATCAGAGTAAACTTTTAACACAGATAAAACCAAAAAGTGACAGCAACGGTGAGAGATTTCTCAGAAATAAAATCAAGTTATGAAATCAGTGCTTCTATAAATCCTGGGCCCAACACTTGCAGAATACACATTATTTTCAAGTATCCATGAGATATATATAAAAATTGTATACACTGAGGCTTAAAGCAAGTCTGAAAATTTTTAAAGAATTGAATTTGTCTTTGCAAAATGCAATTAAGCTAAGAATCAACTTAGAAAAGGATAAATATATTTGTAAATTAAGTAATATTATTCTAGACAAAGTAAAATCCACAGTGGAAAGTAAACAAAATATCTTGAACTGAAAATAAAACTTGTGGAAGGCAATTAAACATACAATTATAGGGAAATATATCCTTAGAAACATATAAAGACTGAAACTAATGCACAACATCTATTTCAAGAAATTATGAAAACACCATCAATGGCAACATTAAAATAAACCCAAGATTCAGAAGGAAAAACTTGAATGTTAAAGATAAGAGTAGAAATGAATGAAAGAGAAACCAAACATAGAAAGGATCAACAAAGTAAAATTTGGTTTATTGAAAAGACTAGTAAAATTGATAGTACCCTGGTTTTTAAGGAGATGTACCGCTGGGCTAGAAGAAGCACAAGCTGGAATCAAGATTGTCAGGAGAAATATCAATAACCTCAGATATGCAGATGACACCACTCTTATGGCAGAAGGTGAAGAGGAACTAAAGAGCCTCTTGATGAAAGTGAAAGAGGAGAGTGAAAACGTTGGCTTAAAGCTCAACATTCAGAAAACGAAGATCATGGCATCTGGTCCCATCACTTCATGGCAAATAGATGGGGAAACAGCAGAAATAGTGTCAGACTTTATTTTGGGGAGCTCCAAAATCACTGAAGATGGTGATTGCAGCCATGAAATTAAAAGACACCTACTCCTTGGAAGGAAAGTTATGACCAACCTCGATAGCATATTAAAAAGCAGAGATATTACCTTGCCAACAAAGGTCCATCTAGTCAAGGCTATGGTTTTTCCAGTAGTCATGTATGGATTGAGAGTTGGACTGTGAAGAAAGCTGGGCACTGAAGAATTGATGTTTTTGAACTGTGGTGTTGGAGAAGACTCTTGAGAGTCCCTTGGACTGCAAGGAGGTACAACCAGTCCATCCTAAAGGGGATCAGTCCTGGGTGTTCATTGGAAGGACTGATGCTAAAGCTGAAACTCCAATACTTTGGCCACCTCATGTGAAGAGTTGATTCATTGGAAAAGACCCTGATGCTGGGAGGGACTGGGGGCAGGAAGAGAAGGGGACGACAGAGGATGAGATGGCTGGATGGCATCACCAACTCGATGCACATGAGTTTGGGTGAACTCCGGGAGGTGGTGATGGACAGGGAGGCCTGGCGTGCTGCAATTCATGGGGTCGCAAAGAGTCAGACACGACTGAGCGACTGAACCGAACAAACTGAACTGAAAGCAATGTTAGGAATGAAAAACAGGACATGAACTTCAGAGTCACAGACATTGGGGAAAACAAGAGAGAGAAAATCATAAATTCTACGCCAAAATTTTGAAAGTTTAACTGAAATAGATAAATTCTTATTAAAAATACTAAAAATGCTAATGGTTCTATATTATGAAAAAGTTGAATCCAAAATAAAAAAATGTCCAATAAGAAGACATGACAGACAATTTCTACCATTTAAGCTAGAAATCTCATTAATCCAATCAGAACACAGCTCTCTTTACAAGGTTAGCTATAACTCTTTTACAAAATCTGCCTCCACACATCAGAAAAACGAGCCAAGCACACTTTTGAAAGTAGAAGCAGAAATCCTCAATAATGTATTCTCAAATCTAATTTGGCAGAATACTAAGCGAATAACAAGCAATGAATTGGCAAGCATGCAGGAGAGCTGGGGGAAGCTGAAATGAGAAGCTGATTTACCACTATCTATCCCAGTACCCTGGGCATAAGCTACTTTGTTTATAGAAAAAATAGAGAATGTGAGCTAACCCACCTAGTCAGTTCAACTGAATGGGCAGTTAAGTGAAGGTCTATAAAGACAGGTTGATGGTGTGGATGTGTGTATGATGGGGACATGTGAGAGACACAGCTGAGTGAACTCATAGTACATAAAGTGTTTTGTATCCTCTTTTAACTTAACATTTTCCCATAAGTCTATCTTTCATAAAGATCATTTGAAACAATTGACTACCATTTCTTTTTACGAATATGCCACTTTTGAAATTAGCAACCTTTTAATGTTAGGCATTTAAGTTTCTCTTTTCTAATGCTAAAAATTATATGGCAATGAACACACTCCGGCCTAATTCTTTGTCTACCTTTCTGATATCTCCTTAGGAGATAGAAATCGAAGTATTATACCAACTACTGCCACATTTTAAAGTTCTTAGTACTTACGAAAAATCTTAATGCATTTGATATAAGTGCTCTCTAGAAAGTTGACTCCATTTATAACTTCCACCAGCAATTCACAAGCACACCTTTCATCCTCAGCAGCCTTTAAGTCTTCTCTTTTCTTAACCTGTGTTAATGTAATGTGTTAAAAATAGCACATCACTGTTCTTTTAATTTAGCACAGTGTGATGAACCGTGATGGTAAATCTTTCCATCTGTCAGCCAGTTCCTTTGCTGGACATTGGCTTTACTTGAGTAAAGACAAACCCTGAATTCTCCTGCCTTATAGATATCTCTGAGGATGGCATGGCAACTCACTCCAGTATTCTTGCCTGGAGAATCCCCATGGGCAAAGGAGCCTGGCGGGCTACAGTCCATGAGATCACAATGAGTCGGACATGAATGATCGACTAAGCACAGCACAGCACATAGATATCTCTACAGGGTGATTTTTTCAATATAAAGTCTCCAGCACGTGTGCTGTGGAACACATGGTCTGAGGCCGGCCATCAGCCTGGTACCTGGCTGGCCTAATGACAGAGAGCTGGAAACCCGAGCACCTCCTTGCAAAACCACTTTCCTAATGACCAACCCTCTGAATAAGCCAAGAGAAGGATAAAGTGAAAAGGCCATATGTGAGGCCTCTGAATTGCCACAGGACTGGAAACACTATTACACTTGTCTTTAATCTCCCCACCCTCCATTTGTCTCTCTCCTTTTAATTTTCCTAAATGGCCCAGCCGCTGCTGTTGAGAAGAGGGTATTTAATATGGGTGAGGATTTATCTGCTCTTCCAGGAATAGGCTGGGCCACTGCTTTTGAAATGTCATCTTGATTTGCTGCTTCCGCACTAAGTAAGAGACTTACTAGGGCTTAGGGGATGAATCTGGACACAAACCTCCCTAATGAAATGGCCTGGGGCCTCGCCCATGGCTGTGGCTCTGGGGACAGCTGCCCGGAGCAGGAACATCTGACAGGGAAGGGCTCTGGGACTTGAAGGCCCTCCCTCACAACCCCTTCTGCATCCCCCACCCCAGCTCCAGCCACTCAGAACCTCATCAAGTGCCCCTCGTTACCTCTCTCTCCCTCCACCCCTCCCCACTCCCAAGTTCCCCCAGGACCCTATACTGACACCTTGGCTTTCATTTATTCCTAGAACGGTGGAAAATTCTGAAAGAGATGGGAATACCAGACCACCTGACCTGCCTCTTGAGAGAGCTATATGTAGGTCAGGAAGCAACAGTTAGAACTGGACATGGAACAACAGACTGGTTCCAAATAGGAAAAGGAGTACATCAAGGCTGTATATCGTCACCCTGCTTATTTAACTTCTATGCAGAGTACATCATGAGAAACGCTGGGCTGGAAGAAGCACAAGCTGGAATCAAGATTGCCAGGAGAAATATCAATAACCTCAGATATGCAGATGACACCACCCTTATGGCAGAAAGTGAAGAGGAACTAAAAAGCCTCTTGATGAAAATAAAAGGAGAGTGAAAAAGTTGGCTTAAAGCTCAACATTCAGAAAACGAAGATCATGGCATCTGGTCCCATCACTTCATGGCAAATAGATGGGGAAACAGTGGAAACAGTGGCAGACTTTATTTTTTTAGGCTCCAAAATCACTGCAGATGGTGACTGCAGCCATGAAATTAAAAGATGCTTTCTCCTTGGAAGGAAAGTTATGACCCACCTGGATAGCATATTCAAAAGCAGAGACATTACTTTGCCAACAAAGGTCTGTCTAGTCAAAGCTATGGTTTCTCCAGTGGTCATGTATGGTTGTGAGAGTTGGACTGTGAAGAAGGCTGAGCGCTGAAGAATTGATGCTTTTGAACTGTGGTGTTGGAGAAGACTCTTGAGAGTCCCTTGGACTGCAGGGAGATCCAATCAGTCCATTCTAAAGGAGATCAGTCCTGGATGTTCATTGGAAGGACTGATGCTGAAGCTGAAACTCCAATGCTTTGGCCACCTCATGTGAAGAGTTGACTCATTGGAAAAGACTCTGATGCTGGGAGGGATTGGGGGCAGGAGGAGAAGGGACGACAGAGGATGAGATGGCTGGATGGCATCACCGACTCGATGGACATGAGTTTGAGTAAACTCCGGGAGTTGGTGATGGACAGGTTCATGGGGTCACAAAGAGTCAGACACAACTGAGCAACTGAACTGAACTGAACTTCCCTTCCCTTCCTCCTACACCCATTCCACACTGAGCTCAACAACACAGACTGGGTCTACTTTGCCCAGATAACCTGGTATTCGACAGTATCGCTTCCAAAAAAAATGAATGTTAGTAGCTCAAGTATGTCTGACTCTTTGCAACCCCATGGACTGTAGCCCACCAGGCTCCTCTGTCCATGGAGTTCTCCAGGCAAGAATACTGGAGTGGGTTGCCATTCTCTTCTCCAGGTGATCTTCCCAACCCAGGGATAGAACCCAGGTCTCCTGCATTGTGCACAGATTCTTTACCATATGAGCCACCAAAGAAGCCTTTGCTTCCAAAAGTTGCTCAGTAAATAATTGGTGAGTTGGTAGGTGCACAACTCACTAGATGATCCTTAATGAAACTCTTAACATCTGTATGTTACAAGTCAGTTATGCCTCAATTTCCTTAGCTAAGTGGGAATGCAGATCTTTGCTCTACCCCCCTTACAGAGGTGCTGTGAACAGCTAACAGAGGGCTGTGAGCACTTTGTATTCAGAGGATACAGTAGCATCTTTCGCTGTACTTCTCAAGGGTATCCGAAGAAGAGTGTGAGTGGAATCTGGGATCAGACCTTAGCTCTGCCTACCAAGCCAGGTACCCTGGCTCATGGCTGTGTCAGGCTCAGGGTACTGCCAAAGAGCCACTGAACAAACAAGTGGTGGAATTACTGGGCCATTTTTGCATCGGCCACTCTCTGTCATCTGCTGCCCAACTGCTAGCTCCAGAGAATCTACCAGGTCAAATGTTCCAACTAGCAGGCCACTGGCCCCATAGCCTGGACCTGCTACAAAGCCCTTTCATGCTCTGCCCCCTAAGATCTGTCAACTCTCTTTATCCCGCATAAATGGATCATGCTAGTCTCCACAAATGCACTGTATGCTACTTCCAGAGGCCACAGTAGCTCACCAAGCACCGTGTTGCTTTTGCTGGATATAATAAGTGTCCTTTGGAAAGGATACTCTGGCACGCCTCTTACCACTGAACCCTTAAGAATTTCACAGATACAGAAGTTCCTGTGTCTTCACAGGATTGATCTCCAACCATATGGAGAATACACGTCATCCTAACAACACCTCCAATGTACCTGCCATTTCTTGATCATCTAGTTTCATTAACGTGTTGTCATCAATCTAGTGAACAAATATGACATTCTTCAGAATCCAGAAAGAGACTTCCCTGGTGGTTCAGTGGCAAAGAAGCCCCCTGCCAGTGCAGGGGACACGGGTTCTATACCTGGTCTGGGAAGATCCCACATGACAAGAAGCAACTAAGCCTGTGCTCCACAACAAGAGAAGATACCACGATGAGAAGCTCACTCACTGCAACTAGAGAAAGTCCACTTGCAACAATGAAGACCCAGTACAGCCAAAAGTAAATAAAGAAATGAAGAATGCCCAGAAAGTCCAGGTCCCCTTTATACTATATTGTAACATAAAGTAAGAGAAATAGCATCATTCTAGGGTGTACTGTTGCCTGTCATCCCACATGAATCTAAACTGATCCAGCTCCTGCTTCATGACATGTATGGAAAAAGTGAAAGGGTTAGTTGCTCAGTCATGTCTGACTCTGTGTGACCCCATGGACTTTGCTCCCTAGGCTCCTCTATCCTTGGGGATTCTCCAGGCAAGAACACTGGAGTGGGTTGCCATTTCCTTCTCCAGGGGATCTTCCTAACCCAGGGATTGAACCCAGGTCTCCCGCATTGCAGGCAGATTCTTTACCGTCTGCACCACCAGGGTATGGACCAGAACACAATTGCCAGATTGATGCTCATGTATCACCCGCTGGAGACGGTGCTGATCTTCAGCAAGGAGAGCACATCTGGTTCAGCACCTGCACAGGGCCGTATCTCAGTGCTAAAATAAGGCTAATCAAGACCAGAACTTGATGGCTAACTGAAAAGGCTTTACTGCCAAACAGGGAACCTGACTCAGCAGATATTCTAGGTAAGCTATTGGGAATAAGGTGCAAGGAAAGAGAATTAGGGAAACTCTGTCAAAAGCCAGCTGATTGATAGTTGGTTTTGTCCCATATTGGGAAAGCAAAAGCTGGGAGTGGAACTGATTCACTGACAATGGTTGGACTTTTCTGTTGTGTGTCTGAGCACTGGATGTGGTCCGCTGTATACACGTGGTGCATATTTTGGAATTACATCTTCCAAGTGCCTCTGCTGAGTATCTGCAGTCCCTGCCTCAGGACTACAGTGTCCAGCTGTTCTGTGATGTGTCTGAGTTAGGGTTATGTCACCCAGTCTGGTGAGCAACATCAATAGGCCAGGTGGACAGCCTAACTGGCCAGGTCAGTGTCACCACTGGTTAAGTATGGGATAGTCCACTGTCATCCATCAGAATCCAAGAAGGGTTTGGAGGTGCCAGGCTGCTGAAGGAAAAGGGAACGTGACACCCTTTAGGTCTCAGAGGGTAGCAATGAGTCATACATTTCCAGTAGTCATGTATGGATGTGAGAGTTGGACTATAAAGAAAGCTGAGCACTGAAGAACTGATATTTTTGAACTGTGGTGTTGGAGAAGACTCTTGACAGTCCCATGGACTGCAAGGAGATACAACCAGTCCATTCTAAAGGAAATCAGTCCTGAATATCCATTGGAAGGACTGATGCTGAAGCTGAAACTCCAATACTTTGGCCACCTGATGCAAAGAACTGACTCATTAAAAAAGACCCTGATGCTGGGAAAGATTGAAGGCAGGAGGATAAGGGGACAGCAGAGGATGAGATGGTTGGATGGTATCACCGACTCGATGGACATGAGTTTGAACAAGCTCGGGAGTTGGTGATGGACAGGGAGGCCTGGCATGCTGCAGTCCATGGGACTGCAAACTGTCAGACAAGGCTGAGCGACTGAACTGAACTGATGAGTCTCTGCTGGCCCTCCTAGGATGAGGCATGACTGTTTTAGGTACCATCTCAGCCGGGAGGAAGGTGGTTTCAGAGCCCCCATTTAGCTTTGCTCACTGCAACTGCTCTTAGCCCACAGGACAAGGAGCTGATGCGAGGGTTCTGCAGACCACCAAGCAAGTCCACTCCAACGGCACAGGGAGGGCCTTGGGAAATGGCCAGCAGGTGGACCTGTGGGTCCATGGGATCCCCTGTGAGCCACATCAGGACCAGGAACCATCTATTATATGGACCTCACATGTCCCCCTTCTAGGGAAGCCAGGATAGCATTCTGGCTCTGGTGTCAATGTCAGCTCAGACTCTGTGAAAAGTCTGACGCTTCATTCATATTTTGGAACTATCAGAGTAGTGTCTCCTGTGTGTGGTTACCTAAGTAAATGACCATAAGCAACTTTGAGAAAGATCTGGGGTATTATTACTGATGACAGTTGCTTCAGAGTTGCAGGGTCCTTCCTCATAAAAACCTAGCCTCCCCTTGTTGACTGTCCATCTGTCTTGTAAGGAAGAGGTCCTTTGACCATCTCCATAGTATTATACACATGGGGCTCCACTATCTTCCTCAGACTTTAGTCATGCCCCCCCTCCCCCCGCCACCCTTGCTTCTGAGATTTAAGCACTGTGTTTTGCCTCTGGCATCTGGGACTCTATCATTCCCCACTGCTACAGAAAGCCCAGTACTACTGGGCTAAAAAGTTCACAACATCTTACAGAATAATCTGAATGAATTTTTTGGCCAACCCAATGTAACAGCATTTCTTACTAATGCCGGCCCAGGTCCACCGATCTTTTCAACGATCTCAGGGCCTCTCTCAACGCCTTCCCGATAAACACTCTCAGCCCTCATGGAACACAGCCAACTTTTTCCAAACTTATGCAGCACATCCGCTCTATTCTCTACGCCTTTTGGTTCTTTCCATGCAGTCTGTCATGTCTGCTTCACTTTGTGGGGACCGTCACTTTTGCCAAGTTTCCAAAAGCCATCCCAGCAGCATATTAGCACATTTCTCCTGAGATTCTTGCCAGGATGTTAAATCCTATCTGTGTTTCTGTATCACTAAACACCTGTCTATCTAGCTTTCCATTCCACCTCCTTTGATACAGCACCTTGACCCAATCCCACCTGTACCCTCCCAACTCCTTCCACTCATATAACAGATAAGCCAGTTTCTTCCCCCTGCAGCAGGCCCAGTACCTCCCCAGTCATATCCTCTGGGATTTGATGTTTGCTGTTAGTCTGGTTGCCCGGAAGAGAAGTGGGGATAAATCCCAAGATAGTTAAGCATCGTTTTGTAAAGCACCTGCCTTATTTTCTTTGAGGCCTTCACATGATCTTCCAACAGGCAGTGGAGGTGGGGAGAGGACAACTGTCTTTTAACAATAGGGAGGGATTTGGGAGCTCAAGGTCCTCAATAGTATCTCCCCAGACATCCCTCTCTCAAGTGCCCTCCACGAGTTGTGTAGGGCTCGCTGGGTCAGCTCTGAGGTTCTACTTCTCTTAGTTAAGCCTAGTCTTCTGCTCTGTCTGGCCTCTGGCTGCATAAGACTATAGTGAAGCCGCTCAGTCGTGTCCGACACTTTGCGATCCCATGGACTGTAGCCTACCAGGCTCCTCAGTCCATGGAATTTTCCAGGCAAGAGTACTAGAGTGGGTAGCCATTCCCTTTTCCAGGGGATCTTCCCAACCCAGGGATCGAACCCAGGTCTCCGGCACTACAGGCAGACGCTTTACTGTCTGAGCCACCAGGGAAGCCCGCATAAGACTAGTGTTTCCTTAAATGATGCCAACGATGACTCTGCAATTCTACTTCTAGTGGCACGGGTTCAAACTCTAGCTGGGGAACTGAGATCTCACATGCACTGTGCAGCCAAAAAAATTTTTAAAAGAGAGGCCAAGGAGGCTCTCTTGCCTTCCCATTTTGCCTTAAATTAGTGACTAATTATCCAGAGCCAGCCATGATCTCCTCTCAAAAAATTGGTGATACTCAACACTAGCCACCTAATCCTATAATTGCCATTTCCTTCTTACTTCCTTAAATGCCAGAGATAATATATCTGCCTGTATTGCCTCCCATCAGCATCCCCACCCAGTTCACAGAGGTAAAAGTTTTAGCAACTGCACCTCTCCAGCACCACGGGCCATCTGTGCTGGGTTCTCATTGCCAACCAGCTGGCAAGTCATCTTAGCTTAAAGCCTGATTCTCAAGACCATTCTGGATACGAACTTACATTGGGCTCCCTAAAAACAGACTCGGAGACAGAGACCTACATGCAGCAATTCTACTATGGGTGCTCCGGAGAGAGACAGGAGTAGGAAGTAAGGAAGGCAGGAGGAGACGGGGAGAAACTGATCCTTGGTACAGTTTGCAACTGAGACCTCGGCTGATCGTGCTGGTGGGTCCTCAGCACCCCCACACCCACCAGTCATTGGCCTGTGGACTGTCCCTAAGAGGGGCTATCACCTCAATGGGACTCTTTTCTTCAGAGGGCAAGGCCCAGTGAGGGAGGTGGCTGTGAGCCATCAGCCAATATTCCTAGCAGCTGGAAGATAGCGATGTCCTCCCTGGAGAGAAGATCTGAGCGGGGCACCATGGTACCCAGGTTTTCCTCACCCCATTCCCTAAAGGCCCCACCCTTACTGTGGACTCCTGGCACTAGAGGCCTTGCTCCACCCACCACAAGATAACTGCAAACTTGGCTTTGAGGATGGATGGGACTTCCTGAATGGATCCCTAAGCAGCCACCACACAGACAGGGATACCAAAGCCGACTCCTCTCTGAGTTGAGTCCAAGTGGGGAGCAGGGATGAGTCTGTGCTTCCCTCTGTCCATTGCGAGAGTGAGCGGAAGCTCCTCCTCTAACCCCTTCCTGCAGAAGATCCAGGTTAAGGACGCCACTCGCCCGCCCGGACACCCACCCCTCTAACACTGTCTGTGCTCTCCCTCCACTGTCTCCTGCTGAAGGACAGGGCATGCCTTTCCCACAGTGTTCAAGTTACACTATTCACCAGGCAGTGAGCACCCAGCTCTCCGCTGACCCTGGGCTAAGTGCCCCACACGTGACCTCATTAAACTCCTGTAACGACCTTTTCAGAGAACTCTGAAGGCAATTATTACTGTTCCCATTTTAGAGATGGAAAAACTAAGATTCAGAGAGGTAAGACGACTTGTTTTACTGCTGCTGAGGCAGTAAGCTGCAGAGCCAGCATTTCAAGCTTGCTCTTTTCTCCCTGCTCCCCTCTGAAGCAAGCCTCAGCAAAGCTTTGGAGTGGAGTTTAAGAGCAGCCCAGGGGCCCCTTTCGTGGTGCCCACCGCAGCCTGCCCAGGACTGAGGGGTTCTCCGGGGATCTTGCCCAACTCTGATTCTACTCTTGCTTCTGTTTTCAGGAGAAAGAGGGCAGCAGTAGGTTAGTGATCATGGGTGGGGTTGGCCTTGGCCATCAAGACCACTGATTCCTACTCCCATCACTGCTCTCCCTCCAACACCCTCCCTCTCCGCAGCCGGCCCCAAATCCGGCTCTGCCTTTAAGGTTCAACTCAAGTGTAGGCACCCGGGGAGACTCTGCCATCGTGCCCACGAAGCACCCGTGCTTCTGTCTACTCCAGCATGAGTACACATCCACCCCAAACTCCTCCAACCTGTCTTCTCCACCCAGTCAGCCTTTGGCATACCTTACCTGTGCCAAAGCTGGGGTGCAGCTCACGGCACTGTAGGAAGCCCTGTTTCCCCAAGTTGCTCTTCCCTTGCCTGCTTGCCAGTCGTGGTTGACTTGAGCATCTGAAATGGGCCAGGCACCATGCCAGAAGCTTTAAACCCAGCACACCATTGGGCGCTCAAGAGTCCACTGTGTATTAGTTCCATTTTGTAGATGAGGAGACTGAGCCTCACAGAGGTTAAATGACTTACCCACAGGCACACACTGGTGAAACCAGGATTCAAACCAGGTCCTCCTGTCTCAATGCCCACGTTCCGACTCATGCCCTAATTACATTAAACTTGGCACATAATGGCCTTCAGTGCCTTCTTGTCCATAAGACATCTTCACTTCCCCCATTAACCAAAGCCAGGTGGCAACCTTGATGTTGACCCCTCCCACACCTTGGTCAGTCCCTGAGTCCTTTCCCACCACCTCCCCAGTTCCTCCCCCATCAGTTCCCTTCTCTCCATTCCCAGTGGCCCTCCCCTGCCCGGGACAGTTCTCACAGTCCCTCACTGGATTCCTATCCCAACCTATGGTCCCTCACCCTTCCGATCTTGTCACTTCTTTCTTTATCTCCTCCCCACAAAAATCCCAACCTGTCTTTTGGTCATGGTTCTGCCCCTTCCTAAGTGAGCCTTGCTTTCTCACAACCCTGCATATCCCAACACTGCTGCCCACACTCCCGCCTGTAAACTCCTGGTCAGCCTCAGAGACTCAATTTAAATGTCACCTCCACTGAGAAGCCCTCCTAGACCTCCCCTTAGGCAAGGACAGGTGCCCTTCCTTTGACCTTTCATGGAAATTTACAGGCCTCTTTCATGTCCTTTGTCACTCACTAGTGCAAGAGTTTATAGTGTGTGCATTTATCTCCTCCACTAGTCTCTGAGCTTCCTGGAAGCAGGGACTGTCTCTTATCACTGGCATTTTGTTTTGTGTGTGTATGCACGTGTGTGAGTGTGTCTGTGAGTGTGTATGTATGTGTTTAACCTCAGGTGCAGAGGGCTGCATGTGCTTCTCAGTTTCATGGAACTTCATCATCACTGGTCCACAAAGGCCTCTCTGCCTTTTATCTCCATCCACATTCCCTCTCCCCTCCTCCTCCTGTGTCTCTCTGCATGCCCAGACCCTGGCACAAACACAGAGCACAAAGGATGCTCAGCAAATGTAGCTGGGTGCAGGAGATGGGTGACAAATTAATCATGAATCCTATGTAATTTCACTCTTTGCAGGCTCCATTGGGCAGCCAAAGTGGAAAAAGATATGGTCTAGCTGCTGCAGTCTAGAAACCTCATATTGACAAGGAAATAAGAGTTACTGAAAGATGAAGTCTTCACTGTTGAGGGCCTGGCTGTGGCAGAGAGAAATAAAAAGCAATATGTTTTAATACACCAGAAGCTGGGTTATCATCTGGGGACAGCAAGTTAAGATTTTCAATGCAAATTCAGTTCAATCCAACAAGCCCAAGGTAAAACTCTCATCTCTTCATCCAAAAGGGCACTGTCGTCCCCAGAAGTCACTTCAGGGCTATACCCTTCCTTCTAAAGATGTCACTGTTGTCATAGATCATTTGGAATTGTCCCCTCAGGCAACTGTCTGGAATGCTTGTCTGGGGCAGTTCACTCACTACCTAAAAGATCACTGTCAGATCTTGAATCCATGAAAAATAATTTAAAAATAAATAAGGTAGAAAGTCTCTTTGTTGCTGCTGTTTAGTCACTAAGTTGTGTCTGACTCTTTGCAACCCCATGGACTGTAGAACAACAGGCTCCTCTGTCCATGGGACTCCCCAGGCAAGAATATGGAAGTGGGTTTCCATTTATTTCTCCAGGGGATCTTCCTGACCCAGGGATCAAACCTGCATCTCCTACATTGGCAGGCCGATTCTTTACCACTGAGCCACCTGAGAAGCCCAGAAAGTCTCCTTAGAAGTTGAAAAAAAAAATATTGTCAGGATTTTGAGGCCACAACTCCCTCTGGAACAAAAATACTTTCCAATTTAGTCACTGTGATAGATGGCAAAAAAAAGTCACAGTCTTCATTCCTCCTTATATCCATATCATTTGCCTTATGACTTGCTTTGGCCAATGGGGTGTGGACAGAAATGATGAACAGGCCTGAAATGGACTCACAAACTGAGGTTTCTTTCTCTTTATGCCTCTGCCATCACCATGAGACTATGCCCCAGCTAGCCTGATGGAGGGTGAAAGACAAGTCAGAGCTGGGGCCCCCAGGTATTCCAGATGAGGCCATTAAAGACTAGTCATCATCCAGCTGCTCTCTAGACATCAGAGGAAACTCAACTGAGATCAGCTGACCACACACACATGAACAAGCCAAGATCAGCCAAATCCAGCCCAGGTCAGCTAAACCTCTGCAGAGTCATAAGCTAAATTACATTCACAGTTACAGGTCCCTGAGGTTTCTGCATTTGTTTGGTTCCTTTGCAATAATACTGCAGCAGTTGATAACATCTTCAATTATTTATATACACACACTCCATTGATCAGAGCTTGAACTGATTTGGGGATTTTCTAAAGGTCACATCTGCCCCTAAGAACAAAGAATTGCCTTAGAGACATTGAATGAACATGTATTTTGTTCTGAAGGCAAAATATCCCAAAGCATGGAGCAATGATAGTATCTCTGGAATAAGTGAAGACCCTCTGGGGAAGTGCTTTTGAAAAGGCCACACACATGTGGACATGTAAATGTTGGCATATTTACCCCTTTACTTGTGGTCATAATTTCACAGTTGCTGAGTATTTTCTAGTGTGACTGCTGGAAATGGCAATATTTTTTTCTGTACAGGAGATGGTCTCATTTAGAAGTTTTGTGAATTCAGTGAATGGATATTAACTATTTCCAAATCATGGGCTACTGTTTTTCTCTTTGGAAATGATAAATGCTTATGAGTATCTCCAGAGAACTGTTGGGTTCATGGAAAATTGTTTGAAGATCTGTTAGACTACCATGAAGCTCAGACAAGCATTATCTTTGGGATTCCGGGCACAACTGGCAGAAACCGAGGCATATGTTCATATGTTTTCCATCCCTACCCCAAACGCACACAGAAAGGGAAGGTCCTTATGACCTAAAAATACGATTTGCAAATGTACAAAGCCTGCTTGTCATTAATTCTCCTCTGAAGATGTGCAGAGCTTGTACTTTTAAGTGCAAATGTCTAATAGGTCTCCGGGCTGGGGAGAGCAACCTCTCCACCAGGCTGCGGGCACATACAGACTGGCACCCTCACTACCGGGCAGCTGCCCCCACGAGCCGAGCTGCCAGGGCCTCATGCCACCACACCAGGCCAAGGTCCACACACTGGGGGTGGGGGGATGTGCATTTCCTGAGGAGCCAGGGAGGCTTTATAGAATTGCACAGAACTCCTCCAAGGGAGGGCTGGTGACAAAGGACATGGGCTTTGGCATCATCACACCTGGTACTATCCGGCCTCAGCCACCTGCTTGCCTCAGTGCCCTCAGGAAATCACCACATCCTTGCAGCCTCAGCTTCTTCATCTGTGATGGGGGACCAGCAGCACCTTCCTTGGGGGGCTATCAGGGCAGTTAACTCAGACAATGGATGTGGAGGGCTGAGCACAGTCCCTGGCACAGAGTAAACCCTCAGTAACAACTGTTATTAGTGAATTAGAGGCAGTCAATTTTGGCTTGACTTGGGGAAGCTGTTGCAAGCAACAAAGCTGCTAAACTGCTAACAACTTCAGAACAAGCCAAGGAGTCCCACATATGTCCTGTGGCTAATGACATGTTGACTGTGTCCATCGACGGGTTCCCCAACTATCTCCTGTCCATTTCTCAGGAGACACACAGACTAGGAAAACCGCAAAACGAACTAGAAACATGCCAGTAGAACTGTGTCTAACATAGGAGTAAAGCTGTTTTGAATGAAGGTCTGAACCTGTGAGGATGGTGCTCAGACCTCAGATGTGGACTCTGAGCTCCATCTATTTTTTCTACCTCTTTCTCAAGTCCACTGCTGTTTATTAAGCAGCTGGTATATCCCAGGCACTCACAGGGACACTTTAAGATGGACAGTAACATCCCAGTTCTGCAGATGAGGTGACAAGGCCCAGAGGAGGAAAGCCATTTGCCAGATGTCACAGAGCAATTACATGACCAAGTCAGAATTGAAACATGGTCTGTGTGTCTCAAAAGCCTAATTATGTCATGCACCTCACACTGAATCTTCTAGATAAAGGGTCCCATAAAACAGCATATACTCAGAGTAATAAACATGAGCCCTCTCCCATCATAGCTTTAACGATATTTCCAAAACTTCAGCAATTCAGTTTCCACCTCCATCATGTCTGACATATTCATGTGTTTCATCCTCTCCCATTATCTTCTTAATTCCTTTCATTAAATCAACCTGATTTTTCTTCTTAACTTTATTTTAAAAGGAAACGCTCTGAACTATCACAGCCCATATCACTTACTATTATTAATTAAATTTTAATTACATTATTATTCAAATTTAAAAGATCATTGGCATATCACTTAAAATCAGCTTGAGCACTGCTCACTATATGTCATATCCAGTGAAACCTTGCCATAAACATTACTTTCTCATACATATATATACACATATATATAATTGTATATGCATATATACACATGCATATAATTTTCCATAGTTTTTTTCTTACTTTTTATCATGAAAAATTTCAAAACAAAAGTAGAAAGAATAATATGATGAACACCTGTGTACTGAGCACCCAGTTTTAATAACTGTCAGCTATAGCTAGTCCTATTTTATCTGTATCCCAACCGACTTCCCAAGATCCATGCTATTTTTTTAATTGGAGGATAACTGCTTCACAATGTTGTTGGTTTCTGCCATACAACACTGTGATGCAGCCATACGTGTGGGTGTGGGTGTGTGTGTGTGTGTGTGTGTGTGTGTGTACATACATCCCCTCCCTCTTGAGTCTCCCTCCCACCCCCTCCCATCCCGTCCCTCTAGGTTGTCACAGAGCACGAGGCTGAGCTCCCTGTTATACAACAACTTCCCACCAGCTATCTATTTTACACATGGTAATGTATATAATTCAATGCTACTAGTAAGTCCGAAAGAGAAAAACAAGTACTGTATGTTAATGCATATATATGGAATCTAGAGAAATGGTGCTGATGAACCTAAATTTGCAGGGCAGGCATAGAGAACAGAGTTGTGGATACAGCAGGGGAAGAAGAGGGTGGGATAGTTGAGAGGGTGGCACTGAAATACATACATCCATGTCATTTTAAGCACCACCACCATCAGCTTACCTAACAGGCACTGCTGTCCACAAGGCAGGAAGGATGGGCCCCCAGGTACTCCTGGAGCCTCTGCTAAGGGCAGAGTGAAGGACCAGCATTCACGGCATGAGCCTCCAGTACCTGGGACTAGAGAGAAAGAAGACAGCATACTGCAGCTAAAGAAAGCCATATACAAGTCAACCCTTGGCAATCATTCACAACATGACATCCCAGTGCTATTCTTTTCAGCCTTTGGTCTTCACCCAAGGCACTGATATCTCCTAGGCCATGCTTCCCAGGAACGCATCTATTGCTGTGATTGACCGTGGCCACACTGGGACCAGGCAAGGAGGGATGTCTCTTGTCTTAGTTGAAACTTTCCACCCATTTGCTTTAGCACAAGCAGGTTTTAATAGGAGGTGAAAAGGCTGAAATGTCTCCAAAGGTTTCTGAAACGTGGGATGTCTCAAGGGAGACACAGTGATGATTTCAGGGTAAATGAATCAGAAGCACATACACCGTCTTTCTCCGTGCACACAGAAATACTTAGAAACGAAGGGAGGAAAGCGTTAGGGAAAACAATTTTGAGTGCTGTTGAACCGACATTAGAAAAATGCACAAGACAGCTTCCAAACAGCTTCCCAAAGCAGAACCATGTCTTTCCACCTCTGTGGCAAACTCTTCTGGTCTGGAAGCCAGGTCTCCTGGGGTTGCCAAAAGTCCCCCAGCCTCAGCATAGCACCCCCTACCACTTCTTTCTGACCAGAAGCAGAGGGTCTCTCAGCCACCCTCTCCCACCCAAAAGCCCAATGAAGGGCGAGTTAGAGATGATGCCAAGGCTGGTGATTCTCCTTGGCAGAATCTTCTCTCTCTGCTCATCTGTGGTGCCCAACAAAACCATCTCCACCAGCAAGAATGCAGGTGGGCCCTTGTGTGGCTGGGCTCCACTAGTGAGCAAGAAGATAAACAAGTTCAAAGAACCTCCAGGGATGTGTGTTTGAGTAAGGCTACTTGGAGACATGCAAGTGCTCAGCTGTGAGGAGCAGGAACTACCTTCAGGAGGCCAATGTTTCTCCTGGGATCTGACATTCTCTGACTCGGTTATCTCCTGTCTTCTCCTGTTACCAGCCAACCATCCTCTCAATAGTCCCTGCTATCTTGCTTCCCAGGGCTTCCAAGACTCTCTTGACTCCCTTTTCTCTGCCTGCCTGCTGGAGTCTATCCTTCCTCTCTGATACCCACAGAGGAGAAGATCTGATTGGGCTCAGTGGCCAAATCCTGAATCTCTATTGGTAGTATCCTGCAAAAGACCATCCCACACACCATTTGGTAGCCTATGAGAGGCTGTCTTTGGCTGAGCTTCAGACTCTGGTCCAATCATGCAGCCAGAGGGCAGGAACATATAGTTCAACTCTAGGCAACCAATGCAAAATGAGCTGCCTCCAGCCATTCTGATTGGACCAGGGACTTGGGGATGGTGGAGTAAGGGGAGTTCTCCTTGGAAGTTGAATGTTCTTTGTTGCCCCAGACCTTAAATCTAAGGTTTCATGGTCCTGGGCAGAGCATGAGAGACTAACAACAAAGTCTACAGCCTGAGGGAGGCACCCACATACGTGAGCGTTTCTGTGTGTGGGGGTGGGTGTGTGTATATCGCATGCTAAGAGCAATGCTAAGATTCATTAGGTTGCAAACCTGTTTTGAAACATGGCCTGGCCTTTTAAATCCTGACTCTCACGGAGGCCTCTGCTTTCCAGGAAGGTATTCCCATCAACAGTTGTTTCTGCAATCATGGTTGTTATGGAACCCTTTATTTTGAAAACACGTTTCAAAACAAGGCTTCTTACACACTCCACTTTCTCTGGTCCATTCGGAGCAAAACGGTGCAGATGTTTTCCTGTGGCCCATACGCTTGTGTGTTATCCCTGCAGGCCAGTCAAGTCCCCAAACCCATCCTGCAGTCACCACGGAAAAATGCAGAGGCACACACTGCAGGGAACGCGTGTCAACTCATCCCAAACACTCCCCTTCAGCCTCCTCCCTGCCCCACATGTGGCTGAGCCATGACACAACAGCCTGCTCCTCAGAGAGTAATTCATTATGTAATTAAATTTTTTTTCATCCAAGTCGATTTCTAAAGCAACTGCTGAGATAATACCAATTAGCAAACACTAACAGAAGAGGCGCTGGCCCTGACGTCAGGGCTCACGTCCATTAGAGTTTACATGACTTGTCAGATGCTCGTGCCAGGGACCCTGACGGAACGCTGGGTAAGACACAAACAGCACATGCTCTTCAGGCTGGAATGGACCTTTCTGGAGGGAGCTTGTTCCCACCGACCAGACTTGCAAAGCCCTGGGAGGAGCCAGGAAAGAAATGGACTCTGAGACAAGACTGATATGAATTCTAATCTCTGCTCCAAAAGTTCCCAGGGCTCTAGCAAGTCACTTAAGCTCTCTGAATCTCAGTTTCTTCTTTGGAGGGATGTTTTTGTACTACCTACCTCACAGCACTCTCATCTTAGAGATGGAAACCAGGGCTGGCACACTGTACGTGCCCCATGTGGAAGCCCAGTGGCATTGCCATCTGCCTTCCCACGCTAGCAGGTGTTTTGAGTCTATCGGCCCTTCAGCCACCTGGTCTGCCCAGGGGTCCCAGAAGAGGCAAAGGCGGAGATGGACAACATTCCTCTCCTCAGATCGCTCAGCGATCCCCTGCTGCAGAGGGCTTCCCCTGACCATCCTTGGTCCCAGTCATGATGGATCTGGTTCAGAAAACCCCTCCTAAGCCCCCATTCTTAAGGTGCTCACTCTGAACGGAGACAACAGACAGGTAACCCCAGTACCTCCTGATCAGGGCAGTGTGCGTCCTTATGCTTGGGGAAGCACAGAGGAGAGATCAGGGACAGCTTCCTGGAGGAGGAGAGAGAAGGGTGAGGGGAAGTTTCTAGGCCAATAAGATGGGTTGAGCAAAAGTTCAGAGGTGGTGAGACACGAGCTGTGGACAGGGCCAGGTCTCCAACTGCAGTGTTAAGGAGCTCATGCTTACTTACTTGTTTACTTTAGGATGATGGCTCCAGCCAGAATGAGGAAGAAGGAGCCCACAGGTGAGACCCAGGACTCCAGAGACCAGAGGGAAGTGGAAGCAGCCATTCAAGGGAGAAGGGCAGCCTGGTGCCCTGCTGACAGCTGGGCCAGGCTTATCTTCACTCTGGAACCAGAGGAGAAAACCAATTTGACAAATGGAAAAAAGTCTCATGTCCAGGAATCAAGTTACCTAAGAGGCAAGTTGGATAAGCCACAGCCTCCCTCTGGCCTGCTTCCTGAAGCAGGTTCCCTCTGAGGCCCCGTGAGCCAAGCTCTGGGTAGACCCGGCTGCACAGGCCCTGGCTACAGACCCTCAACGCTGGGCAGGAGCTGAGACGGGCCTCAGGAAACAGCAGAGGGTGGGTCACATCTCAGAAGTGACCCAGGACCCTCCTGTTCTCCTTCCACCTGCCACTCCTCTGGGCCAAGCAAGCCCCTAGCCTCTCCCCAGGTGTCAGCCCCGCTCCTGCTTCGTGACACAACTGCCATCCACAACCATCTAGGCAGTACACTTTTCACTTGTGGACTCGGGGCTGGAGAGAAGTTTCCTGCTGTCTGTCTCCATGACTGGCCATCCAATGACTTCAGCCCTCTCTGAGGTCCCCGTGGGTGCCCCTAACCATACCCAGATCCTGGAAGGTTGCCTTGGTGACAGGGGGTTTGCTCCAGGCCTGGCCCAGGCTGAGAGGCCTTGGGGAGAGTGTCAGGTTACCGAGCCCGGATGGAGATGTGCTGGCGGAGGCAGCTCTCCCAGTGGACCTGGGAGTCTCACATCCTTTATCCCCACTCTCACCTCTAGGGAAGAGCTATGCCCCAGCTACGCTCACAAGAAGAGCTGTCCCTGGGGATCCGAAGTCGCCTGCCTCAACTTGTGATTCAAAATGAAAAGTGTACCCCCCCCACCCCTATTCCTTTAGAACCAGAAATGTATAATTTGTAGACTTCAGAACGGCTTCCCAGGTGGTGCTAGTGGTAAAAAACCTGCTTGCCAATGCAGGAGACATGGGTTCGATCCCTGGGTCGTGAAGATCCCCCAGAGAAGGAAATGGCAACCCACTCCAGTATTCTTGCTTGGAGGATCCCATGGGCAGAGGAGCTTGGTGGGCTACAGTCCATGGGGTCGTGAAGAGTTGGACACGACTGAAGCGACTTAGCATGCACACTGACTTAGGAGAATGTATAAAGAAACAATACCTGATTTTGACAGTTTACACACCCACACATATATATACTCACTCCAAAAGCCTATCTCTCCCTACCCACCACTCCTGGCCCAATCCTTGTCTCCTGCCCCTCCCCGATTATGGACAACACCCCCCTTCCTTTCCTTCATATGAGCATTGGACAAGACTTACCTCAAGGTGCCTCTCCTAGCTGAGGCATCCTTAACCCTCTAGTCCACACTACCCTGTACCTTCCCTAAGCTTCCAACCAAACCAATGTCTAATAATTGGGTGCCACCTGTAGGTCTCCTAACGTGTCCTTGATGAGAGCTGTTCTCCCTGTTCACTCTAAACTCGTTGCAACTTCCCCTGCCCCCTCAGCTCCAGAACCCAGCATAGTGACAGGCACATAGTAGGCACTTCATGTAAATTTTGCTGACATGCAATCCCCAAACCCAAGACTTTCCAACCACCAGGTAACAATTCAGAAAAAAAAATCTCAGAGAACAGCCTAGTCAGCAGGAACCCAGCATCCTCCTGGAAGATCCAACAGCTCCTGGAGTGCCAGAGCCAGGGGGCAAGAAAGGGCTCTGAGTGCCACAGAAGGGCAGCCTTTGTGTGGCCCAAGTGCCCTGGCAGAGCTGTGGCATGGCAACTGAACTTGCCCAGTGCTACATTCCAAATCACCCACCCCTGAATCAGGACCCCAAGCCCAGACCAGCTTTGGGACTCTATGCCAAGGAGCTAACAACGGCACCCTGCAACCCCAGTCAAGCTCATGTTCATGAGATGAGCCAGGAAAGTAAGAGGACTTGGGGGAGCAGGATGGGTGCCCCTGGGAAAAGGAGCCTAACAACCTTGAAAAGTCAGTGGCCCTGCCAAGAAAACACTATCACCTTAACTGGTCCCCAAGCTAGAGGCCCGGCCTCCAGCAGCCTTGACTGCTTATCACACTGCACATGCTCCATCGGTCACCAGTGTACCCCGTGCATGGCATCCAGTTCTGTCCCCTCAACCAGGCCTCTGTGGCCAGTCCTCTTCTCAGGGACCACCGCAGTTGCCTCATGGCTGCTGGCCCCCAGCGTCACCCCATTCACTGCGCACTATGCCCTCTCGAAAACTTACAGCTGCCAGTACTGCTGCCCATAAATGGGGTCTAAGTTCCATTGGCTTGTGCCCTGCACACCTCAGAGGCCGCTCTCTGTCCCGCCTCCCTCTGCCTCTCTTCTCCACAACTCCAGGAGCCCACCACATTGAGCCACTCACAGGGTTCTAACGGGGCCATGCTCTTTCTCGCTTCAGGGCCTTTGCAAAGGACACTGATGCAGACACTCAGACACGTACAACTTCACCTGACCACGACTGTCTCTTTGTCTTCCTCTCAAATGTCCTTCCCTGAATCCCCAGGTGGCACGAGGTGCCTCCCTTCTATGCTCTCAGGGTTCCCCATGCTTCCACACCCAACTCTCAAGAGTTGAGCTTATGGGGGTAGATCTCCCCCTGGGACAGAAGACTAGTAGGCTGTGCTGGTCTCCACCAAATGGGACCCAGTTGAGCCTCTGATCAAAGGCATGGCGTCTGTGTGGCCTGTCCAGTCTTCACTGGGCTCAGAGAACCAAAGACATTGGGCTTGGCTGTGCAGGCAAGGGTTGTAGACATCTCCATTCTCGAGAGCCAACACCACACCCAAAGTTCTTCCCCACTATTTATGCCATCTTCTCCTGCTGAGAGGGCTCTGGTCACAGTCCTGTAGAAGCTTCGGTCAGTCCTCACAAGAGCATTCCAGAGCCAGAAGGGCAGTGCCCATCAGGAAATCTTAGCAGACTCACAGCCATCGATAGGAAAGCCTGATGAATATTCTGGGAAAAGGACATCCCAGGGCTAGAAATCTCATGTGCTTTTGACCCTTTGTAGTCCAGGGACTCTACAGCATGCCTGCTCCTGGGAGGGGCTCTTCCTCCTGACACCTGGTTACAGCCCAGCTCTTCCCTGAGCAGTGGAAGGTCAATATATTGTTTCATTTGCTGGCTTTTTGTTTGTAGAGGGAGTCCCCACAAAGAAGAGGTTCCCTAAGACTTCCAATGACCAGGATGGAGAGAAGCCAGTTAGTCCCTGTGATGGTTCTCTTTGTTTTATTATACCTACATTTTGACTGCACGGATGTTCAGTGCCCCTGCCTCCCAAGTTGTTCAAGGGTCACATGTATTGAGAATGTCCTACTGGAAGCAATCAGGCTCTGCTAGGTACTCTATCTTGTTGAACTCTCCCAATAATGCTTTGAGACAGGTACTATAATTATTCCCATTTTCCAGAAGAAGTTGAGGCCAGAGAGGTCAAATCACATGACTAAGAATGTACACTCAGTAAGTGGCAGGGAAATTAATCAACCACATGCCTGCCCTCAAGGAGGTTGCCATCTGTAAATTAGTGTGAGGGAGGGCCGGCTTGGGGTACCCATTTCCAACCGTATATATTGTCTGGACTCATCATAGGAGTCCTGCAGTGAATTAGGGCTTTAAATTTACCCTGGTGGGTTTGGGGGTGTCCTGTGTATGTGTTACATGTATACATGTGTCTTAGAAAATGATGCCCAAGGTAGAATCTTCCACGAAAGCAAGACAATCCCTGCATGGTACCCAAGCTGGAGACCAGACCTCCATCACCCTTGATGGACTGTATAATCAGGGTTCTCCAGAGATGTCAACAGGGGGTGGATATACATATATAACGCAGGTATAATTAACAAAACAAAAAGACAACCTGCATCATGGGAAAAAACAATTGAAAATGATGGAACAAGGGCTTAATTTCCAAAATATACAATTATCTTGTACAGTTCAATATAAAAAAACTCAATCAAAAAATGGACAGAAGACCTAAATAGACATTTCTTCAAAAGAGACATACAGATGGCCAACAGGCATGTGAAAAGATGCTCAACATCACTACTTATTCAGTTCAGTTCAGTTCAGTCACTCAGTCATGCCCGCCTCTTTGCAACCCCATGAATCGCAGCACGCCAGGCCTCCCTGTCCAACACCATCTCCCGGAGTTCACTCAGACTCACATCCATCGAGTCCGTGATGCCATCCAGCCATCCCATCCTCTGTCGTCCCCTTCTCCTCCTGCCCCCAATCCCTCCCAGCATCAAAGTCTTTTCCAATGAGTCAACTCTTCGCATGAGGTGGCCAAAGTACTGGAGTTTCAGCTTTTGCATCATTCCTTCCAAAGAAATCCCAGGGTTGATCTCCTTCAGAATGGACTGGTTGGATCTCCCTGCAGTCCAAGGGACTCTCAGGAGTCTTCTCCAACACCACAGTTCAAAAGCATCAATTCTTCAGCGCTTAGCCTTCTTCACAGTCCAACTCTCACATCCATACATGACCACAGGAAAAACCATAGCCTTGACTAGACGGACCTTAGTCAGCAAAGTGATGTCTCCGCTTTTGAATATACTGTCTAGGTTGGTCATAACTTTTCTTCCAAGGAGTAAGCGTCTTTTAATTTCATGGCTGCAGTCACTATCTGCAGTGATTTTGGAGCCCCAAAAAATAAAGTCTGACACTGTTTCTACTGTTTCCCCATCTATTTCCCATGAAGTGATGGGACCGGATGCCATGATCTTTGTTTTCTGAATGTTGAGCTTTAAGCCAACTTTTTCGCTCTCCTCTTTTACTTTCATCAAGAGGCTTTTTAGCTCCTCTTCACTTTCTGCCATAAGGGTAGTGTCATCTGTATATCTAAGGTTATTGATATTTCTCCTGGCAATCTTGATTCCAGCTTGGGTTTCTTCCAGTCCAGTGTTTCTCATGATGTACTCTGCATAGAAGTTAAATAAGCAGGGTGACAATATACAGCCTTGACGTATTCCTTCACTACTTATTAGAGAAATGCAAATCAAAACTACAATGAAGCATCACCTCACACTGTCAGAATAGCCATCATTAAAAAGTCTACAAATAATAAATGCTGGAGAGGATGTGGAGGAAAAGGATCACTCCTACACTGTTGGTAGGAATATAAGCTGGTGCACCCACTATGGAAAACAGTATGGAGGTCCTTAAGAAACTAAAAATTGAGTTACCATATGATCCAGCAATCTTACTCCTGGGTATATGTCTGGAAAAGATGATAACTCTAATTTGAAAAGATGCATGCACCCCAGTGTTCATAGCGCTACTATTTACATCAGCCAAGATATGGAGAAGACAATGGCACCCCACTGCAGTATTCTTGCCTGGAAAATCCCATGGATGGAGGAGACTGGTGGGCTGCAGTCCATGGGGTCGCTAAGTGTTGGATACAACTGAGCGACTTCACTTTCACTTTTCACTTTCATGCATTGGAGAAGGAAATAGCAACCCACTCCAGCATTCTTGCCTGGAGAATCCCAGGGATGGGGGAGCCTGGCGGGCTGCCATCTATGGGGTCGCACAGAATCAGACACAACTGAAGCAACTTAGCAGCAGCAGCAGCAGCAAGATATGGACGCAACCTAAGTGTACATCAACTGCGAGTACTCAGTCACTCAGTCATATCTGACTCTTTGAAACTCCATGGACTATAGCCCCCCAGGCTCTTCTGTCCATGGGATTTCCCAAGCAAGAATACTAGAACGGGTTTCCATTTCCTCCTCCAGGGGATCTTCCCAACCCAGGGATTGAACCAGTATCTCCAGCGTCACCTGCATTGGCAGGTGGATTCTTTACCACTGAGCCACCTGGGAAGCCCAATACATCAACAGATGAATAGTTAAAGATGTGGTATATACTATACATATATATGAATGTTATGCAGCCATAAAAAATGAAATAATGCCACTTGCAGCAACATAGATGGACCCAGAGATGATCATACTAAGTGAAGAAAGTCAAATGTGGAATCCTTCTCTCTTAAGATTTTTCCCCCACAGTTAGCCCTACAATCTGCCGTGGCCACAGTCTACCTGGAATACAACAAAGACATGAAAAGGAGATCTAACCTGGAGCTTTCTCCTGGCAATGAGGTCTAAAAACCCCAAAATACCAGACAAAAGAAGCTGATGTGGTATTGGGGACTTTGTTTGAACACAGAACTGGATCAACTGGAAAGGCAGAGTTTGACCGGCAAGACACTGGCTCTGGTGGTCAAAGACCCACATTCTTTCTGCACTAGCCCTGTGTCTATGGGCAACTCATCATGTCTGTGGATGCCTCAGCTTCCCCATCTATGTAAAAAATGAGTTGGATAATTTCTAAAGTCCTAAACATGTAGGATTCATTGACATACAGCTGCATCTTCATAGAAAAGTGACCACTTACATCAAGAAAAAATATGTCATGAATGCTACTTTGCCCCAAGCCTCTGCAAGCATCATTGACCTAAAACTGCCTTCTTTCCTCCTGAAGCAGATCCAGACCCAGAAGCCTTCTCAACATAACACTCCAATACCTACTACCAACTATTAGCATTAATAAATGTTATTAATATACAAGATAACATGTATTCGCATTAGAAACATTCAAGCCTCTGAAAGTTTATCCCAATCCAAACCCCCAGTACTGTCCACCCAGGGCCTACTGGGGCTCTGCACTGTCTCTGGACATGGATTTCAGGAGAACTCGCCAGCTGTCCACAGATGGGTGGGCCTGAGGAGAAATGGACCTGACCTCATCACCCTAGAACTCCCTAAGGTCAGGTTCCTGCATCCCGGGCCCATAGGAATCCTGAAAAATGTATCAGAAGTAATAACTTCTATTCTAAGGAACATTCCAGAGAAGCAGAGGCATAAAGCAGAGGCTTGGGGGTATTGGAAGACCCAAGCCAGGGATGCCCAACACACACAAAGACACACACACACAAACACACACACACACACACACACACCCCAGCTCAGGTATTCACTGGAGCCCACACTCATACAGGCACCCTGAAGGACTCCCGGGTGGAAACGACCTGCAACAGTGCCATCTAGTGGGAGAGGGGGCTGTCCTGCCCTCAGAGGTTCCAGAAGGAGCCCCAGAGAGATGGACGTGAGGTCAGAGCCCTGAGGGCTGGGCTGTGTCTCATGGGGAAGTGTACAGAGGAAGCTGTAACGTGAGACTCCGTCCACCTTGAGATTTCTCACCGCCCGGCTCACCACCTCCACATGGTGCTAAGTGACCCCTGGCCCTACATACACAAATGCCTGCAGCCCTGTCAAGCCCTGCCCCCCTGGGCCCCCCGCTGCAGGATCTTCTACCCTAGCACACTGTCTCCAGCTCTGAAACACTTTTCCAACAAATGTGGGCAAGGCTCTAACCAGACTCTGGCTTGGTTATTCCTCAGGGCTTCGTTTCCTGCATCTGAACCTCAGTTGACCCCTCTGTATAATGGAAGAACCACCACGCCTTCCTGACTGGCTGCTATCACCATGGTGCCCAGCAGCACCCAGGAGGGTCATGGCCCTGGGTGGCTGGGAAGGCCATCTGCCAGAGGCCAGAGTAGGACTCACTCCTACAGGGTCCGGGAACGCCTGGACTGTCCCTCTCCCCACCACAGGGGACTCTGCCCCACTCCTCTTCTGCGAGGAGTAGGATGTCACATTTTAAATAATTAAATCTTACACAGGCTCCTGGCCAAGAAGACCACTCCTTCTTTTTAGCAATTTACTGACCAGAGACATATTAATACATCTTTTGTTACCCAAACATTATGGTCTAGAGATGGTTCAGTGTTCGCTCACAAACAAAGCGCCAGTAACCGGCATGAGTTTCTGTAAAAATCCCCCTGCCAATATTGTGTTAGAATCTGTAGGAAGAGTGGCTGTACCTTAACGATC
Source organism: Capra hircus (assembly GCF_001704415.2). NCBI lineage: Eukaryota > Metazoa > Chordata > Mammalia > Artiodactyla > Bovidae > Capra > Capra hircus. Next base: position 129,561,342 of record NC_030808.1, read on the forward strand.
TCTTGTTTGGATATTCCAGCCAGTGTAACCAACAGAAACATTGTTAATGATCATGTAAGGGGACTCAAATGAGCGGGAGCATTGCTGATCCTCTCTCAGCAAGGGGGGAGGGTGGAGCAGTTTCCCAGGGTTTCCCAGAGGCTGGGAGACGCCAATAACGGGAGACTTTTGTAAGGAGATGAGGGGACAAGGCGGCTCTGGAACCCAGGAAGCCACTGGGGCTGAGCAGGAGAGGCAAGGGTGCCCATGAGGCCCCAGCCAAGGGAGATGGCCCCAGGGGAAGCACCCGGCCACTCAGCTTACTGCGAAGGCATGAAGGCCTGGCCACCCTTCAGCCTGTGAGGAAGGAAGCCCCAAATGGTATCTGGAGTAGCAGCATGACCCAAGGCCCGGCCTTTCCCTATGCTGGGTCTCTGAGCCTGGAACACATGGGCTGAGGTGGAGACCAGCTCTGATGGCACCAGGGACCCATTTACCAGTGGCTCCTGATCCCTCCTCTTTCCCCTGGCCTCCAGACCTGCAGCTGCTGTCAGCCAAGCCTCTCCTCCAGTGACCAAGCTTCATTCAAATCCTCCATTCCCCTGTTCCTTGCACTTTGCTAAAACAGAAGGATCACTTCCAAGTGTCCCCTCATCCTCCCAAAGAAGCAGGACAGTTCCCTTTGGGGCTCTTCCCAGACCCATCCAGCCTCCTGCATCTAGTTCCCATCCGTTTGTCTCCCCCTATTCCCACCTTCTTTGGGCCCAGACCCCAGCCACAGGAAGGCCAAGACCAAAGCAGGGGTCCAGAGAGAGAGCACCAGAACAGCACTGGCTGGCCCAGAGAAGGGTACAAGGATCCACTGAAGGGCAAAGTCACACGTGCATCCTCTGGAGTGAAGGGGAAGGCAGGGTGGGTGGCAGGGCCTGTGAGGTGCTGGCCACGTTGCCTACCTCCTGTCTCTTTTAAATGGCACGAGGGGCTGTGAGTCAGGTTCAGAGATGCCTACCTCCCAGGGAGGACCCTCAAGATTAGGGGACTCACCTGGCCTGAAGCCACCAAGGTAGAGGACTTTGGAACCCAGGGACCCAGGTCTCGTGGTCCTATGTCACTTCAAATATCACTCCAATTCTGTGGGCATGGTCATGGGGAGTGGTCTAAGCTGGAGGCCGTGTGCATGGTAGTGAGGTGCCTAGAGGTAGAGGAGAACCATCACTGACAAATTCTGGCATGGGCTGGGTACACGGATTGGAGACCTTTCTTTGCCCCAGAGACAAGCGGAGAGAAATGGACAATGACACCCTCATTGATCTGTAAAGTTGGGTGGGGTGGAGCAGGACAGGAGTAGGGGAGATCACATCCAACCTCCTCTCCCCCGGCTCACACTGGACCTGCTCTGGCCCCATGAGAAGGTCAGAACTCCCAGCATCACCCCGCCCACTGGGAGGCTGCACAGTGGGAGGAGGATGCCTATATCATGGAAAATGGTACAAAGAGAAAGGACTCTTGTTTTGATTTGGGAAAGGATTCAGGGACATCTCACAGCATCTGCAGGTAGAAAGTACACAGCCCTCAAAGGAACTAAAATCATATATGCTATATTGCTGGGGACAGCGAGAGTCTGTCTGTGTCCGTCTGTCTGTATCGGCTTTTTCTGCTCACTCACTTGGTGGCCCATGGCCCCATAATGGCCACACAGAATCTAGCCTCGGCTCTTGAGTCTGCAGTTATACCTTTCTCTGTATCTTAGCTCAAATCTCAAGAGAGGATCTGAATAATTTAATCTAGTCTATGATTTGAGTCCTCTGGAGTCAAGTGACCTTCCTTATCCAATCAGCTATAAACTGGCCCCAGGGGAGCTGGGACGGGGTGGGTGTTTAAGGTTAGGTCACATGGCACAAACAGAGCAACTGGAGAATGTGATGTGAGATGTGACTGGGGACAGGAAGAATATGATTAACATCCCTCTATATGATATATAGATGTAAAGATGTTTCATGTGGAATTGTTTATAATAACAAAAATCAGACTTCTCACTCACTGGCTCACTCAACATTATTAATTCTCTATGCATTTGCTGAGCATGTGCAGCTTTCCAGACTCTGAACAGAACGCTGGACACTAAGACAAGGAAATCTAGACTCTGCTCAGGAAAAAAGCACAATCACTGTATAAGCAGAGGAACAGACACAGGCTTCTCAGAGGGAGGTGAAAGGCAAAACCTGGAAGGTATCTCTAGGAAAAAAAAAAAAAACCATAAATAAATAACCAATGAATCAAATAAACTAAGCCTCAGTGAGAAACCTGCTAAACAATCAAGATGAAGTGACAAGCAATAGTCAGGCCCTTCCTGGACTGGAGGCTAATGACGATAGAATCAGAGCCCTCTGGGCTACTGGCCAGAGCACTGGAATCTGGCAGAAGAGGTGATTCCTCTCCAGAATTGGCAGGCCCAGTCTCCCAGTTTGAACCTGCATTTTGGCCCGAGAGTCAGCAGCCCCAGCCGACAGATACAGTGTCCTTGCCTCTACCTGAGCTTAATTCAAACCATTCTGTCTGCCCCTAATTCGGAGCTTTTATTGGGTTTTAGGTTACTCTATATATGGCACAATAGAAATATTTTTTTAATCTTAAATTAGAAACATACCACAGGAGGATTTTTTGCAGCTTTTTAACAACACTGCAGAGTGAAATGTCTTCAACTCTGCAACAGAAACCTACCCGAGGTAACCTTCCACCGGAGAGACTTTGATATCAAGTGTGGCATGTGTCCTCTGGAATGTGCTTTTCTCCCCCTGGTCCAAAAGCAATCCAGCAATCCACAATGGTCCTCTAATTAGTCTGGGGTATGTGAGTGCTAAAAGCAAGGCTACTCTGGGGGCATTCCTAGAAGGACCAGCAGTAGAGATGGACAGAACAAAATTAGCGCTTTGGCTGGCTTATCCAATGGAGATGCCCATCACCACCATCTCTTGCTATACGATGAGGCCTAGAGACAAGACTGTGTCCAGATGGGTCAGGCCAAGATTCCTAGCTTGCCTGGAATATTTAGACACTTGAGGCAAGCTGTAAAGGTGACCATTCTCATGAGAGAAGGGGATTGTAGAGATCAAGATACTGGTCTGAGCTGGTCTGAACTCCAGGTAGCCCAAAAGATACTCAAGCTAGAAAGTGCTTCTGGTGGCCCTGCTAAGAACAGCTCTGCCACTGGATACTCCTCCAGTGAACACACTGAGCTCACACCAGGAGCTCCTTTGCACTCTGGCTCTACCCCTGATGGACATCATAAGAATGGCCTATTAAATGACCACAGACCCAGGCTCATGGCTTGGCTCATGGCTTGTTGCATGGCTTGGCACATGGCACAGCCCTATTCTTTGACATTTGGGGTCCTACTTAGAATTTTGGAATACATCTAATTGTTTTTTTGGAAAGAAATCACAGCAATGAATAACAGGCAGCCAATAAATGCCAGGAAAGAAATAGGACAATCATGAGACTATGCATATATTTGTCCTCTATGGGGTAATCTAATTTCCTTGAATCGTGCCAAGAAGCCCTAAAATCTAAAAACCAGAGCATCACTTTCCAAGGCTGCTCTCTGGCCCTGTGATCTGACCGCCATCTCAAGGCCAGAGCAGCTAGCCAGCTTGATGTCACTGTCACCACAATGGCGGGCAATGCAAGCCTTGGTTCTCCCTCTGGAGAACTGGGGAGTGTGCGTTCACTCCTGTTTTCAGTGGGGAGGGATGGGCTGGTGTTTGCTATCTACCCTCACAAGCCAGCCAGCTGGGATGAGTGACAAATGTCGAATAGATTAAACCAATCTGGCTCCTCCAGGCTGTGGGGCCCAGGTTGCATGAAGCACCCCACCTCCATTTGAGGACAGCCCACACAGCTCTGCCAGTGGTCCCTCTGATGCTGAGGCTTCCTGCATACCTGCACCCAGCACTGGGTCTGGTCGCTGCTCACCATTGTGCGTTGGGGAGGAAGTGACACTGGCCCTGCAGGCTCCTGCCAAGTAGAAGAGACTGAGCTTCATGCAGAATGGTGAGGGACTACACAGGCCATGGGTCGGGATGGGGTGTCCTTTGGGCACATATTACAGGAGGAACTCTGAGGTGAAAAGTTGTTGTTGGATTGGAAAAGGCACAAAGGCTTTCCCAGAGAGACAGACCTGAAGTTGGGCCTTGAAGGGTGTACAGAAAAGGGGCAGGCATTTTAGGCAGGTGGTACAGTCAGTGATAAGACAGATGGGAACAAACACCATGCGTTCAGAAATGGCCAAAGCAGGAGGGCTTGTCCTATGGAGGAGCAAGAATAAGCAAAGTTTCATCCTCCTAGGTTTATTTCCTCATGTGTCCTCATCTCTGAGAGTTCTCAAAGGTGGCTCTTCGGATCTAAAATGCCACCTGACTAAGAGAAAGAAGTGGGGCTGCCTGGAGGAGTGACCAAACCCTTGGGAAATTTTGTTGGCCCTGTTGCCCCCTCCCCAACATCTGGCCCCCACACTCTTGGGTATCAGCTTCTACCATTGATAACTCCCCAAGATCAGGCTCGATCACCCCCGCCTAGGGATCCGGGGATCCAAGTGAGCTCTGGGCCTTGGGTACAGCCCCCAGAGGCTGGGCAGATTGAAGTCCAGACCGGGGCCCATCTCCAGCCTGCCCTCAGCCCTGGGGATGTCACTCCACAGGACAGGACACTCAAGGAGCCTCGGTGCATTAAAGGGCGGGCCAGGACAGCTTTGGACCTCCAACCTGGCTTTCAGCTGCCCTCTGGAAGTGGAAAAGGTCACAGGTTTTCTTGTCTGAAGTAGCCCATTGCAGGGCCTGCAGCCATCCAGCTTCTCGGCTCTGCCAGGCCTCCGGGCTTTCTCAGCAGCATGAGTCTCCCTTAATCCACCTCCACCACACGTCCATTAACTCAGCCCGGGTCCTTCTGCTCACTCCCTCTGATTTCCTCCCCTTTCAGCAGAAAGAGGTGCTAGGGGAGTTCCTCCAGATGCTGCCTCATAGGCTGGCTCCCAAAGCAGAGTCAGATCAGCCAGAAGCTCCACCTGCCACCTCTCTGCCCCAGGTCCCTTTGCACCAGGGGCCTGGCCTTACTCTGCTCAATAGGGAACTGAGAACTGCCCATGAACTAGCCTAGACCAGACCAGCCCCTGCTCCCAGTACAACCAATCCTGGAGAGCTGCTGCCCCTTGTGTGGATAATCAAGGCTGAACAGGTTCCCCACCTCCCGTGACAGTCTGGTTTACACTAGCCTTCCCCACTCAATTCACTCTCAGAAGTCTTCCAGTTGAGAGGATAAATTATATGCCCACCCTGTTTTACCATGTCTAAGGGGAAGGGGTAAGTGAGTGGTCAAGACAGGGCTGGAACTCAGACCTGGCTCTCAAGTACCAAGCTCTTATCCCCTCAGGCATTAGAACCAGCAAAGGCTTAAGGAAGGGAGCTGGTCAACAATGTGGGTGGTGCTGTCATAAAGCAGCCCACAAGTGGCACAAGCCAGGATAGAGAAGATCCCAGAAGATCTCCCGGTGGAGGAAACATGGCCACAGGCTGTGACTGGTGAGCAGAACAAAGGAAAAGTGTGTACAAAGGTGGCCACCAGCTTGACCCTGGTGGCTGGGAGAGATAACTCTGCCCATGGTCCCTGTTAAACACTAAGATGGCTGTGAAGAGAGCATGGATTTGCAAGGAAGGGTCTGTTGTCTAAAATATCTGCATTTGGCTTGAAAGAAGAGGTTTGATCTCTGAATAGAATCTGGCTATCTAGGCCAGCAATCAAAGCCAGGCATCCAATGTCAGACAGACAAGTGCTTAAAAAAAAAACGGGGGGAGGGGGCTGAAGAGGACGACTCGTTCTTTCCCTGAAGCATCAAGGACATCTGCTGGGCAGGTCACGGGCAGGCCAGGGCAGGATGTGCAGCCGGGAGATGTGGGGAGTCGGCAGCACCGTCTCTGGGTAACAGTAACAAGTGGCACCAGCACTTTGCGTATTAACCCCCCCGAGTCCTGCAGCCTTCAGCCGAGGTGTAAACTGGGAAGGCTCCGTGCAGGCAGGGGCACCATGCAGGCTCATGCAGGCACCATGCAGACCTTGGCCTTGGCCTGTGATGAACAGTCACAGAGCCAAGGAAGGCCTGCGAGCTTAGACATTTTTCCTATCTGGCCCTGACTCCTCATCCGACTGTTTAGCTCCTCTGAAATGTCTTCCAAATTCTTACCCATAAGTGGGAGCAGGATCCCCTCAGTTTAATTAGGATCTCCTGTTATACCATATCACAGAATCTAAAATAATACTTCTGTCAAGGAATTGATTACAATTCATAAATAGAAATGTACTTGTTTGCTTATTATCTGATTATCCCCACTATACCAAAAGCTCCATGGCCGGGGGTGGGGGGTGGGGGTAGCACTGTAGCTGTTTTATCCACTAATACATCCCCAATGTCTGGCACACAAAATAAATGTTTGTAGAGAGTCTGGATGCATGAGCACACAACTAAAACTCCATTAGGACATCATTCAGGTCCTTTCACTTATCTAATCAACCAACTTTTACTGAGAATCTACTATGTGTCAGACTCAAAGTTGGGGAAAGCAGAGTTTTAAAAAAAATTTTTTAAATACAAATACCCATGGGAGAGCTAAACTCTAAGATATTATCAGTTATTCACAAACTGATGGGAATTTGATTGGCCAGTCCTCCTTGGAGGAGGACCCTGGCAGCAGGAATAAAGAGGACTAAGGGTCTAGAGAGACAAAAGGAAAGCCTGACTGAGGCTCTAGGTGAAGGGGAGAACATGGGTACCCGGGGAATAAATGGGTGAATGCTAAGCAGCTGGGTGTGCGTACATAAAAGGAGATCACACACAGGAGATCCAAATAGGAGGCCTATCTGCCTTTACACAATAGGCCCATATTATGTTTATACATGTCAGCCCAATTCACTTCACAGCAACACCTAGAGGTAAGCAGGATTATCACATTTTAAGAAGAGGCAGCTGAAGCCAGAGGGGCCGAGTAACCTGCCAAAGCACACACAGCGAATTGAGAGGCAGAACCTGTAATCAAACGCAGGCCTACTGACTCCCAACTCTTCATCAGCCCAGGGCTGCTTCTGTGGCAGGCCCTGTCCAGGCGCTGTCCACGTGAGGGTCTCCAAGATGGAATTACAAGCTGCAGTACAGCTCCAACACTGGGCAAATGAAGCACGCTCGCTCGCCTTCTACCACAGAAAGCGGGAGGGAGCCACCCCTCCGGTGCTAATCTCACCCGTCAAGGTCCCAGGCCTTGCTTCACAACCCAAGGACCTTGAGAATAAAGAGGCAGGGCTGAAGATAGTAGAGTTCACACACTTGCCACCAACAGTTATTCCACCTTGGGACGGGGCCCAGCGCTGATCCTCAGCCATGTCAAAACCAAAGTTCTGGGGTGGGGGAGACCCCAAAGTAGAGGGCAGGGCCTGGGGCTCCCCTAATCAGAGAGGAAAGGTAGCCCAGCAAATCTCTGTGCAGCAAATAACAGCTGGCTCCCCACCACGCCCTCCACAGGATACTTTCCCCCAACCTCTAGTTCCCCAGCCACATAGAGGGGGCTCTAGGGGGCAGGGTCACAGTTGCATAGGGCAGCTCTCTGCTGTTCCACCCTGTCTCTAGACAGGAGCGCTCGACAGGAAGTGGGGAGAAGGGCCAGGCCTGAGGGGTGTCAGGAAGCACAGAAGGGATGGGGGAGGAAGCTGGAGCTCAGTGAAATCAGTCCAGGGACTGGGCCATGCGACCTCACACTTTACCGCTGGGGAAATCGAGGTCAGAGAGAGCCAGGCTGTGCTCCAGACCACAGAGGGAAGGCTGCTCTGGAGCTGGGCTTCCAGGCCTGGATTCCCCCACACCTCCCTGAAATCTGTGTGTCTCCGTGGCTGACGGTACCCCAACACCCCTCCCCCCAGAGACTGGACAGAATGAACTGAGCAGGACTGAACGGAAGCAGGCATTCGGGGACCTGAGGGTTTGAGCACCACCACCACCACACCCCTGCCTGACCAGGGGTGTGTCTCCCTCGCCCCTGTGAGCCTGTGATTTGACCTCCTCCCACCCCTCAGGGATGTGATCACAGACCGGAAGCCAAGTTCCCTGAGTCCTTCTGGAGAGACCATCCCCCATTTCTCAGGTTCTGACAGAGAACAAGTGGGGAGCCACGGGAGAGTGGAGAAAGCCAAGCCCTGGCGGTGTGCAGACCTGCATTTATCTAAGCGCACACTCCATACCTGCTGGCTCTCCAGCCTTCAGTCACCTCAGCGCTGTTTCCTCTTCCATAAAGTGAAAGCAGTGCCAGGGCCTCAGAGGACTGCAGGGAGGCCAAACAGGCCCACATGCAACCAGCACACAGCAGGGCTTCATTTGGGATGGGGACTTCTCTTCCTGCCTCCACCCCCATGCAATCCCTCAGCTTTCGGAAAACACCTCTACGGATTCTCCCTTCCTTTACAACATGGCTCCAGCATATGCAGTTGAGACCCAACATCCAGCACATCTCTGGAGAGCCCCTCTGTGTGTCAAGTCAGTGGGGACACCGTTGGGGAGGCGGGGTATAGGATTCATAATCTGGCGAGGAGACTATAGCTTCAGCAGGCACATAGCAGCCCCCCAGTAAACAGCTGCCCAGAGAACTGACAAACAGCTCGTATAGTCAGTCAGCAGTCACTGTCATCCTCTTCTGTTTTCACCATGGGTTGTCTGACCCAGAGGATGTGATGAGAACACAGAGATGTTCAGGGACTTGCTTTATGTCACCACAGACAGTCAATGCCAGAGACCTGGCCGGGGAAACAGCAGAGCACATTTATTCACAGAATAATCCCTGACTTGAAAATCAAATTGGCTGGAATCCCATTTCAAGCTCTGGCTTTACCACTAAAGGCTGTGAGACCTTGGGCAGGATACTTAACCTCTCTGAACATCAGTTTCTTCTGCTACACAAGGCGACACTTTTCTCTCAGAGCAGAAACAAGATGGGTATAGATTTCTGGATGTAAAATGTGGGGTACAGCACTGGGAGGGGATCAGCACCCACCCACCCTAAGCCCCCCTAAAATAGTCTCTGGGCAGTAACAATAAAAGGCATGAAGTACCAGTGAGGCTCAGTTCTAGAATGTCCTTAGAAGAGCAGCAGGAAGATGGAAAACCACACAGGAGCTTGTTTTCAAAGACAAAGAAAAATATGATTAAGCCTGAGAATGATGTAATGAAAGAATGAAAATATTTTCCTTACCAGGGCATTTGTATGTCAACAGCTGATAGGGGGTGGGAACGGCCACCACAAGGCTGCCAGGTGCTGCCAACAGCACCATGTGAGGATCTACCAGCAGAGACGGAGTAGGCTGTGGCTGCACAGCGGGGAAGGGAGGCCTTGCCAGGGCCTCAGTTCTCCAGTCTGTGAAATGGGACTGCCCAATCCGGGCTCAGTCTGGCCATGTGAAGTGAAAGTTGCTCAGTTATGTCCGACTCTTTGCGACCCCATAGATATACAGTCCAAGGAATTCTCTAGGCCAGAATACTGGAGTGGGTAGTCACTCCCTTCTCCAAGGGATCTTCCCAACCCAGGGATCGAACCCAGGTCTCCTGCATTGCAGGTGGATTCTTTACCAGCTGAGCCACCAGAGAAGCCCAAGAATACTGGAGTGAGTAGCCTATCCCTTCTCCAGGGTATCTTCCCAATCCAGGAATTGAACTGGGGTCTCCTGCATTGCAGGCAGATTCTTTACCAGCTGAGCTACAAGGGAAGCCCCACAGCACCCTTCTTTTATTTTTTAAATAAAAACTGTATGTGCGTAAGATGTACAACATGATGATTTGTTATACATAGTAAAATGACTGCTACTACAGTCAAGCTAATCAACGTATCACCTCCGCACACAGTTACCTCCTGGTATCTGTCTGTGAGAGCACCTGAAATCTACTCTCTTAGCCCATTTCCAGTATTCAATACAGTTTTTTGTTTTGGGGGGTTTTTTTGGCTGCACAGCACAGCATGTGGAATTTTAGTTCCCCCACCAGGAGTTAAACCTGTACCCCCTTCAGTGAGAGCCTGGAATCTTAACAACTGGACCACCAGGGAAGTCCCAATACAGCATCATCAACTATAGCCATCATGCTGTACGTTAGATCTCTAGTCTTATTCATCCTACAGAACTGCAGGTTTGGACCCTTTGACCTGCACCTCCCCATTTCCTTTATGTCCCTGCCTCTGGCAAGCACTGTTTCACACTGCTCCTATAAAATCGACTTTTTAAAATTCTACCTATAAGGGAGATCATGCACTATTTGTCCTTCTGTGACTGATTTATTTCACTTAGCATAATGTCTTCCAGGTTCATTAATGTTGCAAATGGCAGGATCTCCTTCTTTTCTAAGGCTGAATAATTCTCCATTGTATATATCCCATCATTTCTTGATCTGTTCACCTGTGGCTCCATTCTGTCTGTCCTCTTTTTGGTAATCCAGGCTGCAGCAGCTCTAGTTTGGTCTCAAGGTCCGGGAAAAGGAGCTGGTATGTTACAGTTAGGCTCAGAAAAGTTAGGGAGTGCTCCTGAGGTCACACAGCTGAGAGCAGTGCGGAGAGGCTAGACCAAAGCCCCCGCGGTCCACTCTGTCACACTGCCTCCCCGTCCTGGGTTGTGGGTAGGCCTCCGCGTTCATTCACTTGGGCCCCGTGACAGCACTGACACGTGTCCCAGGCGCCCTCTGGCCAAAGCATGCACTCTCAGCACCCCCACCACACGCTCTCACGGAGGGCCAGCCGCCTGGACCCAGCAGCCCTGCCCTCTCCCCACACCCAGACACAACATCTAGGGATTTTCTTTCGGGCTGTCCTCACCCTTGCTCCTCTCTGCTCAAGCGACCATGACCCGTGTCCTATTCTCAGATTTCTCGCCTAGCCCTGTCACCTTCCATTCACCACAGTGGCCAGCCTAGTCCAACTTGTCCTCACTTGATCCTTGGGTCACAGACAGCACCCTCCTAATCTTGCACATTCTAGCTTGTCGCCCCTCCCAAATGCCGCTATGGAAATCAGCCTCTGAGGAACACCAGTAAGCCTAGCCCCTGCCCTTCCATTCTGACTTTGAATCCTTCTACCCTGACCACCTACCTGATACAGTTCCCAGCTTTTCCTATGTGCCTGTTTCTGGAGCTGCATTCTCCCCAGCTGCACACAGGAGGTGCTCAATAGATATGTGTTGATGATACATATTTCTGGACAATGGTTTGATTTATGTCACTAGGAACCCCTTTGACTTCCAGGTTTCACCCAGAGCTCCTGGAGTCTGTGATCCTACAGTGGGTGCTGCACGGGGTCTGGCCCTCGGTCTGCATCTTCCAAGGAGGACTCTCACAGTGGACCCTGCATCCACCCTGGAAGTGGGCCCTGTCACGCCTTTCCCCAGCCTTATGCACTGACCTCAGAGGCCAGAGGGCGTGAGGTGGTCCACCCCTAGTCTGAGTGCTGAGGCTGTCAGCAGGTAAGAGATACATCCTGAGGCTCCTTCTGCCACCTGGGCCACCATGGTGTGACTCCCCCAGCCCAGCTGATCAGACCAGGTGGAGAGTGGCCCAGAAATCACCAGTCTACTAGATGGTTGGTGAAAAGATGAAGAGGGCCATGAAAAGTCTGGCTTTGGAGAACTGGAGCTTCAAAAGCTAGTGAGTTTAGGACTTCCCTGGAGGTCCAGAGGTTGGGAATCTGGGAACAGAGCCTTACAGGACTAAAAACACCTCTGTGTCCTCAGGATGGAGAATCCTAAGTGAAGAAACTGAGGTTCTGAGGGGGATGTGCTTCAGTTGCCCGGAGCCCAGGCTCAAGCCCTGTCGTTCTGTCCCTTTCCACTACCCCAGGCCATCCCTCTCCATCCAAATCCCCTGGGAGGGAATCACACTAAACCTTTATCCCCAGGGGACAGCCAGTTTCAGATCCTCCTCCTCTGGGCCTGAGGAGACAGCAGTTCCAACCAGGTCCACCTAGGAGGGATTCTTTCACAATAGAACTGCCCGGGAGCAGGCACAAGTGCTTGGGAAAGTCTCCCCAAAATCTTCTCATATGCCGTCTGGGCCGTCTGGGGGTTAGGTGATGATGGGGGTGAGAGTAGAAGCAGCCCATCTGGTTTCAGGACAGGCACCCCCTTCCACTCCCTGCAGGTGGCAGACAGAAAACTTTGCAGTTCCTAGGCACATTTTCAGAGCAAAAGTGGGAGTGTTTATGAGAAAGGCAGCTGCTTCCACCATGCAAGTTGTGTTCTAGAGAGCCTGGGCTAGGGGGTTTCCTGTGCCCCACAGCCACAGGCAGGTCAGGACCTGTGTGGACTGAGAAATATTACAACACCAAGCAATGAGATTTTCCTGAACAATAGCTGCCACTTCTAAAGATGTCCCAGGCCCAGGCCCTATACATCAGAGCTGGGCCCCTGACTGCTCACCGTCAGGTGGACCAGTCAAACGCTGACTCTTCTGCCGAGCCGCAATTTGGGTCTTTGTGAAACCAGCGGGAGAATATGTGGCCCACCCTGCCATAGTTCTCAAACCACTGGCTGTCGATGTGGGCCAGGCCAGGTACCAAGCGCTGAGGATCTAGATGTAAACAAGATGTGGGCCCCACTTCCACAGACCTCAGGCTGGTGAAGGAGGTGAACAGCCCTGAGTCTGAGTGCCGAGGCTGTCGGCAGGTAAGAGATTCAGCCTGAGGCTCCCTCTGCCACCTGGGCCACCATGGTGTGGGCCACAGGACTCCACCAGCCCAGCTGATCAGACCAGGTGGAGAGTGGCCCAGAAATCACCAGTCTATGAGCTGGCTGGTGAAAAGATGAAGAGGGCCATGAAAAGTCTGGCTTTGGAGAACTGGAGCTTTGAAAGCTAATGCGTTTAGGACTTCCCTGGAGGTCCAGAGGTTGGGAATCTGCCTACCAATGCAGGAGACACAGGTTCAATCCCTCGTCTGGAAAGATCCCACATGCTGTGGGGCAACTAAGCCCGAGTGCCACAACTACTAAGCCTGTGCTCTACAGCCCATGAGCCGAAGCTACTGAAGCCTGAGCACCCTAGTGCCCACGCTCTGCAACAAGAGAAGCCACCACAATGAGAAGCCTGTGCACCACAAGAGTCACCCCACTCGCCACAACTAGAGAAAGCCTGCATGCAGTAATGAAGACCCAGCACACCCCAAAATAAACAAATAAAAGCAAGTGAGTTAGACTGGGAAGGACCACATGGCACAGTCAGGGCCAGAGATGCCTTGACAGCCACACATAAGCTGAAACAGCAGGAAACACACAAAGCCTGCACTGGGAGACACAGCAGGCCACACAGTGCCAACTCTAGGATCAGAAGGGCTGGAGTGGGCAAGAAAGGCTGCCCAGGAGGCTGTTTAAACCTCAGCAAGTGGGTGACCAGACTGGGAACTTAAAGGACCTTCAGGCCACAGGACTGGGGCTCAAGCTCATTCAGTTCATCCAAGAAATATTTATGGGTCACTTCCAGGCCCCAGGTCAGGATGACAATGACTTAGTCTGTGTCCCCAAGGAGCCCACAGCATGAAGGAAAACATAAAGATTAGTCAGATGACAGCAGCATGGGAGAAGCCCTGCTGTGAAAGCAGGGAGCCGAGTAGGCTATGGGAGCTTTTCGCAGACCGGTGACGCAGCCTGGTTTTCACAGGGAATTCATCTCCAAGTTTAAAGATAGTAAGACAATGGAGCGATTCTGGACGGGAACCAGCACCATCAGGTAATGAAGGGCTCTGCTTGCCTGGGAAAGCCCTGGGATGCACTCACATAATCGGTTTATTCCAGCCACAAGCGATCACAAAAAGCTGACTGTCCAGTTGTCATGTCCATTCCCAGGGCAGTGGGTTCAGAGCAAAAAGATACTCTGCCTCTATACACACAGAAACAGAAGCCAGGGAAGCTTCTACAATTAGCCCAGATCCTACCCCGACTCTGATGGCAGGCACAGGTGTCAGCAGGCATTTGGAAAAACCAATCAGACCAGCTGGACAGGGCCTACAGAAAAGGGAAGTAAACAACTGATTAGCACTCTTGGGCCTTGGATTCTTTTTTTTTTTTTTTTAGCCTATAAATAAAAGACTAGAAACCTAAGATTGGGGTACCAGCATGGCCAAAATCACTTCCGGCAGTAATTGCAACCATGAAATTAAAAGTCTTCTCCTTGAGGAAAACTAAAACAAACCTAGACATTATATTAAAAAGCAGAGACATCACTTTGCTGACAAAGGTCCGTATAGTCAAAGCTACGGTTTTTCCAATAGTCACGTACGGATGTGAGAACTGGACCATAAACAAGGCTGAGCTTTGAAGAATTGATGCCTTCAAATTGTGGTGCTGGAGAAGAATCTTGAGAGCCCCTTGGACAGCAAGAAGATCAAAGCAGTCAATCCTAAAAGAAATCAACCCTGAATATTCATTGGAAGGACTGATGTTGATGCTGAAGTTCCACCTTCAATACTTTGACCACTTGATAGAAAGAGCCAACTCATTGGAAAAGACCCTGATGCTGGGAAAGGTTGAGGGCAGAAGAAGAAGGGGACAACAGAGGATGAGATGGTTGGATGGCATCACTGACTCAATGGACATGAGTTTGAGCAAACTCAGGGAGATAGTGAAGGACAGGGAAGCCTGGCATGCTGCAGTCCATGGAGTTGCAGAGTCAACACGACTGAGTGACTGAACAATGAACAGTAACAAGGGTTGGGTAAGGACCCTCTGAAGTGAAGTGAAGTGAAGTCGCTCAGTTGTGTCCAACTCTTTGCGACCACATGGATTGTAATCTACCAGGCTTTTCTGTCCATGGGATTTTCCAGGCAAGAGTATTGGAGTGGGTTGCCATTTCCTTCTCCAATTTCTTTGTTGTATCTTCACATGCAGAAGAGGCTAAGAATCTCAGAGCTTCTTTTTTTTTTTTTTTTACTTTTTATTTTGTATTGGGATATAGCCAATTAGCAATGTTGTGAACAAGCTTCAGGTGAACACCAAAGGGATTCAGCCATACATATACATATTTCTATACTCCCTTGGGCCTTGGATTCTTAATCTGAAAGGAAAACAATCTGCTCCATAAGGCTCGTGTCAGGATTCAATGAGAGCATGTGGGTAGAGCTCCCTCCAGTAAATGCCCCGCTGCATTAGAGGGCTGGGCTTGAAGCACAGTTCTCCACACCAGGAGCTGTGTCCTCTTCCCCTTGGCATTCCCACCCCAAAGAAGGCTTGTGGAGCTCTTGCATCAATGAAGCACTTTTATTCCCCTACCAAGGTATTCTCTTGCTTATTTCCTGCCTTGTTTTAAAAACAATTAGTTAAACCAGTATTTCTTTTTTCCACACCCTCTTCAGCATTTATTCTTTGTAGAGTTTTTGATGATGGCCATTCTGACCCGTGTGAGATGATATCTCATTGTGGTTTTGATTTGCATTTCTCTAATAATGAGTGATGTTGAACATCTTTTCATGTGTTTATTAGCCATCTGCATGTCTTCTTTGGAGAAATATCTGTTTATGTCTTTTGCCCATTTTTTGATTGAGCTGTTCATTTTCCTAGTATTGAGCTGCATGAGCTGCTTGTATACTTTGGAGATTAATTCTTCATCAGTTGTTTTGTTTGCTATTATTTTCTCCCATTCTGAATGCTATCTTTTCACCTTGCTTATAGTTTCCTTCATTATGCAAAATCATTTAAGTTTAATTAGGTCCCATTTGTTTATTTTTGTTTTGATACCATTAAATAAAATAGTGAGAGAGAGAACATTCTGTACAGCACAGGGAACTCTACTCAATATACTGTGGTGACCTGAGTGGGAAGGAAGTCCAAAAGGGAGGAGACATATGCATATGTATGGCTGATTATTTTTCTGTACAGTAGAAACTATCACAACATTGTAAAGCAACTATACTCCAATAAAGATTCATTCAAAAAAAACAGTACCTCTCAGGAGCAAGAGGTTACCAGTCTTTGCATTTGGTTCCTTTATGGCTATTTTTGTTTCAATTGACATGGAATTAACATTAATTGAGCAACTTTCATTGACAAGCTAGATGATTTACATATACTAACTTATTTGATTCTAGGATATAGTGGAAACATATTACTTCAAAAAACATGATAAAATGTCTTTTAGCAAGAGACTGTGTTGACCAAATGACTTAACCTCCCTAAGTCTCATTTCTTCAGTTTCCTCAGCACAAAAGTGATTGCAATCATACCTATCCTGTTTGGCTGCTGTGAGGAGTAAATTAGATAATGCATGGGATGCATGAAGCACAGTGCTGAGCGAAAGCTACCAAAGTGCCTGGAAAGTATCAAACCTCCACTGCAGCAAGCATTAGGGACCAGAAAAATAAATGCACACTACACATTGTAATCCACAGGATAACCTCTAAAGGAACAGGCTTGGGGGGGGGGGGGAGGGGGGGGAATGGCATAATTAAATAAATCCCAAAGAGAAAGACAAGAATAGGGAAAAAAGAAACAAGAAACCTCATGTGGGACAAATAGAAAGCGTATAGTAAAATACATACAGACTTAAAGACATTAAATGTAAATGGACTAAATAATTCCAACTAAAAAATTATCAGAAGTATTCTTTTAACTAACTGAAACATATCTGCTTAAAAAGAGAAACATAGGGGAGGAGGGAGAAATTAGGAGTTTGGAATTAGCATATACACACTACTATATATAAAACAGATAACCACAAGGACATACTGTCTAGCAGAGGGAACTAACTATACTCAGTATTTTGTAATAACCTATAAGCAAAAAGAATCTGAAAAAAATAGGTATATAAGCACACTTAATGGAATCACTTTGTTGTACCCCTAAAACTAACACAACACTGTATATCAATTTTACTTCCATTTTTTAAAAATTTAAAATAAAAAGAGAAACACATAAAACAGAGGTATATAGAAAGGGGCTATGGTTTAAATGTTTGTGTACCCCCAAAATTAATGTTGAAAAGTGATGGTATTAGGAGGTGGGGCATTTAGGAAGCGATTGGGTCATGAGGACTCTGCCTTTATAAAAAGTATTCCTTTTGAAAGAGGCCCCACAGAGACTTCTACCATATGAAGTTACAGTGAGAAGACAACCATCTACTGAGGAGTCAGGTCCTCATCACACCATCTAATCTGTCTGTTCCATGATCTTGGACTTCCTAAACCATGAGAAATTCCTGTTGTGTACAAACCAGTCAGTCTATGATATCTTCTTAAAGCAGGCCAAATAAACTAATATAGAAAGCTTTTGAGTAAAAGAACAGAAAAACACACTATGCAATGAATAAGCTATAGAAGCAGCATTCTATACTATTATTAGTCAGTCAAAGTTTTAAGGCAAAAAGCATTACTAGAAAATAAGAGAGCCAGCTCATGGTGACAAAAGGTTCAGCTCATCAGAAAGATAAAATAATTCTAAATTTGCACACACTTGATAACATGCCCTCAAAAATACAAAGCAAATATGGACACATCTACAAGCAAAAGAGACAAAGTCTCAAGATAAGAGATTTAATAATTGGCAGCTGTTAAAAGAAGCAGATTTTAAAAATTAGTAAGGATAAATGTATGTTAACAACACTTAACTAATGGAGAATTACATAATACTACACCCAAGATCTGTAGAATAAAACTTACTTTCAAGTAGACACAAAACAATGATAAAACTAACATACTGGACCATAAAATAAGTCTCAACAAATAGAAAAGTACTGAAATCATAGCAGTACATTCTCTAACTATATTCAATTAAATTATAATCAGTAAGAATAAAAACGAACTCTAAAACCTATGTTTGGAAATCAAGAAATGTATTTTGAAATAACCAGTGGATTAAAGAAGTTCCAAAAGAAAACGGGCAATATTTTGAACTGAAGGATACCAAAAATACTATGTGTCAAAATTTGTCAAATACAGCTAAAACAGTGCTTAATGGAAAACTCATAGTCAAAAATGCCTATATTTGCAATGAAAAAGGAATGAAAATAAATGAATTAAGCATTATCCTCAAGTGGTTAGTAAAAGAGATTTGGGGAAGATGGCAGCATCAGCGAGAGCATTACTCTCTAACCTTTCCCTTCCCCACATAGAAATAGGAAGCATTCAATTAGCAAAACCAAAAACATTTACATGTACAATATTTACAACAAAAGTGATAAAATGTAAATAAATGAAGAGATAGCCCATGTTCATGGATCAGAAGTCTCAATCTTGTTAAGATGGCAAGTGTCCCCAAATTGGTTTATAGATTCAAAACAATCTCAATCAAAGCCCAAGCAGGACTTGAAAAAATAATCTGCCAAATCGACTCTAAAATTTAGAGATGCAGAATTACCTGGAATAGTCAAACAAGTCTGAAAAAGAGAACAAATTTGGAGGACTTACACTTCCTAACTTCAAGACTCACTAGGAAACTACAGTAATCAAGGCCGAATGGCACTGGCATATAGACATGTAGATCAAGGAACAGAATAGAAAGTTCAAAGATAGATGCACATATACACAGCCAATTGATTTTTGACAAAGATGCCACGGTAACTGGATAGAGAAACAAAATGTTTTCAACAAACAATGCTGGGAGAAATCAAAAAGGAAGGAAGAGACAAAGCAGGTATCAGAATTCGTGCCTGTCCAGCACTAGGTCCCCAAATCTAGACACTGTCAAACAAGGAAGAAAACTATAAAACAGGGTAGAGAAAAACAAACGTGGAAATCAGACCCTCTAGTTTATCTTGTCCCTCACCAAAGATAGTGGAAGCTAGTATCACACAGCAGGCACAAGAACAAAGAGCTGGAAAAAGAAACTTTTTAGGAAGATGGAGAGATGCCCTGAAAGACAGCTCTAAGAGAGGACCCCTGACCTGACCAAACATTCCCCCTACCTGCCAGTCTACAGTGGATTCAATGATGGCACCTTGGGCCAGAGGAGCGTGGGGCAAGATGGGAGCACTGTTAATGTTCTCGTGCTCTCAGATGGAGCTACTAGTGGTCAGAAAGCAGAATCTGTGTAGCCAGAAAAGACAGCCTTCTACCTGTGTGTGTGCATGTTAAGTCACTTCAGTCACGTCTGCCTCTTTGCAACCTTATGGGCTGTAGCCCGCCAGGCTCCTCTGTCCCTGAGATTCTCCAGGCAAGAATACTGGAGTCGGTTGCCATGCCCTCCTCCAGGGGATCTTCCCAACCCAGGGATCAAACCCTCATCCTTTACATTTCCTGCATTAGGAGGCAGGTTCTTTACCACTAGCATCACCAGGGAAGCCCAGCACTCTACCTAAATGGGTATAATACCTACCTCACCAGGTTGTTGCAAGAATTAAGTGAACCTGGTACGGCACTAGCTGCTTTCTGTACTTTACAGCATTTAACTCCCTCCTCCCATTTCCCCAGTGCCCAAGAAGAAAGACTGGGGACATATGCTGTATGCTCCCTCTCCCTGCCTCCTCTACATCTATCCTGAACTGTGATATCTGGGTGGGAAACAGCTTCAGGCTGCAGATGCTATGACAGCGTTGCTTAAATTGAATTACGAGGAAACCAGAGACGGCTTCAGCTCTCCCAGGGAGTTCAGAAGTGTTCACCCTGAGAGTAACTGCACACTGCACAGGAAAAGGCATTCAAGTTGATAAGAAGTCATTCGGATCACCATCTAAGGCAGATTTCGCCTTTGAAATAAACTCATTCCTTATTAGCACACACTTGGGATTTCCAGGACCGAATATTATTTTTATTACACAAAGGCCATTTTGAAGGCATTTTCTCATGCTGTCAGGGTCCTATGTAATTTCATCTCTCCACAATGTTACTCTCTTTCACATATATAGAATCACTGGTCCTGATGAGAAAAGAGAGAAACTTAACAAGAGTCATGATTCAGCTAGGGCTAGAAGCAGGGCAGCAGTGTATAGGGAAGGGCAGCAGTGTATAGGATAGGCAAGTTCATGTCATTGAGAGCCTTCTTGCCATGAAACAGATTTTGAACTTTTCCTGAAAGCAATAGGAAGTCCCTGAAAGCCAACTAAGAATTTAAAATAGGAAATGACTGATAAATTTTTCTTTTAAAATGATCACCTTGATTATAATGAAAAAGACAGATGTGAAGATGGCAGGCCGGGAAGAGTAGTTCAGAAGCTACTCAATTGGCTTCCCTGGTGGTGTAGACATTAAAGAATCTGCCTGCAATGCAAGAGACCTGGGGTTGATCCCTGGGTCGGGAAGATCCCCTGGAGAAGGGAATGGCAATCCACTCCAGTATTCCTGCCTGGAGAATTCCATGGATAGAAGAGCCTGGTAGGCTCCATGGGGTCACAAAGAGTTGGACACAACTGAGCCACTAACACCTTCACTTTCACTTCAATAGATAATACTGTACTATAAATATGTAATATGATAAATACCATTATAATCACAACCCTATTATAATATATAAATATACCAAAATAATACACTTTACATCCTTAAATTTTCACAGCATTACATAACAAATTCATCTCAAAAATTTGGAAAGAAAAATACTCTTAAATTTAAATTTAAAAACAAACAGCTTACATAAATGAGGTGTTTTAGACTGTTGTTGTTATGCAGTTGCTCAGTCTTGTGACCCCATGGACTGCAACACGCCAGGCTTCCCTGTCTTTCACCATCTCCCAGAGCTTGCTCAAACTCATGGCCATTGAGTCAGTGAGCCATCCAACCATCTTGTCCTCTGTCGTTCCCTTCTCCTTCTGCCTTCAATCTTTCCCAGCATCACGGCCTTTTCTAAGGAGTCGGCTCTTTGCACCAGGTGGCTAAAGTATCGGAGCTTCAGCTTCGGCATCTGTCCTTTCAGTGAATATTCAGCATTGATTTCCTTTAGGATTGACTGGTTTGATGTCCTTGCAGTCCAAGGGACTCTCAAGAGTCTTCTCCAACACCACAGTTCAAAAGCATCAATTCTTCAGCACTCAGCTGGTCCAGTTCTCACATCCATATATGATTACCGGAAAAATCATACCTTTGAGCATACAGACCTCTGTCGACAAAGTAGTGTCTCTGCTTTTTAATATGCTGTCTATTTCTGTCACGGCTTTTCTTCCAAGGAGCAAGCGTCCTTTAATTTCATGGCTGCAGTCACCATCTACAGTGATTTTGGAGCCCAAGAAAATAAAGTCTGTCACTGTTTCCATTGTTTCCCCATCTATTTGCCATGAAGTGATAGGACCAGATGCCATGATCTTAGTTTTTTGAATGTTGAGTTTTAAGCCAGCTTTTTCACTCTCCTCTTTCACTTTCATCAGAGGCTCTTTAGTTCCTCTTTACTTTCTGCCATAAGGGTGATATCACCTGTGGTTATTGATATTTCTCCCGGAAATCTTGATTCCAGCTTGGGCTTCATCCAGCCCAGCATTTCGAATGATGTACTCTGTATTTAAGTTAAATAAGCAGGGTGACAATATACAGCCTTGACATACTCCTTTCCCAATTTTGAACCAGTCCATTGTTCCATGTCCAGTTCTAACTGTTGCTTCTTGACTCGCATACAGGTTTCTCAGGAGGCAGGTAAGGTGGTCTGGTATTCCCACCTCTTTAAGAATTTTCCACAGTTTGTTGTGATCCCCACAGTCAAAGGCTTTAGCATAGTGTTTTCAAAATATTTTCTAATATTGATAATAAGTGTTTAAACATAAAAAAGAAACTATTCAAATGTTTGCTCAATTTAGATATGACACTAGAAAAATAAAAGTGATAAAAGAAAAAATAGGGAAATGAACTACATCAAAATTAAAAGCTTTTGCGCTTCAAAGGAAAACATGGAGAAAATATAAATAAAAAGACAGCCCATGGAGAAGGATTGGGGAACGGACATGTACACACTGCTATATTTAAAATGGATAACCAACAAAGACCAACTGTATACCACATGGAACTCTGCTCAATGGTATGTGGCAGCCTAGATGGGACGGGACTTTGGGGGTCAATGGATACATCTATATGTACGGCTGAGTCCCTTTGCTGTTTACCTGAAACTATCACCATGTTGTTTGTTAATTAGCTATCCCCTCAATACAACATAAAAAGTTTAAAAACAACAACCCAAGGAATAAAAGAAAATATTTGCAAATAATATATCTGATAAGAGAATTTCCTCGAAAATATAAAAAGTACCCTTGCAACTCAACAATAAAAAGGCAAAGAACCCAATTAAAACCTAAGCAAAGGAACTGAGTATACATTTTTCTAAAGAAGATATACAAATGACCAATAAGCATATGAAAAGGCGTTGAACATCACTAGTCACTAGAAAACGCAAATCAAAACTACAATGAGATTCCACTTCATACCAACTCGCTGTTGTTCAGTGGTATGAACAACACAACTAAGTCATGTCTGACTCTGTGACCCCACGAACTGCAGCTTGCCAGGCTTCCCTGTTCTTCACCATCTCCCACAGTTTCCTCATAGTCATGTCCATTGAGTCAGTGATGCTATTTAACTATCTCATCCTCTGTCACCCCCTTCTTTTGCCTTCAATCTTTCCTGGCACCAGGGTCTTTTCCAATAAGTCGGCTCTTTGCATCAGGTAGCTAAAGTATTGGAACTTCAGCTTCAGCATCAATCATTCCAATGAATATTTAGGGTTGATTTCCTTAAGGATTGACTGGTTTAGTCTCCTTGCAGTCCAAGGGACTCCCAAGAGTCTTCTCCTGCACCACAATTAGAAAGCATCAATTCTTTGGTGCTAAGCCCTCTGAGCAACTCTCACATCCATACATGACTACTGGAAAAACCATAGCTTTGACTAGACAGACTTTTGTCAGCAAAGTGATGTCTCTTCTTTTTAATGTGCTGTCTAGGTTTGTCATAGTTTTCCTTCCAAGGAGCAAGCATCTTTTAATTTCATGGCTGCAGTCACTGTCAGCAGTGATTTTTGGAGCCCAAGAAAATAAAATATGTCACTGTTTCCACTTTCTCCCCATCTATTTTCCATGAAGTGATAAGACCAGATGCCATCTTTGTTTTTTCAATGTTGAGTTTTAAGCTAGCATTTTTCATTCTCTTCTTTCACTTTCATCAAGAGGCTCTTTAGTTCCTCTTTACTTTCTGCCATTAGTGTGGTGTCATCTGCATATCAGAGGTTGTTCACATTTCTCCCACCAATCTTGATTCTAGCTTGGGCTTCATCCAACCCAACGTTTCATATGATGTACTTACTCTGCACATAAGTTAAATAAGCAGGGTGACAATAAACAGCCTTGACATACTCCTTTCCCAATTTTGAATCATTCCATTGTTTCATATCTGCTTCTAACTGCTGCTTCTTGACCCTCAAACATGTCTTAGGAGACAAGTAAGGGTGATCTGATATTCCCATCTCTTCAACAATTTTCCACAGTTTGCTGTGATCCACTCAGTCAAAGGCTTTAGCATAGTCAATGTAGCAGAAGTAGATGCTTCTCTGGAAACCCCTTGCTTTCTCTATGACCAAACTGATGTTGGCAATTTGATCTCTAGTTCCTCAGCCTTTTCTAAATCTACCTTGAACATCTGGAAGTTCTTGGTTCACATACTGCTGAAGTCTAGCTTGGAGAATTTTGAGCATTACTTTGCTAGCATGTAAAATGAGTACAATTGTGCAGTAGTTTGAACATTCTTTGGCATTGCCTTTTTTTGGGACTGGGATGAAAACTGACCTTTTCCAGTTCTGTGGCCACCACTGAGTTTTCTAAATTTGCTGACATATCGAGTGAAGCACTTTAACATCATCATCTTTTAGGATTTTAAATAGCTCTGCTGGAATTTCATCACCCCCACTAGCTTTGTTTGTCATAATGCTTCCTGAGGCCCACTTGACTTCACACTCCAGGATGTCTGGCTCTAGGTGAGTGACCACACCATCATGGTTATCCAGGTCATTAAGATCTTTTTTGTATAGTTCTTCTATGTAATCTTGCCATCTCTTCTTAATATCTTCTGCTTCTGTTAGGTCCTTACCTATCAAGCCGGTCTTTATCATGCCCATCTTTGCATGAAATGTTCCCTTGACATCTCCAATTTTCTTGAAGAGATCTCTAGCCTTTCCCATTCTATTGTTTTCTTCTATTTGTTTGCACTGTTCACTAAAGAAGGCCTTATCTCACCTTGCTATTCTCTAGAACTCTGCATTCAGTTGGGTATATCTCTCCCTTTTCCCCTTGCTTTTCACTTTTCTCCTTTCCTCAGCTATTTGTAAAGCCTTCTCAGACAATCACTTTGCCTTCTTGCATTTCTTTTTCTTTGGCGGATGGTTTTGTTTATTGCCTCCTGTACAATGTTATGAACCTCCATCCACAGTCCTTCAGGCACTCTGTTACCAGGTCTATCTAATCCCTTGAATCTATTTGTCACCTCCACTGTATAATCAAGGGATTTGATTTAGGGCATACCTGAATAGCCTAGTGGTTTTCCCTACTTTTTCAATTTAATGTGGAATTTTGAAATAAAGAGCTCATAATCTGAGCCACAGTCAGTTCCAACTCTTGTTTTTGCTGACTGTATAGAGCTTCTCCATTTTCAGCTGCAAAAACTTAATCAGTCTGATTTCAGTATTGACCATCTGGGGATGTCCATGTGTAGAGTCATCCCTTGCGTTGTTGGAAAAGGGCGTTTGCTATGACCAGTGTGTTCTCTTGACAAAACTCTGTTAGCCTTTGCCCTCTTTCATTTTGTACTCCAAGGCCAAGCCTGCCTATTACTCCAGGTATCTCTTACTTTCTACTTTTGCTTTCCAATCCCCTATGATGAAAAGAGCATCTTTTTTGGTATTAGTTCTAGAAGGTCTTGTAGGTCTTCATAGAACTGTTCAACTCCAGCTTCTTCAGCATCAGCAGTTGGGACACAGACTTGATTTACTGTGATACTGAATGGTTTGCTTGGAAATGAACAGAGATCATTCTTTCATTTTTGAGACTGCACACAAGTATTGCATTTTGGACTCCCGTGTTGACGATGATGGCTACTCCATATCTTCTAAGGTATTCTTGCCCACAGTAGTAGATACAACAGTCATCTGAATTAAATTTGCCCATTCCCATCCATTTTAGTTCTCTGATTTCTAAGATGTTGATGTTCACTGCTGCCATCTCCTGCTTAACCATGTCCAATTTTCCTTGATTCATAGACCTAAAATTCCAGGTTCCTACGCAATGTTGTTCTTTACAGCATCTGACTACTTTTACCACCAGACACATCCACAACTGAGCATCGTTTCTGCTTTGACCCAGCCTCTACATCCTTTCTGGAGCTATTTCTCTGTTCTTCCCAAGTAGCATATTAGACACCTACCATCTGGGGGGAGGCTCACATTCCAGGGTCATATCTTTTTGCCTTTTCATACTGTTCATGGGGTTCTCACAGCAAGAATACTGGAGTAGTTTGCCATTCCCTCCTTCAGTGGACTGTTTTGTCAGAACTCTTCACTATGACCTGTCTATCTTGGGTGGCCCAGCACAGCCTGGCTCATAGCTTCATTGAGTTATGCAAGGCCCCTTGTCATGACAAGGGTGTGATCCATGAAAGAATTCATATCACTAAGATGGTTATATTCAAAAAGATAGATAACAAGTGTTGGTGAGAATATAGAGTAATTGGTACCATTATGCATTACCATTATGAATGTTAAATGGTACACCCATTTTGAAAAATAGTTTGGTAGGTCCTCAAAAAGTTAATCATAGAATTAACATATAATCCGGTAATCTGACTTCATTCCACACAAGAGAAGTGAAAGCATATATTCATACAAAAATCTATACACATAGCATAATTATACTAAGGATGAAAAAATTTATTTGAAGCCCGTTATAAAAGATTTGGGTTTCCTAAGCACAGAGTCCTTTGACTTTCACACCAACCCACTGCAAGGGCAGCATCCACCTCAGCCAACTATGTCATCCCCATGGCTCTTGCAGAGCAGGGGGAAGGGCAACTAACTGAAGCTTGCACAAATTACTGAGTCCTGAGTAATACAGTCATTTGTCTCTGATCTAGGAGTATCTTATCTTATCGTAAGGAGTATCACATCTTTTGCCAGCTTCCATGAGACAGTGACAGGCTCACTTGTGAGCTTGCAAGTCAAGTAAAACCTTAGAACTTCCCAGTTCTTGACAGAGAGGTCTTCAGGCAATCAACTGGGTAAATGGTCAGGGAGACCACAGGAAGAGTAAAAAGGTGCCATATACGCACATATCAACTCATTATGTTATTCACCTAAAACATATACAAAGCTATATATCAGTTATATCTCAATTTTTAAACAAAGTTAGACTAGCTTCATTTTCAGACACAGTCAGGGACTCTAAGGGGTTGAGGAAGGCTTTTATCTCCCTTACACTGGCTTCTTTCACTTAGCATGTTTTCAACGTTTCCACAGTGTGGGAACTCTTCCTACAAACTATGCAACTGCTCTGTAAATCTTAAATTACTTCAAATTTTTAAAGGTTATTTTAAAAAATAAAATAAGGAAGGTCAGACATGACCTTATTTTACCCCCTTTTCCCTCAAAGAAGAATATTACATAATAATAAAGGGGTCAATTCTCTAAGAAGTCATAATGATTATCAATGTGTATGTGCCTAATAAGAGAGCATTAAATACTTGAGACAAAACTGATAGAACTGCAAGGAGAAATAGAAGAATTCACTCTTACAGTTAGAGACTTCAACATCCCTCTATCAGAAGTGGCCAGATTCAGCAGGCAGAGAATCAGTAAGGAAATACCTGAACTCAACAGCACCACCAGTCAACTGGCTACAATTGACATCTATCGACTACATCAGGCAAAAACAGCATAATTCGTATTATTCTCAAGTTCACATGGAACACTGACCAACAGAACACATTCTGGGCCATGAAACACACATAAACACATTTTAAAATAGAAAACATTCAGTGTATGTTCTCTGATGATGAAGATATCAGTAACAGAAAGGTTGTCAGAAAATTCCAAAAATAATTGGAGATTAAACAACATACTTCTAAATAACATACAGGTTATAGACAAAATCACTAAAAAAAAATTTTAACATTTTGAACTAAATGAAAATACTATTTATCAAAATTCGTGGGATACAGTGAAAGCAGTGCTTAAGGGAAATTTATAGCACTGAATGTATATGTTAGAAAAGGAAAAAGACCTAAAATCAATATATAATTTTGATATCTTTTATATGTCATTTTGTATATTATTTTTATATATAATCTTTTATATATGATTAAACTAGAAAAAGGAGGGCAAATTAAATCCCAAGTAAGCAGAAGAGAATAGAAATTGGAGCAGAGATCAATGAAATTGAAAATAGGAAATCAATAGAGAAAATCAACAAGCCCAAAGCTGGTTTTTTAAAATATCAATAAAAACTGATAAGCCTCTAATCAGGCTAAGAAAAAAGAAGAGAAGATATAAATGACTTATATCAGAAATTAAAGAAGAGACATCATCACAGCACACAGGGACATTAAAAGGATAATAATGAAACATTATAAATAATTATATGTCTATAAATTTTATAACCTAGATGAAACAGACCAATTCCTTAAAATCTACAATCTGCCAAAGCTCACACAAGAAGAAATGTACTGAAATATGTTCAGAAATATCTGAATAGACATGCATCTCTTAAAGATACTGAATGTATAATTAATAACCTTCCCCAAAAGAAAGCACTAGGCCCTGAAAGGCTCAAATGTTTGGTGAGTTGTACCAAACATTTAAGAAAGATAGTAAACCAATTCTCTACAATCTCTTCCAGAAGATAGAAGCCAGTGGACTATTTCCTAACTCATTCTATGAGGCCAGCAGTAACATAACACCAAAACCAGACAAGGACATTACAAGGAAAAAAGAATACTGCAGACTATATTTCTCATGAATAGGAATCCAAAAATCCCCAACAAAAAATTAGCAAATAGAATCGGCCAATGCATAAAAAAAAATTATATATCACAACCAAGTAGGATTTATCCCTGGTATGCAAAACTAGTTCAACATTTGAAAATTAATTAATGTAATACATCACATAAACAGGCTAAAAAAGAAAAATCACACGACTATAGCTGAAGATGGAGAAAAATTATTTGACAAAAATCTAACCCATTCATGATTCTTTTCAAGTTAAAGCAAATCAGGAATAGAGGAGAAATTCCTTTATTTACAAAAACATCTAACATCATACATAAACCTACACCTGACATCATGAGAATCTAGAAGGCTTCCTACTAAGTATAAGTAGGTCAGGATCAAGGTAAGACTATCCCCTCACCACACCAATTCAACATCATACTAGAAGTCCTAGCTAATGCAATAAGAACTCCCCCAAAGGAAAATAAAAGGTATATATCCTGGGAAATAAGAAATAAAACTGTCTTTGTTCTCAGATGACATGACTGCCTATGAAGAAAATCCCAAAGAATCAACAAAACATCACTGGAAC
Source organism: Capra hircus (assembly GCF_001704415.2). Lineage (NCBI taxonomy): Eukaryota > Metazoa > Chordata > Mammalia > Artiodactyla > Bovidae > Capra > Capra hircus. Next base: position 129,589,825 of record NC_030808.1, read on the forward strand.
TAATGAGCAATTATAGCAAGATCAATATAGAAGAGCCAATCATTTTCTTATATACCATCAATGAACAAATGGAATTGGAAATTTAAAACATAATGCCATTTGAACGAATACAGTATTGTAAAGTAAAATAAAGTAAAAAAATAAAATAAAATAAAAAATAAATAAATAAATAAAAATTTTTTTAAAAAAGAAGTGAAGTGAAAAGTGAAAGTGAAAGTCACTCAGTCATGTCCAACTCTTCGCGACCCCATGGACTGTGGATGGAGTGGGTAGCCTTTCCCTTCCCCAGGGGATCTTCCCAGCCCAGGGATCAAATCCAGGTCTCCTGCATTGCAGGTGGATTCTTTATCAGCTGAGCCACAGGGGAAGCCCCAGAATACTGGAGTGGGTAGCCTTCTCCAGCGGATCTTCCCAACCCAGAAATCGAACCGGGGTCTCCTGCATTGCAGCCAGATTCTTTACCAACTGAGCTATCAGGTAAGCCCAATGCCATTTACATTGGCACCAGAAAAAAAAAAAGCAAGAAAGAAAAGAAATACTGAGGTATAAATCTAACAAAATATTTATTAATATATTAAAAACATGAACAACCTGATTTAAAAATTGGCAAAAGAGCTGAATAGACATCTCACAAAAGAAACTATACAGATGGCAACTAAGCATATGAAAACGTGCTTCTACATCATATGTCATCAGAGAAGTGAAAATTAAAACAACAGTGATGTACCACTACATATCAATTAGAATGGTGAAACTCTAAACCACTATCACCACCAAATGCCTGCAAAGATCTGGAATGCTCATTCATTGATGGTGAGAATGCAAAATGGTACAGTTTGGCAGTTCCTTACAAGACTAAATGTATTCTTACTATGCGATCCAGCAATTTCACTACTTGGTATTTACCCAAAGGAGTTCAAAAATGCAAGTCCAGGACCTCCCTTGTGGTACAGTGGGTAAGAATCTGCCTACCAATCTGTATGTGGGAGGTACAGATTTGACCCCTGGGTCCAGGAGGATTCCACATGCTGCGGAGCAACTAAGTCCCTGTACCACAACTACTGAGCCCGCATGCAGCAGCTACTGAAGCCCACTAACCTAGAGCCTGTGCTCCACAACAAGAGACCACAAGAAGAAGGCCACACACCACAACAAAGATTTGCCCTCGCTCTCCGCAACTAGAGAAAGCCCGTGCACAGCAACAATAACTCAGCACAGCCAAAAATAAATAAATAAATGTGAAAAAAATGTAAGTCCACACAAAGACCTGCATTCAGATATTTATAGCCACTTTATCCACAACTGATGAAACTTGGAAGCAACCAAAATTTCCTTTAATGAGTGAATGGATAAATAAACTACGGTACACCCATACTATTCAATAATAAAAATAAATGAATTATCAAGCCAAGAAAAGACCTTAAATACCTATTACCAAGTGAAAGAAGCCAATCTTAAAAGGCTGCAAATTGAATAATTCCAACTATACGACATCCTGAAAAAGCAAAATTATGGAGACCATGAAAAGATCAGTGATTGCCAGGGATTAGGAAGGAGAGAAGGAAGAATAGGCAGAGCAGAGAATTGTTAAGACAATGAAACCATTCTGAATGATACTATAATGATGGATACATGCATTTGTCAAAACCCATAAAAGTATAAAAATAAATAAAAAAGAATGATACCTAATGTACACTATGAACTTTGAGTGATTATGCTGTGTCAGTGTAGGTTCATCAACTGCAACAAATGTACCACTCCGGTCCAGGAGGTTGATATTTGGGGAGGCTATACATGCTGGGAGCAGGATATGAGTTGTTGCTCAGTTGCTCAGTCGAGTCTGACTTTTTGCAATCCCATGGACTGCAGCACACCAGGCTTCCCTGTCCTTCACCATCTCCTGGAATTTGCTCAAACTCACATTCACTGAGTCCATGATGTCATCCAATCAGCTCATCCTCTGTCATCTCCTTCTCCTCCTCCCTTCAATCTTTCCCAGCATCAGGGAGAACTCTTCTTAATTTCTGCTCAATTTTGCTGTGAACCTAAAACTACCCTAAATAATAAAATCTATTATTTAAAAATGCAATAAACATATTCTCTCATTTGTTCTCTTAACTTTCTTAAAAGACAAAAGATTGTATAATGCAATAATTTTAACACTATATTTTTGAATTCATAACACATACAGTGGACCCTTGAATAACATGGGAGTTAGAGGCCCCAATCCCTACAGAACTGAAAATCCGCATACAGTTGGTCCTCCATATCTGCACTTCCACATCCAAAGAGTCCATCAACCCCAAAATGTGTAGTAATGTAGTACATATTTATTGAAAAAAGCCCATGTATAAAGGGAATCATGCAGTTCAAACTTACATTATTCAAGGGTCAACTGTATAAATATAATACAGATGAGAGTATAGAACAAAGAAGAGGGAATGGAATTACATTAAAGCCAAGTTTCTATATACTACTGAAATAAAGTCAGTATTAATTTTAAGTAGATTGTGATAAGTGAAGATGCATATTGTGGTCCCCAGATATCAAACACAAAGAAAATAACAAAATAGTACAGTTTAAAAATCAATTGATTAAAAATAAATTTTAAATGACACACACAAAAAATGTTTAACATAAAAGAAGTCAAGGAGCAACAGAGGAAAACAAGAGAGAGAAGTCAAGGAGCAACAGATGAAAACAAGAGAGAGATCAATTAGAAAACAAATATTAAAATGCTAAGTGCAAATTAAATCATATCAGTGATTACCATAGATATCAATGGTCTACATATACCAAACTAATGGTAGAAACTGTTAGAATGGATGAAAAAACAAGATCCAATGATGTATTGTTTATAAAAGACACACTTAAGATCAATAGTTATAAATGGATGTCTTAATAATTCATTCTCAATAATTGACATAACAATTATAAAATCATCAAAAATAGAAAACACTTGAACACCACTATAAACCAGCTCAAACGTAATATATATGGAACACTCTATCCAATGAAAACAGAATACACATTCTTTTAAGGTACGCATGGAACATTCTCCAGGATAGAACATATGCTAGGGCATAAAATAAGTCTCAGTAAATTGTAAAAAAGCTGAAATCATACAAAGTGTGTTTTCTGAATGAAACAGAATTACTATAAATAAACAACAGAAAGGACACTAGAAGTTTTCCAAATATGTATAAATTAAGCACCTCACTTTTAAATATCCATGAGTTAAAGACGAAACCAAGTGAAATTGGAAAATATATTGCCTGGGCAAAAAGAAAATTTAAAGAATTATAGAAAATATTATAACATCTTTATGGCAACAACAGGTAACCTAGAGGAAGTGTACATAGTCCTGCTGCTGATGCTGCAAAGGCGCTTCAGTCGTGTCCGACTCTGTGCGACCCCGCAGACAGCAGCACACCAGGCTCCCCTGTCCCTGGGATTCTCCAGGCAAGAACACTGGAGTGGGCTGCCACTGCCTTCTCCAATGCATGAAAGTGAAAAATAAAAATGAAGTCGTTCAGTCGTGTCCAACTCTCAGCAACCCCAGGTACTGCAGCCCACCAGGCTCCTCCGTCCATGGGATCCTCCAGGCAAGAGTACTGGAGTTGGGTGCCACTGCCTTTAAGACACAAATTACCAAAACTGACATTAAGAGCAGATAGAATGTACAAATAAACCTACCATGTAGGCTCCTCTGTCCATGGAATTTTCCAGGCAAGAGTACTGGAGTGAATTGCCATTTCCTTCTCCAGGGGATCTTCCTGACCCAGGGATCGAACCAGGGTCTCCCACATTGCAGGCGGATGCTTTACCATCTGAGCCACCAGGGAAACCCAAAAATTGAATTAACAATTTAAAATCTTCCCACAAAGAACACTCATTTCAAATAGACTCATTAGTGAATTATATTAAATGATTTTAAAATAAATAGGCCTCCCTATCCATCACCAACTCTCTGAGTTCTCTCAGACTCACATCCATCGAGTCAGTGATGCCATCCAGCCATCTCATCCTCTGTCATCCCCTTCTCCTCCTGCCCCCAATCCCTCCCAGCATCAGAGTCTTTTCTAATGAGTCAACTCTTCACATGAGGTGGCCAAAGTACTGGAGTTTCCGCTTTAGCATCATGCCTTCCAAAGAAATCCCAGGGCTGATCTTACTTAGTGCTAAAAAGGATACTATTGACTTCCCCACTAAGATCAGAAAATTATATCCATAAAGGCTATGGGTGTAATGCACAGCAAAGGGGAAAAAAACAAAGAAAGGAATAAGGCAAGAATTTCACTATTGCCACTTTCATGAAACATTTCACTGGAAATGCTAGTCAGTACAATAAGGAAAGAAAAATAAATTGAAGGCATCCAAATAGGAACATGAGTACTAAAAACCTATCCTGTTCTCAAATGACAGTATCTTATATGTATAAAATCCTAAAGAATACACAAAAAATCTTCCAGAATAACAATTATAGCATGGCTTCAGGACTTAAGATCCATGTAGAAAAATTAACTATATTTCTATACACTAACAACAAACAATACGAAAATGAAATTAAGAAAATAATTCTGTGCACAGTGAAGGAAATAGTAGTCGATACAAGTAGACAACCTACTGAATGAGAGCAAGTATTTGCAAATTATATGATGTATATAGGGTTCAGTTCAGTCGCTCAGTCGTGCCCGACTCTTTGAGACCCCATGAATCGCAGCACGCCAGGCCTCCCTGTCCATCATCAACTCCCAGAGTACACTCACACTCACGTCCATCGAGTCAGTGATGCCATCCAGCCATCTCATCCTCTGTCGTCCCCTTCTTCTCCTGCCCCCAATCCCTCCCAGCATCAGAGTGTTTTCCAATGAGTCAACTCTTCGCATGAGGTGGCCAAAGTACTGGAGTTTCAGCTTCAGCATCATTCCTTCCAAAGGAATCCCAGGGCTGATCTCCTTCAGAATGGACTGGTTGGATCTCCTTGCAGTCCAAGGGACTCTCAAGAGTCTTCTCCAACACCACAGTTCAAAAGCATCAATTCTTTGGTGCTCAGCTTTCTTCACACTCCAACTCTCACATCCATACATGGCCACTGGAAAAACCATAGCCTTGACTAGATGGACCTTAGTCGGCAAAGTAATGTCTCTGCTTTTGAATATGCTATCTAGGTTGGTCATAACTTTTCTTCCAAGGAGTAAGCGTCTTTTAACTTCATGGCTGCAGTCACCATCTGCAGTGATTTTGGAGCCCAAAAAAATAAAGTCTGACACTGTTTCTACTGTTTCCCCATCTATTTCCCATGAAGTGATGGGACCAGATGCCATGATCTTTGTTTTCTGAATGTTGAGAATTAAGCCAACTTTTTCACTCTCCTCTTTTACTTTCATCAAGAGGCTTTTTAGTTCCTCTTCACTTTCTGCCATAAGGGTGGTGTCATCTGCATATCTGAGGTTATTGATATTTCTCCCGGCAATCTTGATTCCAGCTTGTGTATCTTCCAGTCCAGCGTTTCTCATGATGTACTCTGCATAGAAGTTAAATAATCAGGGTGACAATATACAGCCTTGACGTACTCCTTTTCCTATTTGGAACCAGTCTGTTGTTCCATGTCCAGTTCTAACTGTTGCTTCCTGACCTGCACACACATTTCTCAAGAGGCAGGTTAGGTGGTCTGGTATTCCCACCTCTTTCAGAATTTTCCACAGTTTATTGTGATCCACACAGTCAAAGGCTTTGGCATAGTCAATAAAGCAGAAATAGAAGTTTCTCTGGAACTCTCTTGCTTTTTCCATGATCCAACAGATGTTGGCAATTTGATCTCTGGTTCCTCTGCCTTTTCTAAAACCAGCTTAAACATCAGGACGTTCACGGTTCACGTATTGCTGAAGCCTAGCTTGGAGAATTTTGAGCATTACTTTGCTAGCATGTGGTTAATATCCAAATATATAAACAGCTCATACAACTCAATATAGCAAAAAACAAACAACATAATAAAAAAAACATGCAGAAGATCTTAATAGACTTTCCAAAGAAGACACAGAGATGGCTAACAGGCACAGGAAAAGATGCTCAACATCACTATGTATATGAGAAATGCAAATCAAAACAACAATGAGATATCACCTCACATCTATCAGAATTACTATCACCACAAAGTCTATAAATAACAAATGTTGGTGAGGCTGAAAAGCAAAGGGAACTGTAGTACACTGTTGGTGGGGATGTGGATTAGCGCAGACACTATGGGAAACACTATGGAGGTTCCTGAAATAACTAACAATAGAAATATCGTATGATCCAGCAATTCTTCTCCTGCTTATATATCTAAAGTAAACAAAAATGCTAACTCAAAGGAAATAGGCACCTCAATGTTCATAACAACACCATTTACACAGCCAAGATATGGATGAAATTTAAGTGTCCACTGACAGATGAACAGATAAAGAAAATGTGGTATATATACACAGTGGAATATGACTCAACCATAAAAAAGAATAAAATTCTGCAAGTTATAACAAGATGGAGGGACACAGAGAGTATTATGCTTAGTGAAATAAGTCAGAAAGAAAAAGACAAATACTGTATGTTTTCACTAATAAAACAAACAAGTGAATATAACAAAATAGAAACTGACTTAACTATATAGAGAAAAAACTCACGGTAACAGTGCAGAGAGAGAAAGGGGATGGTCAAGATTGGGGTAGGGAATTAGAAGCCAAAACTACTATGTATAAAATAAATAAGCTATAAGAATAAAGTTACAGCACAGGGAATATGGCCAATATTTTATAATAACTTTCAATAGAATATAATTTATTAAAAATTGGATCACTATGTTGTACACGTGAAACTAATATAATATTGTAAATCAACTATTTTTCAAGTTTAAAAAATCCAATCACAATACCACCCAAAATGATAAACTGCATAGGAATAAATTTAACAAAACAAGTGTAAGGCTTATATACCACCAACAATAAAACATTGAGGAGATTAAAGAAGATCTAAATAAATGGGGAGACATTTATGATTCATGGTTGAAATCATGATCATATTTAAGAGACTCAATACTGTCAATACAGAAATTCTTCCCAAAATTGATTTGTACATTCAGCATAATCCCTATGAAAATATAGCAGATATATCAGAAATTGACAAACTGATCTTAAAATTCATATGGAAATGCAAGGGACCTGGAATTACCATGACAATATTTTAAAAGAAAAAATTTGAAGGACTTATACTTCTCAGTTTAAATCTTACTCAGAAGATACAATAATCAAGACAGTGCAGTACTGGCATAAGAACAGTCATACAACAATCTCCATAATAAAAGGCCTAGAGAGGCCACACAAAAACTTATAAATAAACTCAGCGAGGTAGCAGGATACAAGATTAACATATAGAAATCAGTTCCATTTCTTTACACTAACAATGAAATATCAGAAAGGGAATGTAAAAAAATAAAATACCTTAATAAACTGCACCAAAAAATAAAATAAAATACCTAGGAATAAACCTGAATCAAGGAGGTAGAAAACTTATATGCTAAAAAATATAAAACATTAATAAAGAAAATTAAAGACAATTCAAAGAAATGGAAATACACCCCATGCTCTAGGAGCAGAAGAAGCAATACTGTTAAACTGTCATACTATCAAAAGCAATCTACATATTTAATGCAGTCCTTATCAAATTGTCCAGGGCATTTATCAAAGAACTAGAACAAATGATCCTAAAATTTATATGGAAATATAAAAGATCCAGAATTGCCAAGCAATCTTGAAAAAAAAACAAAGCAAGAAGCATAACCCTCCCAGAGTTTGGATAATACTATAAAGCTACAGTAATCAAAACAGGGTAGAGTTGCACAAAACTAAACATACAGATCAATGGAACAGAATAGAGAGCCCAGAAATAAACCCAAATACCAAGAGTCGGACACAACTTAGCAACACAACAACCACCTATGGTCACTGAACCTTTGACAAAGGAGGCAAGAATGGGAAAAAGACAGTCTAATCGGCCAGTGGTACTGGGAAACTTGAACAGTTGCATGTAAATCAATGATGTTAAAACACATCCTTACACCATGCACAAGAATACAGTCAAAATAGCTTAAAGACTTAAACATAAGACATAACACCATATACCTCCTGGAAGAGTTCACAGGCAAAACATTCTCTGACATATACTGTATGAATGTTTTTCTTAGGTCAGTCTCCAAAGGGAATAGAAAAACTAAACAAACAAATGGGATCCAATCAAACTTATAAGCTTTTGCACAGCAAAGGAAACCATAAATTAAATTACAAGACAACTTACAGGATGTGAGAAAAATACTTGCCAACAATATGAATGAGAAAATATACAAGCAGCTCATACAACTCAACAACAACAAAAAGCAAACAACCCAGTTGAAAAATGGGCAGAAGACCAAAGAAGACATGCAGATGGCCAACAAGCACATAAAAAGATGCTCATCATTGCTAATTATTAGAGAAATGCAAGTCAAAACTACAGTGAGGTAGCAGCTCATACAGTCAAAATGGTTATCATCAAAAAGTCTACAAATAACAAATGCTGGTGAGCATGTGAAGAAATACACTTTGGTGGGAATATCAGTTCATGAAATCACTATAGATAATAGTATGGAGGTTTCTCAGAAAACTAAAAGTAGAATTAGCATGTGATCCAGGTATCCCACTTCTGGCTATATATATCCAGACAAAACTGTAATTCAAAAAGGTCCATGCAGGACTTCTCTGATAGGGCCAGTGGTTAAGACTCTGCCTTTCAATACAGGGGGTGTGGTTCAAACCGTGGTCAAGGAACTAAGGTGCAACATGCTGTGGAGTGTGGCCAAAAAAAATTTTTTTAAGCTACTCACACTCCTATGTTCATAGCCTCGCAATTCACAATAGGCAAGACATTGAGACAATGTAAATGTCCATCAACAAATAATGGATGCAGAAGATGTGGAATGGAATACTACAGGTACAATGGAATACTACTCAGCCATAAAAAAGTGAAATAATGTCAGTTGCAGCAACGTAGATACAACTACAGATTATCATACTATGTGATCTAAGGAAGAGAAAGACAAATACCACATGATATCACTTACATGTAGAATCAAAAAGATACAAATGAACCTCTCTATAAAGCAAAAACAAGCTCAGAGAACAAACTTGCAGTTGCCAAGGGGGAGGAAGATTAGGGGAGGGATGGACTGGAAGTTTGGGGTAGATACAAATAATTACATATAGAATAGATAAACAACAATGTCCTGCTGTATAGCAGAGAGAACTATATTCAGTATCTGAGATAAACCATAACAGAAAAGAATATTTAAAAGGTATATATGTGTATAACTGAATCTCTTTGTGGTACAGCAGAAGTTGACATAACACTGTAAATCAACTATACTTCAATAAAAAGAAAACTATACTTCAATTTTTTTAAATTCCATTCACAATACCACCAAAACAAATAAAGTGCTTAGGAATAAATTTAACAAAATAGGTGTAAGGCTTATAAACTGACAATAATAAAACATTGAGGAGATTAAGTAAAGATGATTAATTAAATGGGGAGACATTTATGATTCATGACTGAAGTCATATTCATGATGGAAAGACTAAACATTGTAAAAATAGCAATTCTTCCCAAAATGAGCAATACATGAATCTAGCAGGCATTAATCAGAAAATAACAAACTGATTCTAAAATTCACATGAATATGCAAAGGACCTAGAATTGCAACAAAATGTTTTTAAAAAAACAAAGTTGAGGGACTTACACTAGCTTCAAACCTTACACAAAAGATACAATAATCAAAACAGTGTGGTATTAGCACAAGTATAGTCTACAACAGCTAAATTAAACTGAATTATGAGACAAAAGCAAATCTTTAAATTTATGGTCAATTTATTTCTGATAAAAGTTCTAAGACAATTAAATGTAAAAGGTATAGGCTTTCTAACAACTGAATATATACATTCAAAAACCAAACTTAAACTATTAGTTCACACCATAGACAAAAAAACTAACTCAAACTGGATCAGAGACCTAGATGTAACAACTAAAATTTTTAATTTCTTTAAAAAAGCAATGGCAAGAATCTTTATGACTTTGGTTGAATAAGAGGTTCTTAGATACAACACCAAACTTACAATATATTTTTATTTGGTATTGTGAGGGTCATCAAAATGTAAAATGCATGCACATTACCAATAAGTCACCAATAAGAATTTTGTGAAATATACTTAACAGTAATATGTCAATTATACCTCAATAAAACAAGTGAGGAAAGTCCCTAAAATGAGATAAAAATATGTGCAATTACATATAAGATAAAGGATTTGCATCCAGAATATATAAAGAAATTTTATAATTCAAAAATAAGACAAAAAAGATAATTTTTAAATAGACAAAATATTTGAGCAGATATTTAACCACAGAAGATACATGATATAAGCTCAGCTTAATAAGCTCATGAAAAGATGTTCAACATCATTAGTCATTCGAGAAATGCAGGTTAAACCACAATAACATAATACAACACACTCAACTAGAGTGACTGTAATCAAAAAAGACAGTATCAGCTGGTGAGAATGAGGAAAGACAAGAACCTATAAGCCTTGCTTGGGGCAATGTAAAATGGTACAACCAATTTGGAAAACCATTCCTTGTGAAAGCTGCTCAGTTGTGTCTGACTCTTCATGACCCTGTGGACTGCAGCCTGCCAGGGTCCTCCGTCCATGGAACTCTCCAGGCCTGAATACTGGAGTGGGTAGCCATTCCCTTCTCCAGGGGATCTTCCCAACTCAAGGATCAAACCCAGGTATCCTGCATTACAGGTGGTTTCTTTTTACCATCACAGCCACAGGGAAGCCCCAAGAAAATTGAAGAGGGTAGCCTATCCTCTCTTCAGCGGATCTTCCCAACCCAGGGATCGATCCTAGGTCTCCCACATTGCAGGCAGATTCTTTACTGTCTGAGCCACCAGGGAAGCCCACAGTTTGGGGGTTTTTTTAAGTAAAACATTCCACAGTTTGTTTTTTTTAAGTGAAACATAAACCTGCCCTTTGACCCAAGAGTCATATTCCTTGGAATCTATGTGCAATATCTGAAAATATGTGTCCCCACAAAGACATGTATATGATTGCTCATAACAGTATTATTCATAAAAGCCCCTAATTAGAAATAACCCAAATGTCCAAAAACTGGTGAATGAACAAACAAATGTGGTATTTCCATACAATAGATAACTATTCCTCAAGTAAAATGAAGAACTACCGATGAAACATGCTACAACATGGATAACAATGGCTAAAATAAAAAATAAACTTCTAAAACAGTATACTGACTGAAACAAGCCATATAAAAAGACTACAAACAGTATGATTCTTTTTTGTGAAATATGTAGTAAAGAGGCAAATTTATAGAGACAGGGGCAATCAGTGATTACCTTGGCCTGAGATTTTGAGAGAGGATTTAATGCAAACAGGCGTGAAGGAACTTAGGTGAAGATGTTCTAAAACTGGCTATATTGATGACTGCCCAACTCCATAAGTGTATTAATAATCACTAAATTGAAAACAGAAAAATTAACATCACCTATAAGGAAAAAATGGCTACGATATGTCTCCAGAGAAAGACATAGGATCACTTAGTAGTGCTCAAAAACATTTAACTTTAAGTAATTGACTTTAAATATTCCTTGTCTTGAGGAAACATCATAGAATCCCAAATAACTACCTATAATTTTCAAAAGTTTTAATAGCTTGAAAAACATCAAAAGGCTAGCAACTGTCCCACATAAAAGTTAATGAAGGAGACATGACACCTGAAAGCAATACATGATCCTGACCTGCATCTTATAGGCCAACCTGCAGAGGGCAGATTGGACGAAAGCTGCCAAATGGTACAAACTTTCAGTTATAAGATAAATAAGTACTATAGATGTAATGTATAACATGATAAATATAATTAACACTGCTTATGTTATACATGAAAGTTGTTAGGAGAGAAAATTCAAAAAGAGTTCTCATCACAAAGAAAAAAAATTTTTTTTCTATTTCCTTAGTTTTGTATCTATAGCATATGAGTGATTTTTCTCTAAACTCACTGTGGTAATCATTTCATGATGTATATAAGTCAAATCATTATGCTGTATACCTTAAACAGTGTTGTGTGTCAATTAATATCTCAATAAAGCTTAGGGGAAAATACTAATAAAATTAAAAATTTTTAAAGTAGATACAAAGATATATAGATTGAGATATATTTTAAAAGGACATTATTGGTACAGTTGACAAAACTGGAAAATGGACTGCAGATCAAAGTATGGCATCAATGTCAAATATCTTTAATTTGATAAATATTCTAAAGATATATAAGAATATTCTCGTTAGCAAATATAAACTGAATTAACCTGAGGTAAAGAGTCCTAATGCATAAAACTTACTAATGATTCAAGGAAAAAAAATATATATATATATATCATCACATACCTCCTGTGATCTTTCTGAGAAACAGAAATAAAGACTAATAAAGCAAGTGAGGCAAAATGTTAAAAGTTAATAAAGGATAAATGGAAGTTCTTTATATTATTTTTGCAATGTTTCCATAAGTTTGGGAATATCTCAAAATAAAGCACTAAAAGTTCAATAAAACAGCAAGAGACCAATACTTATTTGGCATGACATTTATTTCTGAGCAACAGCCAGTATCATGCTGAATAGGCAGACACTAGAAGAGTCCCACCAAAGTCTAGAATAGAAAAAGATGCCATTTTCCACTAGTATTTGACATTGTATTGGAGATACTAGCCCACAAATTAGACAAGAGACAGGAATTAGATGTTTACAGTTTTGAAAGGAGAGAAAATAAGACCATTTTCAGACCATATGATTATAAATGTAAAAAAAATTACTGAGAAAAAATCCCATAAGAAAGCTGAATACAAAAAAATATACAGAAATTACTGCCTTTCACTTATAACAGAGAAGCCCAAGTATTCAGTTAAAAACAAGCCAAACAAATTGCTATTTAGCTCCAGCTTCAGTTTCAGCCTCAACATTTAAAATCCCAAATAACTACTTTAAGGACAGTTTTGCCATTCTTAAAATGGTATGACATTAATGATCTTGTGATCACATAGTCCGTAATCACACCTAATCAGTGGAATACTTCAATAATAACAATGCTATTCACTCCTCAGTAACGTGTTTGGGTAGTAACAGAAAGCACAGCCTAATAAATCAGAATTACTGTGAGCTAAGCAGAAAGTAAGTGGGCCACTATCATCATTCTGCTTCAGGCAAAGACAAAGGTGTATAAGAGATATTTGAAGTTGCCTTTTCTTATACAACGTTTTCATATAAAAGCCAGTATTACACACTGGGAAAGGTCTCTCCAATAACAGAAAAGGAGTTAATATACTTTGTGGATAACAAATAGCAACAAGCTCTAACATTTTTCAGAAAAAAAAAAAAAAACACAATACTTTGCCATTTCAGGAAGAAAACAAATCCCCTGTGTTATGTGTGTAAATACATAAAAAAAGATCTTGTCACATCACCACTGGATTGGGAGCTGATGGAGAGTTGAAGGGAGGTACAGCTTTAACTATGCTATTTAGATTTTCTAAAATATGTAACCAGGTGTTATTCCTGAAGTGAATAAAAATAAATAAGAATGTTTAAAAACTAGTTATGCATTCTTAGAGAATAACACATTGGCCCTCATTAGTGCCAATGTCAAGAGAACTGTCAGGCCTAGAGCTCTGGACCTGAGTGGCTCAGAGTCTTAAATGAAGGAAGAAAGAATTCACAGTGCTCAGATGCCCAACGCTGAGAAAACTCCTGAGTTCTACTTGGTGAGGTTCATCTTTTGCCTGGCTTCCTGTACCCAAGTTCCCTCACTCTTCTTCCCTAAATGGGACAGCAGCCACCCTCTACCCTACCCAGAACCAGGATTTATTTGCTAATTCTGCACCACAGAGGTTGAAGCAGTTCATACTGACTGGATATTTCATGTTGATTGATACCAAGAAAGCCCAATGAGTGGGCCTGATAATGTACCCCTTTGGGTTTCTTAAACAAAAATGAGGCAGAATGAAAGATATTTAATCTGGTGCAAGCCATTCCTGAATTATACAGATGTTATGCCATGAAAACACCTAGAAAAGTACTTTCTAACAGATCAGACCCCTTTTTAGGATGATGAAGAGGATGATAATGATGATATTATTTAGCATGCATTACCATGTGTCAGGGATTGTTCAAGAGACTGAAAACAGCCCTGACAATGTCAAGTGGGAAAGACATACTATAAACATTATAAACTATTCACTAAACACTCAACCAGGCTCCAAGAACATCTTATGTACACTATTTCACAACCCTCTGCACAGTAGATGGCACTCTCCCCACTTCACATGTAAGGAAACTGAGGTTAGTGAAGGTGACATGACTTGAGAGGCTGAGCAGAAGAGGAAATCGGGTGCATCTATGCCAGGTCTCCAGTAATCGTCTTTGTCTCAGTCCAGGTCCTCATTCCCTTGGAAGGGAAGCTCACAGTGAGGAGTCACTGAGGTCTGGACAATGAACCCAGATGTGAAAGTGCTGAGGTCAGCAGAGCAGCAGACACAGGGGGCACCAGCTAAGAACTGGTAACTCTGCATTCAAAACTGCAATACCCATTATGCCAGGAGCCCCGAGCCCCACCAGATGTCCTGGCCAGCTTTCAGTTGTTCCCTCTGTGTCTTAGAACATGGAACATCCACACTCACTCTCCTGAACGGAGCCCCCACTATTCCCAGACCATGGAGTATTCAAAGATCACCAAAAGAACTCTCCAGGACCAAAGTAGTTGTTTCGTGCAAGTTCCCATTCTTTCCCTCCCCACCCCACCTTCCGTGCAAATAAAAGTAGCAGGGCAGATGCTCCTATTGCTTGGGAACATAGAGGCTGGTGACAATGGCATCCACCTTCACCTCATGGGAACTCAGGAGGAGGAGGGTCCCTCAACACTGATGTAGAGCTGGCCCAGGTTCCACCAGCCACAGCCCAGACTGAAGTCACCACCACAAGGGAATTTCTTAG
This sequence comes from Capra hircus, assembly GCF_001704415.2. Classification (NCBI taxonomy): domain Eukaryota; kingdom Metazoa; phylum Chordata; class Mammalia; order Artiodactyla; family Bovidae; genus Capra; species Capra hircus. The sequence continues at coordinate 129,604,941 of NC_030808.1, forward strand.
CCAGTAGCCAAGAACACCAGAAAGCCAGCCATAAACTCGGATGCGGGCCAGAAGTGCAGAGAAAAGCACTGAATTTAAGCCCAGGAAGTTTCAGTTCCCTTTATGACTTTGTCACCAATAAGCAGGGGCCTGACTTCAAGCACAAACTGCCCTCTACCTAAACACCTCAACCGCTGAATGAAAACAAGTTTAGTGATCTTAAACTTTGGCATAACACAGAATCTTTGTGGAGGTACTTAAAAAGAATTCCTCCATCCGTGGCTTCAGGAACTCTGTTCAGTGGTTCTGGGATGGGGCAAAGAATCTGCATTTCACAGTAACTGGCCAGAGAAGGCCGGTGTCACCCAATTCACACACCAGTGGTTTAAATGAGCATCAAGAGAGGCCTGATTTAAACAGAATTCTGTATAAAGGAATGCTATGCAGCCCTCAAAACGAGAACACATAAGCTATTTTGTTAAAAAAAAAAAAAAAGAGTGAGCGATCACATGGACATGGGTGGAAGGAAATCCTTTGAGGCCATATGACAGTGTTGTTGCTACTGCTGCTGCTGCTAAGTCGCTTCAGTCCTGTCCAACTCTGTGCAACCCCATAGATGGAAGCCCACCAGGCTCCCCCATCCCTGGGATTCTCCAGGCAAGAACACTGAAGTGGGTTGCCATTTCCTTCTCCAATGCATAAAAGTGAAAAGTGAAACTGAAGTCGCTCAGTTGTGTCCAACTCTTAGCGACCCCATGGACTGTAGCCCACTAGGCTCCTCCATCCATGAGATTTTCCAGGCAAGAGTACTGGAGTGGGGTGCCATTGCCTTCTCCGATATGACATTGTTACCTACCCTGAAATCATTATTGGATGTTTTCATCCATTAATACTGGAGAACTGAGCCACACCTTCCCTTGGTCACCAAGATCTGCAGCATAGATTCACCTTTGAACTGATCTTCAGATCAAAGGCGCCGTCCTCTTCATTATCTTGAGGGGAGCCTGACGTCTCACACTCAGCTAGGCTAGTTTCTGGCTCCTGAGTAAACTGGTTCGTCCTTCAGCAAGACATTTCATCAATAGAAAATTGCGCTAAAACGGATACACCTCACCCATGTAGTTTACGTCAAAATTAGAGACAGTAAACTCAGTTCGGGCTTCCCAGCTGGTTCGGCGGTAAAGAATCCGCCTGCAATGCAGTAGCCGCAGGAGACATGGGTTCGATCCCTGGGTGGGGAAGATCCCCTGGATGGGGGACCTTATTTCAGTGGAGAATCCCATGGACAGCGGAGCCTGGCGGGCTTGTCCACAGGGTCGCACAGTCGGACATGACTGAAGCGACTTAGCAGGCACACAAACTCCTGGTTCAGTTAATGGAAATGTAAAGATAACCATCGTCATGCTAACTATATATCGTGATGGATATATAAGCTAATCCTGCAGGGGTTGCTATTAAGACACTCAATTCTAACATCGCTTTTCCTTTTTCAACTCCGCTGCAAGGATCTGACAGTCATTGACAACACAGGAAAACAAAGGCTTAAGGACGTTATCCAAAACCTGCTTCCCTCCAGGCTCAGCTAGTAAAGAATCCACTTGCCATGCAGGAGACCTGGGTTTGATCCCTGGGTTGGGAAGATCCCCTGAAGAAGAGAAAGGCTACCCACTCCAGTATTCTGCGCTAGAGAATTCCAAGGACTGTATAGTCCATGGGGTCACAAAAAGTCGGACACGACTGAGTGACTTTCACTTTCACTTTTCACTTTCTAAGACCTCACCTCACTATTGGACCAAAAGAAGATAAAAGGTCACTGCCAGGGCGAGGTCTCAAGGGATGAGGGAACTACATCTCAGGGTCCTGGTGCAGCATTCCTCTGGTGGGACTTTAAATTTAATCGGTTTTCCGGTTAAGGCTTTCCGCTTCTGAGGTCAACACGAGGAAAGCCAAACTCTTGACCCAGGAAGCCTGGGTCTTAGAGCTGCATGATTGCTCCGCCCCCTTCAGGCCTATAAAAGTATTTGTCTACCTTGAACTACCCACCACAGCCACAGCTCTTGCGCAACACAGACGCCTCCATTTCTGTGGGCGGAGCCTGAAGGGGCAAGGATTAACGCGAGGCTGCTTTCCGACTCAAGTTCCGCCGGCGTCACTCACGTCATCCTTTGCCCACTTCTGTGCAAACCCGTCCATGTGAGGTGCGGAAGGCTCAAAGACGCAAGGCCAAATCCAGCAGCTCCCCTAGACGCCAGGACTGAGTGACTCCCCAGAGGCAATCCCAGAGTTCCGAAGACTCGTTCCTCGTCCCGCGGTCCTGCGCCTCACCGCCCCGCGTCGGCCTGGCCTGTCAAGCGGACTGTCATTACCTGTAGGACAGAACCCTTCCTCTCCCTAGGCCTGCGGCGACATTGAAATGATGGGCAGCCGGCCCCACAGCCCCAGCGCTTCCTCTGCAGACCAATGGGAACAGCAGGCCGAAGGACCCGGCCCTGCCAAGCGCCGTCGAACGGAGGAGCCCACGGACCACGAGTTCGAGGTAGCGCCCAGAGTGGACAACGTGATGGGGACCCCAGACATGGGAGGGCTCACCTCCCTGGTGATTCTGGCCGACGGCTATGCCCTGCATCTGCCCCTGGACGAGGTCGACCTGGTGCTGGAGCCCGAGCCCACATCCGTGCTGCAAGTTTCTCTTGGGGATCACACCCTCATACTGATCCCTGGAGCCCTCCTGGGCTCTAGCAGCGAATTCCTAGAAGGGGAGAGCCACTCGGCCCTTGTTCTGGAACAGGGCTCTTTCCTGAACGCTCCTGGGGAATGCATCGCCCTCGAGCGGGGATTCTATGGACCTGTCCCAGAGATCGCTGGCCAAGAAGAGGTCTATGAGGAGGACGCAGACGCTGTGTTCCCGCCGGCTAGGATGAATGCAGCCGCCAGCTCAGTTGCTGGGCTCCTCCTTTCGCCTAGAAGCGCATCCGACCCAGACCTCTTGGGCCTAGTCCCAGAACCCTGGCCTCAGGCGCCCAACCCTACTCCAGAGAGAGGCTCTCCTCACCACCAAGACAACCTAGACTTGCACGTTCCGGAGTTCTTCCCCGACTCACCACTCCAACCTCTACCTCCCTCTCCTTGTCCAGGTTCTCACGAGCGCCCCCAACACCCTCCTGTTCCTGCTCGAAAGGCCCAGAGACGCCTGTTTCAAGAATGAACTTCCTCCCACAATTCTTAGCCACCGGCTGGGACCAGGATGGACTGTTCTGGTGACTGCTGTGTGTATGTTGCCCACCCAGCCAGAATCACAAGGCCGTGATGCGTTTTGGATGCGCGCTGTCTTGCAGAATTTTGCAGCAGTTGCAAAATTTACATCTAGCTGGCTAGATCCCTGGGAAGGAAGCTCACCTGGGCAAAGAAAAGCCTCTTGAAACACAGCGTGCTTTAAGACAGCTACTTAGGTTTTTCTCTAGGGAGGTCACCCCTAAGCAGCTCTATGCCTCCCCCCCAACCCACCCCCATTTCTCTTCAAAGTCAAGTGCCAGCACTTTTCTTTCAAATACCATCCTTTCCCAGGCACCCTACGACTGCCCCTCCCCCTTGTTTTCCCCCCAGTAGAGTAATTACTAGATGTGTCTTGTTCAATGTAGTTTTTGGCCCTAGTGTCCCAACTTTTCTAGATGGTGGCTCTAGCCCGTTTGAGGGATCTAGCCAATTGTTGTATGTGCACAAATGTTTGTTGGATACAAAACAGGGAATGGGGAACAATGATTATGGCCCTTCTTTTTGAATGACTAGGTTGGCAAGTGGTTTACTTCTATTGCTAGCTTTGTAAGGGTAGTTTCCAAAAAGAACCAACTGTTTTTCGTTTTTCTTACATACTTTTAATACAATTCTGTTGTCATGGAAAAGTTTCTAATTCTAAAGATTCTGTGTTTTTTTGTACTTGTAAGATCCCAAAAATGTTTGTACATTGCTACTGGCATATAGAAAAAATTTGCTCTTATGTTGGTCTGGTATCCAGAAAAATTATTTAATTTCTGCAATCACTTATCTGTAAATTCTTATGCTTGACTGATAAAGATAATATCTTTATCAGATAATAATAAAGATATATCTATCTTTATAGATATTTTTTGTGCTAAGTTGCTTCAGTCGTGTCCAATTCTTTGCAACCCTATGGACTGTAGCCCTCCAAGCTCCTCTGTCCATGGAATTCTCCAGGCAAGAATACTGGAGTAGGTTGCCATGGCCTCCTCCAGGGGATCTTCCAAACCCAGGGATCAAACCTGAGTTTCCTGCATTGTAGGCAGATTCTTTACTGTCTGAGCCACCAGAGGGCTTATCTTTATAGATATATCTATATCTATCATATATATGTAGACATATCTCTATATCTATCTTTATGGATAATAGTATCTCCAAATAATGATAGTACTGTCTCTTTTTTTATTTTTTGACAAGCTTCTTACATCTTATTTTTCCTTAATTTTTTTTTATTGGCTATTACTTCAAATACAAATTGAATGGTATGGTTAATATTGTCATCCTTTGTTTTTAGGAAGTATAGTTGATATACAATATTAGTTTTATATATACAACAAAATAATTCAGTATTTTTATGGATTATACTTCATGTGACGTTCTTACAAAATAATGACCATATATCCTTGTGCTGTATAATATGTCCTAGTTGCTTATCTATTTTATACATAGTAGTTTGCTTCTCTCTTTCTCTCTGTCTCTTTGGTTGCACTGGTCTTGTTGCTGTGAGCAGGCTTTTCTCTAGTTGTGATGCATGGGCTTCTTATTGTAATGGCTTCTCTTGTTACGAAGAATGAGCTCTAGGCACATGGGCTTCAGTAGTTGTGCTGCATGAGCTTGGTTGTTCCACAGTATGTGGGATCTTCCCTGACCAGGGATTGAACCAGTGTCTCCTGCATTGTAACATAGGTTCTTACCCACTGGACCATCAGGGAAGCCCCAATTTGTTTCTCTTAATCTCATACTTGTCTTTACCCTCTCCCCACTGTTAAACCACTGGTTTGTTCTTTATATCTGTGAGTCTGTTCCTGTTTTATTATATATATTTAGTCATTTTATATTTTTAGATTCCATATATAAGTGGTAACAGAGTATATGTCTTTCTCTATCTGACTAATTTTATTACGCATAATGCTCTCTAGGTCCATCCACATTGTTGCAAATGGCAGAACTTCCTTCTCTTTGTGGCTGAGTGACATTCTCACATCTCCTTTATTAATTCTTCTAAAATGGAGAGGTGACAGAATGATTCAGCCCTGAAACATTAGATGGAGACAACTAAGTAGTTATATATTAATAACTTGAATCCCCAGATCTCTTTTAATCTTTGGCCTAGAGAAGTGGCCTACCACTCTATGAAAACTTGCACATCTACCTTGCTCGAAGATGATGCAGAAGCCTCTGCTGGCAAGACAACATGCACCAACCTCATTTACCCCCATCCCCTCTTTTTGCCACCAGATGGTAACTAAAGTTAAGCATAATATGATACAATAGAAAATCAGAAGGTTCAAAGCAATGGGTATGGTACACTGATATAATACCTAAAGTAGAATACTATATCAGCTAGTGGGGGTGTGGAAGGGCCTACAGGGACACTGTAATAACTAACCAAAAGTAATGCACTGGGGAGGCACCAGCATCATGAGTTCAGTGGGCCAGGGTTGGTCAGTGATGGCAGGAGATACCATTAAGAAGCTAGACTCCTTGGTAGCCTTTGATCTGAGTGACTGATTGTACAAACTAACAGTGACCAGAGCACTTACGACAACAAAATTCTGACCCACAAACTTTGCAGCAAGCAGCCCAGAAACAAAACTATAAGCCCTGTGGTAACTGGCCCCAGTGATCAGGATTTTGTCAAAAACTGCCAACATCCCTAATTTTCATCCCTCTTTCTGGTAGTTCAGACGGTAAGGAATCCCCCTGACAATACAGGAGAAGCAGGTTCAATTCCTGGGTCAGGATGATTTCCCTGGAGGAGGGAATGGCTACGCACTCCAGCATTCTTGCCTGGAGAATTCCATGGGCAGAGGAGCCCCGCAGGCTACAGTCCACGGAGTTGCAAAGAGTCAGACACAACTGAGCAACGAACACTTTCTTTCTTCTTTCCAACTCAGGACCATTTTAAGAAAGTCAAATATATTATGCTTAAAATGCAAAATCCACAAATCAAATCAATTGTATAGGATTCCCTGCGTCTAGTTAGCCTGCCTCTACCTTTCCCCTGCCAATAACCTCTATTCAAACACAACAGAAGCCCTCCCTTTTTGCACTATAAACCTTTCTCACTCCCTTACCTGCCTATCAGCTCTCAAATGCAAGTGACGGGGCTGACTGTCTTGCTATATATCAAGCTCTGAATAACTATCCCCTACTTGTCCTACTTTGAGCAGCCTTAGTTCATATTCAGTTTTCCTGGGGGTCCCAGTGAGGCAGTCTCCATTCCCCATGGCCATAACTCTCAGCCCTGGACTAAGTGTGGTACTCATAGAACACCTTGTGCTGTAAGCTACTCTCAGCTTATAATGTCCACACCAATGTGTAAAGTCCATGCCATGTTTGAGGTCTCTCATTGCATTGAGTTCCTTAGCTATTTATTCTCAGTTGGGTACCAGGTTTTGTTACTGGTTCTGCTTATTTGGCATCGTTGGTGAAATCCAGACATTCATTTTAAGGCCCTTTAGTTCTCTTTCGTGATTCCATTTCCTGCTATGCTGAATAAAAATCTTATTCATCACAAGAAAGGGAATCACTGGGCAGAACACAAAATTGTGTCCTATAAGCCTGCTGTTCAAGTCAACCTCACAATCTTGTGAGTTTGAAGTTCTCCTCAGACTGGCATCCATTTGCACATACTTGGCAGTTGAGTCTTCAATAAAACCAGATGAGGTTCTCTTCTCAGTTTCTTTTGCCTTGAAAGTTTGGCTTTAATCCAAAAAGAATTTTCTCTTTGGTGTCAGGCGGTAGAGTCTGCATTCAGAGAAGTCATGTTGGGACCTAAGTCACAAGGTGCTCAAACATCACATTTACCCACCATTACCAACTCTTACAGGGTTTTGAAGTGTAGAACTTCTGCTCTTCCAGAAAAGATGTGTGCTTCTTCCACGTCATCTCATTCAATTCCTCATTCCTATGCCTATCTCTAAGTGACATAACTTCACTAAAGAAGACCTGACATGAACAAAGTTGTTCATTTGAGAAGCTCCTCCAATAAGATGGAAGATTTCTCAGTTTCAATGGGCAGCATATTTTGATTTGGTATAAGGAGGTTTCCACATAAAACTCTGAATCAAAAGTTGCTTCATTAAAACATTCTCTAGCCAAAGCTAATGACCAATTTGAAAAAAAAATCTAAACTAAACTTACTGCTCTATTAAGTCCTCCAGCTGCCTTTCCTAGATATCAATCTACCTCTTCTCCTGCCATTCTCTCTCTTTCTGAACTTCCACTGACTCTTCTTTCCAATTCCCCTTGTCCAGATGCCCAAAATGCGATCTGCCTCTGAAGATCCATGCACCAGGTATTCAGACAACTTCAGAGTTTAAACCTTGGACCTGAGCTTAATTAGGAGTTATTTGTACGAGTTCCTCTAAATCATGACAAAACCAACAAATATTCATGGAAGAATTTAGCATTCTTTTGGATGCATAAGCCCCAGGATTATCTGGCACATATTACTTATGCATGTATTGGTCAGAGCTGCCAGTGCTCATTTCTGGATTCAGAGAAGACTGAATTGATCCAGGAAAGGACATTCAGGATCTCTCTTACTACAGTAAATTTAAGAATTTAATAACAAACTTGAAAAGTTGTGTGCTGCTGCTGCTGCTAAGTCGCTTCAGTCATGTCCAACTCTGTGCGACCCCAGAGACGGCAGCCCATCAGGCTCCCCCATCCCTGGGATTCTCCAGGCAAGAACACTGGAGTGGGTTGCCATTTCCTTCTCCAGTGCATGAAAGTGAAAAGTGAAAGTGATCCAAAAGTCTACAAGCAATAAATGCTGGAGATGGTGTGGAGAAAAGGAAACCCTCTTATACTGTTGGTGGGAATGCAAACTAATACAGCCACTATGGAGAACAGTGTGGAGATTCCTTAAAAATCTACAAATAGAACTGCCTGATGACCCAGCAATCCCACTGCTGGGCATACACACCGAGGAAACCAGAATTGAAAGAAACACATGTACCCCAGTGTTCATCACAGCACTGTTTATAATAGCCAGGACATGGAAACAACCTAGATGTCCATCAGCAGATGAATGGATAAGAAAGCTGTGGTACATATACACAATGGAGTATTACTCAGCCATTAAAAAGAATACATTTGAATCAGTTCTAATGAGGTGGATGAAACTGGAGCCAATTATACAGAGTGAAGTAAGCCAGAAAGAAAAACACCAATACAGTATACTAATACATATATATGGAATTTAGAAAGGTGGTAATGATAACCCTATATGCGAGACAGCAGAAGAGACACAGATGTAAAGAACAGACTTTTGGACTCTGTAGGAGAGGGAGAGGGTGGGATGATTTGGGAGAATGGCATTGAAACATGTATACTATCATGTAAGAAACGAATCACTAGTCTAGGTTTGATACAGGATACAGGATGCTTGGGGCTGGTGCACTGGGATGACCCAGAGAGATGATATGGGGAGGGTGGTGGGAGGGGGGTTCAGGATTGGGAACTCATGTACACCTGTGGCAGATTCATGTCAATGTATGGCAAAACCAATACAGTATTGTAAAGTAAAAAAATAAAATTTTAAAAATAAAAATAATAAAAAAGAAAAAAAAGAAAAGTGAAAGTGAAGTCATTCAGTCGTGTCCGACTCTTTGCAACCCCATGGACTGAAGCCTACCAGGCTCCTCCGCCCATGGGATTTTCCAGGCAAGAGTACTAGAGTGGGTTGCCATTGCCTTCTCCCTGAAAAGTTGTGTAGAGTCTCCTAAAAAAACAAACCTGAACCATTTCCAATAAAAATCAATACAACTGCTACTCTTTCTACATTAAACCCTGCTACCTTTGCTCAGCCACTTCCTTGACATAGGTGTACCACACAGGTTTTTGGTATTTTAAATAAATCACAGATTTCCCTATCTCCCAGCCTTTATATGTAACCTTTCCTTCCTGCTCTGTGATAACACTCTTGCAAATTTAAGAAGGTAAAGCTTTCATTACTCATAAAATTATTATATATTAAAAGCACACCAAAGGGACTATTTCTTGAAATTTCAGAAGACTGTCTATTCATAATCAATTGTATTTGTTCTGAATATATCTTTTCTTTTCTCACTACATGACACATAGCCCTGATAAAGATCTGGACACCACACCTGAGCTTGCAAATCCAGCTAGAAATTTCACTGACATATGAAAAATAATTGGGGCAGAACCTATTAAAGTTCAGACACATTCTACCAAACCATTATCCAAACTCCTCCTGATATCTCCTGAATCCAAAGAAAGAGCTCAAACATATAGTTGAAAATGCTTTACATACAAAGGTCTTTCCATACACTGCCCTGTAACACTCTCTTTCTGTAAGAAAAGAATCCAAACAATTTGTTCAAGACCTTAAGACCACAAAATAGATATACCTCACTTTCTGACAGAAATTAACCCAAACACCAGCCTTTCACCAATTCCACCTGAGGCCACTTGCTTCACTCTAATGAACCTGTGTCCTGTCTTTTTTCAGTGTGCCTCTGGACCAAAACAGTCAACACCTTTTTGCCTTTACCTGGAGAGAACAAAAATATACCTGGACAGTCATGCCCCTGGAGTACACTGCAGCCCCCTTCTATTTTTCCCTGGTCCTTGATCAAAACTTAAAAGATACAAATTTCCCTTGTGATTTAGTCCTAACACAATGTGTAGATAATCAACTTTGTTCAAAGGACAAGAAAGCCTATAAAATTCCACTGACTTGCCCCACCATTAGCAAAAGAGGGACATAATGTTCCAAACATAAGTTATTTTTGCCAAAACACAGCCCATTATTTAGAGTGTGGTGCATCTCAGGAGAGAAAAACATTCTCTCCTGATAGACTAAAGACTATCCAAACATATCCTAGACACCTTAACAAGAGACAACTGAGTGTATTTCTGCTTTTAACTGAGTATTGCAGACACTATGTGCCAAGTTTCACTGAGATAGAAAGACCTCTTTATGAGTTCGCTAAGCATTAAGAGACCCTTTCCTGTGGACTCCAATGTGAAGAGGGCATCTGAAACATAAATAAAGCTATTTAACAGCCTCTTTCTCTAGTCAGGTCTAACTACTAAAAGCTTGTGCCTATCTGTGCATAAGCAATCAGACATGCCATTGAGATTTTACCTCGACTTGATGAGAACTATCAAAAACCCATTGCTCCAATCTTGAGAAAGAAAAATGGAACTGGAGGAATCAACTTGCCTGACTTCAGGCTCTACTACAAAGCCACAGTCATCAAGACAGTATGGTACTGGCACAAAGACAGACATATAGATCAATGGAACAAAATAGAAAGCCCAGAGATAAATCCACACACATATGGACACTTTATCTTTGACAAAGGAGGCAAGAATATACAATGGAGTAAAGACAATCTCTTTAACAAGTGGTGCTGGGAAAACTGGTCAACCACTTGTAAAAGAATGAAACTAGATCACTTTCTAACACCACACACAAAAATAAACTCAAAATGGATTAAAGATCTAAATGTAAGACCAGAAACTATAAAACTCCTAGAGGAGAACATAGGCAAAACACTCTCAGACATAAATCACAGCAGGATCCTCTATGATCCACCTCCCAGAATTCTGGAAATAAAAACAAAAATAAACAAATGGGATCTAATTAAAATTAAAAGCTTCTGCACAACAAAGGAAAATATAAGCAAGGTGAAAAGACAGCCTTCTGAATGGGAGAAAATAATAGCAAATGAAGCAACTGACAAACAACTAATCTCAAAAATATACAAGCAACTTCTGCAGCTCAATTCCAGAAAAATAAACGACCCAATCAAAAAATGGGCCAAAGAACTAAATAGACATTTCTCCAAAGAAGACATACGGATGGCTAACAAACACATGAAAAGATGCTCAACATCACTCATTATTAGAGAAATGCAAATCAAAACCACAATGAGGTACCACTTCACACCAGTCAGAATGGCTGCGATCCAAAAATCTGCAAGCAATAAATGCTGGAGAGGGTGTGGAGAAAAGGGAACCCTCCTACACTGTTGGTGGGAATGCAAACTAGTACAGCCACTATGGAGAACAGTGTGGAGATTCCTTAAAAAATTGCAAATAGAACTACCTTATGACCCAGCAATCCCACTGCTGGGCATACACACCGAGGAAACCAGAATTGAAAGAGACACATGTACCCCAATGTTCATCGCAGCACTGTTTATAATAGCCAGGACATGGAAACAACCTAGATGTCCATCAGCAGATGAATGGATAAGAAAGCTGTGGTACATATACACAATGGAGTATTACTCAGCCGTTAAAAAGAATTCATTTGAATCAGTTCTGATGAGATGGATGAAACTGGAGCCGATTATACAGAGTGAAGTAAGCCAGAAAGAAAAACACCAATACAGTATACTAACACATATATATGGAATTTAAAAAGATGGCAGGGACGACCCTGTATGCAAGACAGGAAAAAAGACACAGATGTGTATAACGGACTTTTGGACTCAGAGGGAGAGGGAGAGGGTGGGATGATTTGGGAGAATGGCATTCTAACATGTATACTATCATGTAAGAATTGAATCGCCAGTCTATGTCTGACGCAGGGTGCAGCATGCTTGGGGCTGGTGCATGGGGATGACCCAGAGAGATGTTGTGGGGAGGGAGGTGGGAGGGGGGTTCATGTTTGGGAATGCATGTAAGAATTAAAGATTTTAAAATTTAAAAAATAAAAAAATAAAATAAAAAAGAAAAAAGAAAACCCATTGCTCCAAAAACTAGAAGCACCTAAGACGCCCCTCAACAAGCAGATGAACAGTTAAACTGGGGTATATGCATGTGATGAACTATTACTCAGAGACAAAAAAAAGAAAAATAAACAAATTACCAAGACATGAAAAGATGTGGAGGAAACTTAAGTGAATGAAGCCAGACTGGAAAGTCTATGTGAATCCAATTATATAACTATCTGAAAATGCTAAAAGGATCAGTGATGCCTGGGGTTTGGAGGGAGAGTGGTGAGTAGGTGGGGTACAAGGGACTTGTAGGGTAAGGAAGCTACTCTGCATGCTTCTATCTGGATGGATGATATTATGCATTTGTTAAAACTCATAGGACTATACAACACAGTGAACCTTAATGTAAACTATGGACTTCGGTTAATTATAATATACCTGATGATTTATCAGCTGGAACATGTATACCATGATAATACAACATATTAATAATAGGGGGGAATGTGTGAGAGAGGAATGAGTGGAAAATTGGAACTCTGTGGAATCTACTCAATTTTGTGTAAACATAAATTTGTCCTAGACATAAATATATTACTTTTAAGGATATGTAATAAGAATAAACCATTTGATAAGTTAACTTCAGGGATATAATTTTTTAACAGACATACATTAAAAACAATTTGATATCCTCACAATATAAAGGAAAGGGGAAACTGCTTAATGTACAGAAAAGGAGGATTTTGTTAGTAGAAGTCTGTCAAAGGCAAGTTTTATACATCACTAAAATGGCCAGTTCAATATTTATCTACTTCCCCAACCTCTAACAACTAACAAACATCCAGAAACATTACTTACTATACTCTTACCCTTGACCCTGTTGGAATGGAATATTATTCAACCTTTAAAAAGGAAAAAATTCTTACACACCTTACAACAGGTAATAATACTGAGGACACTATGCTAAGTGAAATAACAGTCACAAAAAGATAAATACTGTATGATTTCACTTACATAAGATATCAAGAACAGTCAAACTCCTAGAAACAGAAAGTAGAATGGTAGTTTCCAGGAACCGGAGAGAGAAGGAAATGGGGGTGGGGCTGTTTTTGTTAGTTTTGCAAGATGGAAAAGTGATGGACACTGGTTACACAACACAGCAAATATATTTAATGCTACTAAACTGTACACTTAAAATGTTTAGGGTAGTAAATTTTATGTTATGTGTCTCCTATGAGAGACATGATTTTGTTTAAGACATGTGAGGTTATTTTCAGGTCAAGTGTCGCCGGTCTAGGATTACGTTACTCTAGAAAAGTATAAAATGGGACATAGCCAGGAACGAAAGTTGCACGGGCCCGTTGAAGACCTTCAGATAGGTTTTTTCCAGTTTTCACTCTCCATGAGATTTGAACAAGTTTTGGTTTTAAATGTCTACCTTCAGGATGGGTTAAATCATTCCCTGACTGAACATTCCCTTACAGTTGCTGAAAAGTTGCCAGATATTGTGATTCCAACCCAGAGCATACCAGTGAACAAGGTACACACTTTATGAAAACCAATATAAAAGGATTCTATAAGGCATTCCCTCTTACTCAAATACTACACTGTCCATTCAGTTCAGTTCAGTTCAGTTCAGTTCAGTTCAGTAGCTCAGTCGTGTCCGACTCTTTGCGACCCCATGAACTGCAGCACGCCAGGCATCCCTGTCCATCACCAACTCCTGGAGTTCACTCAAGCTCACATCCATCGAGTCGGTGATGCCATCCAGCCATCTCATCCTCTGTCGTCCCCTTCTCCTCCTGCCCCCAATCCCTCCCAGCAGCAGAGTCTTTTCCAATAGGTCAGCTCTTCACAGGAGGTGGCCAAAGTACTGGAGTTTCAGCTTTAGCATCATTCCTTCCAAAGAACACCCAGGACTGATCTCATTTAGAATGGACTGGTTGGACCTCCTTACACTGTCCGTACCACCCTCAATCTCCTCTTAGCACCAATGACATCTTTAAATTAAAATTAGCAAATCTTTAAGAAATCCTGAGATCCCTTGACCAATTGTACTCCTGTTGGATCTTATGAGAACCTACTTTTCCACTTCCTTGGGAACACATTGCTTATCCCCCTATGAATTGGTAAATGAAAAATCCATGAATTTAGGAGTTTCTCCTCCAATTCGAAATTATACCCTATTGTATAAAGACTCAGAAAAATATTGCAAAAGATTCATACTATACCCAGTTCTGGGGCTTCACTGGTGGCTCAGCAGTAAAGAATCCTCTGGTTAATGTCTGCCAACACAGGAGATGTAGGTTTGGTGCCTGGGTCGGGAAGATCCCTTGGAGAAGGAAATGACAACCCACTTTAGTATTCTTGCCTGGGAAATCCCATGAACAGAGGAGCCTGGAGAGCTATAGTTCATGGGGTTGCAAAGAGTCAGACACAACTTAGCAACTGAACAGCATCAGCAGTATACCCAGTTCTAACACCAAGAGGTTAAATCTACCTTCCAACTACATCTTCCTAAAAAGCCTCTTTATGATCTTTAGCCAGAAGATTTTATTTATTAGAAGAGATATCAGGAAAAGAAAAAAAAAACTGATCTTGAACCTGATTGGAAGGGAACTTACCACTTACTGTTACAATAAATATAGCTCTGAAACTCCAGGAAGTTAATACTTATGTTCATATTTCACAACTGAATCAGCAATTAGGATTCCATAAAATGAAAAGTCTACCCAAAACGGGGTGTCAAATTGATGATACTAAGAGTTCCAGAAGCATTCAAACTTTAGAACCAGAAACCACAGGAGTGACATCAGCAAGAAAACAGAACAAGAAGTGCCCGCACTCTTCCCACATTGAAACAATTATGTGATTGCCCCCCATGGGAAAAAGTTTCTTTCTAGAAGCCTTGTAACTAGGTAGAAGGCTGAGAAACCCCAGCAGAGCCTGAGATCAGGGAGGGTACTTTTACAAAGAAGGCCCCCATGGCAGACACACTGACTATGGTGTGGTATTAGGTTGGTGAAAAAGTAATTGTGGTTTTTGCATTATTGAAATTTGTTATTTAATATTGGAATACATTCTTAAATAAGTGTGGTTATGTTATATGTCATTTTAATATGCATTTCTTGCTTTACATTTTTTGCTTATTATTTGCTGTTTATTTTATATTAATTTTAGAATATGGAAATGATGTTAGACAAAAAGCAAATTTGAGCAATTTTCTTATTTGAGTTCAAAATGGGTCATAAAGCAGCGGAGATAACTCACAACATCAACAATGCATTTGGCCCAGGAACTCCTAACAAATGTACAGTGCACTGGTGGTTCAAGAAGTTTTGCAAAGGAGACAAGAGCCTTGAAGATGAAGAGTACAGTGGCCAGCCATCAGAAGCTGACAAAGACCAACTGAGAGAATCATCAAAGCTGATCCTCTTACAACAACATGAGAAGTTGCTGAAGAACTCAGTGTCAACCATTCTATGGTCATTCAGCATTTGAGGCAGATTGGAAAGGTGAAGAAGCTTGATGAGTGGGTGCCTCATGAGCTGACCTCAAATCAAAAATATTTTGAAGTGTCATCTTCTCTTTTTCTATGCAACAACAATGAACCATTTCTCAATCCGATTCTGACATGTGATGAAAAGTGGATTTTATACAACCACCAATGATGACCAGCTCAGTGGTTGGACAGAGAAGAAGCTCCAAAGCAGTTCCCAAAGCCACACTTGCACCAAAAAAGGTCATGGTCACTGTTTGGTGGTCTCCTGCCAGTCTGATCCACTACAGCCTTCTGAATCCTGGCAAAACCATTACACCTGTGAGAAGTATACTCAACAAATTGATGAGATGTACCAAAACCTGCAATGCCTGCAGCCTGCCACTGGCCAACAGAATGGACCCAATTCTTCTCCATGACAACACCCAGCTGCATGTCACACAACCAATGCTTCAAAAGTTGAATGAATTGGGCTCTGACGTTTTGCCTCCTCTGCCATGTTCACCTGATCTCTCACCAACTGACTATCACTTCTTCAAGCATCTTGACAACTTTTTGCAGATAAAACACTTCCACAACCAGCAGGATGCAGAAAATGCTTTCCAAGAGTTCATCAAATTCTAAAGCATGGATTTTTAGGCTATAGGAATAAACAAACTTATTTTTCTTTGGCAAAAATGTGTTGATTGTAATGGTTCCTGTTTTGATTAATAAAGATGTGTTTGAGCTTAGATATATTGATTTAAAATTCATGGTCTGAAACCACAATTACATTTGCACCAACCTAACACCAGCTATATATTCAAAAGGGCTCTCCATCCCTTACTGAGCTTTGTTCCAGCCCCATTTGTCTATAGTCCTCCCACCAACCCCATCCACCAAGGGACACAGGAGAAGTCACTCCATCAGTGCCCCCACTAACAGGCCACTGACCATAGATGCAAATGCAGACCCTAAAAGCAGTACTGTAATCCAGCTTCAACTCTGCTTCACCACAGTCTTCTCATTTCCCATCATTAGCGGAAACCAGTAAAAGAAGGTCTTTACCTTCAAAACCAATCTAGCAAGATTAGAAGAGTTTTCCACCTCTTCAAATGCAGAGAATTCAATGCAAAGGTATAAGAATAAGGAAGAATTAGGGAAACATGACAAGACTAAAAGAGAACAAACACAGTTCCAGTTACTGACCTTAAAGAAATGGTAATCCATGAACTAATTGACAAAAAATTTTCAAAATAATCATCTTAAAGAAATTCATTAAGATACAAGGGAACATAGGTAGACAACTAAATGAAATCTGGAAAAAATACAATAAAAGCTTTGATTAAAAAAATAGAAACCATTAAAAAAAAGATTTAAACCGACATCCGAGAGCTAAAGACTATGACAACTAAACTGAAAAATTCAACACAGATCTTCACAGAAGATTCAACCATGTAGAAGAAATAATCAAAAAGAAATTATCTAGTTAGAGAAACAAAAAGAAAAAAAGTATAAAAAGAGTAAAGAAAGCATATGAGACATAGGTGAAATCATCAAATGAAATAAGATACACTTAATGGGAGTTCCAGAAGGATAAGAAAAGAGCAGAAAGCTTATTTAAAGAAATAATGGCTGAGAACTTACCAAATCTAGGGAAGGAAGTAGGTATCTTCGTTCAAAGCTGAAACGTCCTGATTGGTCCATGATGAGACACATTATAATTAAATTATCAAAACAAAGAATTTTGAAAGCAATTTGTCATGAACATAGAAGTCCATCAGAGTTTTTTCAACAGAAACATTATAGGTCATGAAAGACTATGATGATATATGCAAAGGGAAAAAAAAAACTGCCAAATAGGAACATTTTACCTGGCAAAACTCTCCTTTATATGTTTGTATTTTTAATAGTTTTTTTTTCCTGTAGTTGACATCTAATCTTACCACATTGTGATCAGAAAAGATGCTCGAGATGATTTCAATTTTTTTGAAATTACCATATGGAGGCTAAACAACACACTTCTGAATAACCAACAAATCACAGAAGAAATCAAAAAAGAAATCAAAAAACAAAAACACAACAACCCAAAACCTATGGGATTCAGTAAAAGCAGTGTTAAAGGGAAGGTTCATAGCAATACAAGCCTACCTCAAGAAACAGGAGAGAAATCAAATAAATAACCTAATTCTATACCTAAAGCAACTAGAAAAAGAATAAATAAAGCATCCCAGGGTTAGTATAAGGAAAGAAATCATAAAAATTAGGGCAGAAATAAATGCAAAAGAAACAAAGGAGACCATAGCCAAAATCAACAAAGCTAAAAGCTGGTTCTTTGAGAAGATAAATAAAATAAACAAACCATTAGCCAGACTCATCAACAAAAAAAGGGAGAAGAATCAAATCAACAAAATTAGAAATGAAAATGGAGAAATCACAACAGAAACACAGAAATACAAAGGATCATAAGACACTACTATCAGCAACTATATGCCAATAAAATGGACAACTTGTAAGAAATGGACAAATTATTAGAAAAGTATAACTTTCCAAAACTGAACCAAGAAGAAATAGAAAATCTTAACGGACCCATCACAAGCACAGAAATCGAAACTGTAATCAGAAATCGTCCAACAAACAGATGGCCTCACAGCTGAATTCTATCAAAAATTTAGAGAAGAGCTCACACCTATCCTACTCAAACTCTTCCATAAAATTGCAGAGGAAGGTAAACTTCCACACTCATTCTATCAGGTCACCATCACCCTAATACCAAAACCAGACAAAGATGCCACAAAAAAAATAAGAAAACTACAGGCCAATATCACTGATGAACATAGATGCAAAAATCTTAACAAAATTCTAGCAAACAGAATCCAACAACATATTAAAAAGATAATACCTTATGACCAAGTGGGCTTCATCCCAGGGATGCAAAGTTTCTTCAATATTTGCAAATCAATCAATGTGATACACCACATTAACAAATTGAAAGATAAAAACCATATAATTATCTCAATAGATGCAGAGAAAGCATTTGACAAAATTGAACATCCATTTAAGATAAAAACGTTCCAGAAAGCAGCCACAGAAGGAACATACCTCAACATAATAAAAGCCATGGATGATAAACCCACAGCAAACATTATCCTCAATGATGAAGAATTGAAAGCATTTCCCCTAAAGTCAGAAACAAGAGAAGGGTGCCTACTCTCACCACTACTATTCAACATAGTTTTGGAAGTTTTAGCCATAGCACGCAGAACAGAAAAAGAAATAAAAGGAATCCAGATTGGAAAAGAAGTAAAACTCTCAATGTTTGCAGATGACATAATCCTCTACATAGAAAACCCTAAAGACTCCACCAGAAATTACTAGAGCTAATCAATGAATATAACAAAGCTGCAGGATACAAAATTAACACAGAGAAATCCCTTGCATTCCAATACACTAACAATGAGAAAACAGAAAGAGAAATTAAGGAAACAATTCCATTCACCATTGCAATGAAAAAAATAAAATACTTAGGAATAAATCTACCTAGAGAAACAAAAGACCTATATATAGAAAACTATAAAACACTGATGAAAGAAATCAAAGATGACACAAACAGATGGAGAAATATACCATGTTCGTAGATCAGAAGAAATCAATACAGTGAAAATGAGTGTACTACCCAAAGCAATCTATAGATTCAATGCAATCCTTATCAAGCTACCAACAGTATTTTTCAGAGAACTAGAACAAATAATCTCACAATTTGTATGGAAACACAAAAAACCATGAATGGCCAAAGCAATCTGGAGAAAGAATGGAACTGGAGGAATCAACCTGCCTGACTTCAGGCTATACTACAAAGCAACAGTCATCAGACAGTATGGTACTGACACAAAGACAGAAACATAGATCAATGGAACAAAACAGAAAGCCCAGAGATAAATCCATGCACCTATGGACACCTTATCTTTGACAAAGAAGGCAAGAATGTACAACGGAAAAAAGACAATCTCTAAAGAATGAAACTAGAACACTTTCTAACACCATACACAAAAATAAACCCAATATGGATTAAAGATCTAAATGTAAGACCAGAAACTATAAAACTCCTAGAGGAAAACATAGGCAAAACACTCTCTGACATAAATCACAGTAGGATCCTCTATGACCCACCTCCCAGAGTAACGGAAAGAAAAGAAGAAAAAAAAAATTGGGACCTAATTAAACTTAAAAGCTTTTGCACAATGAAGGAAACTATAAGCAAGGTGAAAAGACAACCTTCAGCATGGGAGAAAATAATAGCAAATGAAGAAACTGACAAAGAATTAATCTCAAAAATATACAAGCAATTCCTGCAGCTCAATTCCAGAAAAATAAATGACCCAATCAAAAAATAGGCCAAAGAACTAAACAGACATTTCTCCAAAGAAGACATACAGATGGCTAACAAACACATGAAAAGATGCTCAACATCACTCATTATCAGAAAAATGCAAATCAAAACCACAATGAGGTACCATCTCATGCCAGTCAGAATGGCTGCTATCGAAAAGTCTACAAACAATGAATGCTGGAGAGGGTGTGGAAAAAAGGGAACCTTCTTACACTGTTGGTGGGAATACAAACTAGTACAGCCACTATGGAGAACAGTGTGGAGATTCCTTAAAAAACTACAAATAGAACTGCCTTATGACCCAGCAATCCCACTGCTGGGCATACACACTGAGAAAACCAGAATTGAAAGAGACACATGTACCCCAATGTTCATCAGAGCACTGTTTATAATAGCCAGGACATGGAAGCAACATAGATGTCCATCAGCAGACGAATGGATAAGAAAGCTGTGGTACATATATACAATGGAATATTACTCAGCTATTAAAAAGAATGCATCTGAGTCAGTTCTAATTAAGTGGATGAAACTGGAGCCTATTATACAGAGTGAAGTAAGTCAGAAAGAAAAACATCAATATAGTATACTAATGCATATATATGGAATTTAGAAAGATGGTAACGATGACCCATATGCGAGACAGCAAAAGAGACACAGATGTAAAGAACAGACTTTTGGACTCTGTGGGAGAAGGCTAGGGTGGGATGATTTGAGAGAATAGCTTGAAACATGTACATTATCATATATGAAATAGATCACCAGTCCAGGTTCGATGCATGAGACAGGGTGCTCAGGGTTGGTGTACTGGAATGACCCTGAGGGATGGGATGGGGAGGGAGGTGGGAGGGGGTCCAGGATGGGGAATACATGTACACTCATGGCTGATTCATGTCAATGTATGGCAAAAAACGTACAATATTGTAAATTAATTAGCCTCCAATTAAAATAAATTAATTAATTAAGTTTTAAAAATAATGAAAAAGAAGATATATATATATATATCTGAATCACTTCAATGTACACCTGAAATTAAGACAACAATGTAAATCAGCTATGTGCTAAAAAAAAATTCAAAAAAATTTTTTTAAGTTTTAAAAATAAATAAATAAATAAAGGATAGAAAAATTACTTTCCCAAACAAAATATGAGGGAGTTCATCACCACTAGACCTGCCCTATAAGAAGTGCTGAAGGAATTTCTTTAAGTTGAAATGAAAAATATGCTGTCACATAAAAACATTTGAAAGTATAAATTTCACCATTAACTGTAAGAAAAACTATAACCACAGAAATTTGTTATTGAAAATCAATATAGAAAAAAGTAATATCTGCCATCAATTACATAAAGTGGAGGGCAAGGTAAAGTATAGCATTTCTCCAAGCAATTGAACTTATATGGTATTAGCTTAAAACAGACTGCTATAAGATGTTCAACGCAAACACTATGGTAACCATACACACATGCAAAAAAATACACACACACACACACACACACACAGTAGATACACAAAAGATACAAAAGAATCAAAGCACATTGCTACAAAAAAAATTATCAGACCACAGGAAAGACAAAAAGAAGAGAACTACAAAAACAGAAAACGTTTAACAAAACATCAATAGTAAGTCCTTATCTCTATAATTACTTCAAATGTAAATGGGCTAAACTCCCTAATTAAAACTAAAAGACAGACTGGCTGAATGAATAAAAGAATAAGAACCAACAGTAAGTTGCATATAGGACTCATCTTAGATTTAAGGAAATTCTTTTTTTTTTTTTTTTTTGATTCAAGTTTATTTTTTTTTATTTTTTTAACTTATTTTTTTATTTTATTTTATTTTTTTAATTTTTTATTTTTTTTAAATTTTAAAATCTTTAATTCTTACATGCGTTCCCAAACATGAACCCCCCTCCCACCTCCCTCCCCACAACATCTCTCTGGGTCATCCCCATGCACCAGCCCCAAGCAAGCTGCACCCTAACAAAAGTTGAAGGTAAAGGGATATGAAAGATATTTTATCCAAATGGTAATCAAAAGACACAGGAGTGTCTATGTCAGAAAAAAAGACATTTTTAAAACACCCAACATCAAAGCACCTTCATATATAATGTAGACATTGACAGATCTGAAGGGAGAAATAGATATTAAATAATAATAGTAAGAGACTTCAATATATCTATCTCTATAATGGATAGACCATCCAGTCAGAAAATTAATAAGTAAACAGCAAACAGGGAGAACACTATTGACCAAATGGCCTAATATACATATACAGAATTTTCCACCCAACAGCAGAATATATATCCATCTCAAGCACACATGGAACATTCTTTAGCATAGATCACAGGTTAAGTCACAAAACAAGTCTTAAAAAAATTAAGCAGATGAAAATCATTCCAATCATGGAATAACACTAGACATCAATAAGAAAACTGGAAATTTTAAAAATACATCAAAACAAAATTAAACATTCTTAAATAGTCATGGGTAAAAGCAGAAATCAAAATGAAGGTTTAAAAATACCTTAAGACAAATGAACACAAATCCACAACATATCAAAACTTATGAAATTTAGCAAAAAATGGTACTAAGAGAGAAGTTTATAGCAATAAACACCTGCACCAAAATGAAAGCTCTCAAAGAAATATTTCCAACTTCACACACCTAAAAAACTAGAAAAAGAGCAAAGCCCAATGGTAGACAAAGGAAGGAAATAATAAAATTAGAGTAAAAATAAATCAAATAGAGAAAAGAAAAACAATAGAAAATCAACAATACTCAGTTGTTCTTTTCAAAAAATAAACAAAATCAACAAACCCTGAGCTTGACAAAGGAAAAAGAAGATTCAGATAAACAAAATCATAAATAAAAGAGGAGATGTTACAATAAATATTTTAGAAATAAAAAAGAACCTCAAACATCTATTACAAATAATTATATACCAACAAATTACATAACCTAGAAGAAATGAACAAATTCCTAGAAACACACAGCACACCCAAAGTGAATCAGGGAGAAATCGAAGGCCTGAACAGACCAATAACAAATAAGGAGACTCAATCAGTAACTGATACTCGTAACAAAGAAAAGCCCAGTGCAGACAGCTTCACATGAAAATTCTACTGAACATTCAAAGAATTATCACCAATCATTCTTAAACTTTTTCAAAAAACAGAAGATGGGGGAATACTTTCAAACTAATATGAGACTAGCATCACCCTAATACCAAAGCTGGACAAAGACACCACAAAAAAAGAAAATTACATGCCAGTATCCCTGATGGATACAGTTGCAAAGATCCTCAATAAAAGACTAACTTCAACAACACATTTAGAGGACTGTGATCCCCTGGAGAAGGAAATGGTAACCCACTCCAGTATTCTTGCCTGGAGAATCCCATGGACACAGGAGCCTGGTAGGCTAAAGTCCACAGGGTCGCAAAGAGTCGGACACGACTGAGCGACTTCACTCACTCATACTATGACTAGTGGGATTTATCCCTGGGATGCAATGATAGTTCAACATATCCAAATCAATCAACATGATACATCACATTATAACAAGTGCAGAAAAGCATTTGAAAAAGTTCAACATCCATTCATGATTTTTTAATCTCAATAATATAGATGGAGAACCAACCTATCTTACCACAATAAAGACTATGGATAAGAGTGCACAGCTAGCATCATAAACAATGAAGGAAAACTGAAAGCTTTTCTTGGAAGATCCCACAAAAGACAAAGATGCTGATCCTCATCACTTCTATTCAACACAGTACTATAAATCTTGAACTAATACAAAGCTGGAGGCATCAAAATTTCTGATTTCAAGAAATATTAAAAACCCATAGTAATAAAAATGGTACAAATGAACCTATTTACAAAACAGAAATAAAATCACAGATGTAGAAAACTAACTTTGATAGTTACCAAGGGAGAAAGTGGGGAATGATAAACTGGGAGATTGGGATTGACATATACACACTGCTGCTGCTACTGCTGCTAAGTCGCTTCAGTCGTGTCCAACTCTGTGTGACCCCATAGAGGGCAGCCCACCAGGCTCCCCCGTCCCTGGGATTCTCCAGGCAAGAGCACTGGAGTGGGTTGCCATTTCCTTCTCCAATGCATGAGAGTGAAAAGTGAAACTGAAGTTGCTCAGTCGTGTCCGACTCTTAGCGACCCCATGGACTGCAGCCTACCAGGCTCCTCCATCCATGGGATTTTCCAGGCAAGAGTACTGGAGTGGGGTGCCATTGCCCTCTCCGACACACTGCTATATTAAAATAGGTAAGTAATAAGAGCCTACTGTATAGCACAGGGAACTCTACTAAATACTCTGTAATGATCTATACAGAAATAGAATCTAAAAAAGAGTGGATATATGTATACGTATAACTGATTCACTTGGCTGTACAGCAGAAACTAACACAACATTGTAAATCAACTATAATCCAATATAAAATAAAAATTTTTAATATACACAATCCAATTATATTTACAGAAAGTAACAACACTTTTTTTTCTGTGTATTTTTAACCCATGGAAGATGTATTAACCTTTTTTTGAAGTACAGTTGATTTACATTATATTAGTTTCAGAGGGAAAACAGTAATTCAAATTCTTCATAGACTATACTCCATTTAAAGCTGTTATAAAATATTGGCTATTATTCATTCACCCTACTTTAAAATGTATCCTCGTAGCTTATCTTATACATAGTAGTTTGTACCCCTTAATCCTCTATCACTATCTTATCAGTAACTCTTTCCCTAACACCATCAGTAACTACTAGTTTGTTCTCATATACGTGAGTCTGTTTTTGTTTTGTAATAGTCATTTATTTTACTTTTTTAGATTTCACATATAAGTGATAACATACCGTACTTGTCATTCTCTGACTTTTTCACTAAGTGTGATACATGCCAGGTCCATCCATGTTGTTGCAAATGGCAAAATTTCATTCTTTTTTTTTTGATTGAGTAATATCCATTGCGTGTGCTTGTATATATATACATATGTTTGTATATGCATGTGTATATATGCATATCTTCTTTATCTATTCATCTACTGATGGACACTTGGGTTGCTTCCATATCTTGTCATGGAAAGCAAATAATGTTGCCATGAACATGTATCATCCTTAGTCACAAAGAGTCCAATATGACCTGGCAACTGAACAACAACAACAAAAATGAACACTGGGGTACATGTATCTTTTTGAATTAATGTTTTTGCTTTTTTAAGATATACAGCCAGGATTAGAACTGATGAATCATACAGTAGCTCTATTTTTAGTTTTTTTAGGAAACTCCATACTGTTTTCTGTAGTAGCTGCAACAGTTTACATTACTACCAACAGTGTAGGAGAGTTCTCTTTTCTCCATATTCTCATCAACATTTGTTATTTGTAGTCACTTTGATGATAGCCAGTCTGACAGGTGTGAGCTGATATCTCACTGTGGTTCTGATTTGCATTTCTCTGATGATTAGTGATGTTGAACATCATTTCTAGTTCATAATGAGTCATCTAATATACATTAAGTCATCTCTAGATTAAGTATAGTACCCAGGACAATGTAAATGCTATGTAAATAGTTGCAGGAGCATGGCAAATTTAAGTTCTTCTTTTAGGAAATTTCTGGAATTTTCTTAATATTTTCAATTCCACAACTGGTTAAATCCAAATGTACTTGAAATTTACTAAGAGTGTCCTCACCCCCTTCAAAACAAAACTATGCAAGATAATGTATATTTTGGTTACTTTGATTGTGGTGATCATTTCACCCTTATACATATCAAAACATTAAGTTGTATACCTTAAACTTATAAAATATTCATTTTAAAATTATAGCTGGATGTTAAAAAATAGAAGCAAACAGCTGACTTAAGACTTTCAGAACAAACAGGTAATCTCAGACAGTCCACAGTTTCTGCCCAAGACATGAGATCAAGACTCCTAATTCCTGTTTTGTTTTTTTGTTTTGCTTACTTATAATCAATCCTTTTCTCTTTTTCTATAACCCCGGGTGTTATCCACCCATCCTGGACTTTTTTCTTTTTGCTTTCTTCCTTGTTATAATTGTTAGGTCAAAACATACCCATTCAAACACCATTCTTAGATTATCCCAAACAATAGTCACTGTCCTTAATCTTACTGATCGCTCTCTATGCCATCCATCGGGCTTCCCTCATATCTCAGTTGGTAAATCATCTGCCTGCAATGCAGGAGACACGGGTTCATTTCCTGGGTTGGTAAGATCCCCTGGAGAAGGAAATGGCAACCCACTTTAATATTCTTGCCTAGAGAATCCCATGGACAGAGGAGCCTGACAGGCTACAGTCCATGGGACCCCAAGAGTCAGACACAACTTGGCAACTAAACCACCACCACCATGCGATCCATCAGGAGTTCAGTTCAGTTCAGTCGCTCAGTCGTGTCCAGACCTCCATTATAAAAAATCTCTGAGAAACTTCAATCTTATCAAGTGAGGCCACAAGAAACTACAGATGATGGGATTTCCACTTTCACCCATATGGACAAATTACCTAGAACAAATCAACCTATGACTTTGCTAGTGCCTGTGTCTCCAGAAAAAGAACAAATTATTATAATTTATGGATCAGATCCCAGGTAATACTAAATTTGCATTTGACAACCTTGGGTTACAGCCTGAACACTTGTTAACTGGAAGAGACTAACTGAGGTCCAAATTTGCAACCCAGGTTTATATAAGGCCTTGGTTCTGACCTTGTGCTGTGAACTCCTTTTTTCTTAGCTCACCACGAGACCATACTAGATACTACTCCTCTGAGAGGAAGCTCAATCCTGTTTGTCTCAAGCTAATCATCGCACACTTTGGGAACATATTCTGACACTTGTCTGTACACTGAGAGCCTAATTCTATAAACCACCATGGCTGGAAATTCTGACTCATGTGTAAGCTCCAAAATGAGGCTACCCTTGATTATCAGGCATTCAACTTGGAATAATTACTGCTCATAGTTTACACAAACAATTCCCACTGGTGAGAATCAGACAAATAGAAAATCCTAAGAAACTTATCACTAATTATAGAAAAACTATTAATGGTATCTCCTCTATACTAGAAGGAATACAGATCAGTCTCAACTTATTGGCATAAATAGTGATGAAAAAGACAAATTATTCTAGATTTCTTACTGGTTGGTCATTAAGGCATTTCTATATCATTGTTAATATTTTTGCTACACTTAGATTAATGCAAGAGACAAGTTGGAAAAGGCTATGCATCATCTTAAAGATACAGCTATCTGGCTATCCAAGGCTGGTCCCTAAGGCCTGGCCTATGGGGCTTGTTTCCTAGACTTGAGTTGGGCAATGGGAGTCCCTGGGTTTGAAACAGATAATAAAGAGACTATAGTTCTTGTTTCTGTCACAGTGGTCATGACACAGGTCTGTTGAGTTCTATCCACAGTCTTAAATGCTTCTGCACAGCTATTCTCTCATCAGACGTTACCCAGGATACTACAGAAAGATCAAGAAGATCTCGCAATACTATTGACTATGGAAATGAAGGGACAATCCCTAAGCAGTGAAGATCAGGATCTCTACCCTTCCCTGAATTGATCCACCTATTGCAAGAAGAGATAAGAAAGCCTTCCTCAGCAATCAATGCAAAGAAATAGAGGAAAACAACAGAACGGGAAAGACTAGAGATCTCTTCAAGAAAATTAGAGACACCAAGGGAACATTTCATGCAAAGATGGGCTTGATAAAAGACAGAAATGGTATGGAGCTAACAGAAGCAGAAGATATTAAGAAGAGGTGGCAAGAATACAGAGAAGAACTGTACAAAAAAGATCTTCACAACCAAGATAATCACGATGGTGTGACCACTCACCTAGAGCCAGACATCCTGGAATGTGAAGTCAAGTGGGCCTTAGAAAGCATCACTACGAACAAAGCTAGTGGAGGTGATGGAATTCCAGTTGAGCTGTTTCAGATCCTGAAAGATGATCCTGTGAAAGTGCTGCACTCAATATGCCAGCAAATTTGGAAAACTCAGCAGTGGCCACAGGACTGGAAAAGGTCAGTTTTCATTCCAATCCCAAAGAAAGGCAATGCCAAAGAATACTCAAACTACCACACAATTGCACTCATCGCACACTCTAGTAAAGTAATGTTCAAAATTCTCCAAGCCAGGCTTCAGCAATACGTGAACCGTGAATTTCCAGATATTCAAGCTGGTTTTAGAAAAGGCAGAGGAACCAGAGATCAAATTGCCAACATCCGCTGGATCATGGAAAAAGCAAGAGAGTTCCAGAAAAACATCTATTTCTGCTTTATTGACTATGCCAAAGCCTTTGATTGCATGGATCACAGTAAACTGTGGAAAGTTCTTCAAGAGATGGGAATAGCAGACCACCTGACCTGCCTATTGAGAAACCTATATGCAGGCCAGGAAACAACAGTTAGAACTGGACATGGAACAACAGACTGGTTCCAAATAGGAAAAGATGTACGTCAAGGCTATATATTGTCACCCTGCTTATTTAACTTCTATGCAGAGTACATCATGAGAAACGCTGGGCTGGAAGAAGCACAAGCTAGAATCAAGATTGCTGGGAGAAATATCAATAACCTCAGATATGCAGATGACACCACCCTTATGGCAGAAAGTGAAGAGGAACTAAAAAGCCTCTTGATGAAAGTAAAAGAGGAGAGTGGAAAAGTTGGCTTAAAGCTCAACATTCAGAAAACGAAGATCATGACATCTGGCCCCATCACTTCATGGGAAATAGATGGAGAAACAGTGGAAACAGTGTCAGACTTTATTGGGGGGGCTCCAAAATCACTGCAGCGGTGACTGCAGCCATGAAATTAAAAGACACTTACTCCTTGGAAGAAAAGTTATGACCAACCTAGATAGCATATTCAAAAACAGAGACATTACTTTGCCAACAAAGGTCTGTCTAGTCAAGGCTATGATTTTTCCAGTGCTCATGTATGGATGTGAGGGTTGGACTGTGAAGAAAGCTGAGTGCCAAAGAATTGATGCTTTTGAACTGTGGTGTTGGAGAAGACTCTTGAGGGTCCCTTGGACTACAAGGAGATCCAATCAGTTCATTATGAAGGAGATCAGCCCTGGGATTTCTTTGGAGGGAATGATGCTGAAGCTGAAACTCCAGTACTTTGGCCACCTCATGCGAAGAGTTGACTCATTGGAAAAGACACTGATGCTGGGAGGGATTAGGGGCAGGAGGAGAAGGGGATGACAGAGGATGAGATGGCTGGATGGCATCACTGACTTGATGGACATCAATCTGAGTGAACTCCGGGAGTTGGTGATGGACAGGGAGGCCTCGCGTGCTGTGGTTCATGGAGTCTCAAAGAGTTGGACACAACTGAGCAAATGAACTAAACTGAACTGATTG
Organism: Capra hircus; assembly: GCF_001704415.2. Taxonomy (NCBI): domain Eukaryota; kingdom Metazoa; phylum Chordata; class Mammalia; order Artiodactyla; family Bovidae; genus Capra; species Capra hircus. Next base: position 129,634,156 of record NC_030808.1, read on the forward strand.
CAAGAATGAAATGATCAAAAGTTGGGGAGGAGGAGAGCCTGATAACCTAAATATACAAATGAACAATGACCAGATCATATATGACAATATAACACTAACTCACAGCCTCTGTAGCAATCAACCCTAAAAGTCAAACCACAACCTCTATAGCAGCCAGCCCCAAATGGTCAGTACTTGGTCATGACAGACAATGGGGGCAGAAGTTTAGCCCTCTCAGAGAAGCTGAAATCCCAGCTGCTACCACATGCTTTGAGATTCAGTTCCTTGAGTGAACCCCAGTGTCACCTGTGCACTTAAGATTTAAACCTCCACTACATGTTGTACACTGTAAAGCTGTTTAGCTATTTTGAGAGCTGACACCTATGTTTAATATTATCCCTGTCAGTATTAATATCTGCAGGAGACAGTATATATGCAGTATATAATGTCTTCAGGAGACAGAGAATACTCCCTCCCCACACCGACCACTGCTGCTACTGCTGCTAAGTCACTTCAGTCGTGTCTGACTCTGTGCGACCCCATAGACAGCAGCCCACTAGGCTCCCCATCCCTGGGATTCTCCAGGCAAGAACACTGGAGTGGGTTGCTATTTCCTTACCCATGATGTGAAAGTGAAGTCGCTCAGTCATGTCCGACTCTAAGCAACCCCATGGACTGCAGCCTACCAGGCTCCTCCATCCATGGGATTTTCCAGGCAAGAGTACTGGAGTGGGGTGCCATTGCCTTCTCTGACACTGACCACTAGCTTGATCAAAATTCATACTCTCACATACTCTCATACTCACACACACACTATACCATGTTCCCTCCCATATGGCTCTAAATAAAGAACTAGCAGTTAATCAGCCTCAGGTCCCAGCCTAGGATGATGATTCTATTTGTGTATTACTAAATAATGATTTCCATTTCTCCAGAGTATCACACTCAATGCATAAAGAGATAATAGAAGACTTTCATTTTGAACTAGCATCGCCAAAAAAAAATCCTCATGAATAAAACCTGTAAAAGTGCTGGATACAGTCCTTCAAAATCATCAACTATCTGGAAAATAGAGGAAATACTGAGAGGCCAAAAATTATTAGAAGTCTTTGGTGCTTACAGATTTAGTTTCATAAAACAAAACATGAGGATCGTGAGGCAAACCTAAAGGTACACATAAAACAGAAACAGTCTTGTATCAGAACTCCTGAATAGATCTCAGTTCAGTTAAGTTCAGTTCAGTTGCTCAGTCGTGTCCAACTCTTTGCGACCCCATGAATCACAGCACTCCAGGCCTCCCTGTCCATCACTATCTCCCGGAATTCACTCAGACTCACATCCATTGAGTCAGTGATGCCATCCAGCCATCTCATCCTCTGTCATCCCCTTCTCTTCCTGCCCCCAATCCCTCCCAGCATCAGAGTCTTTTCCAATGAGTCAACTCTTCGCATGAGGTGGCCAAAGTACTGGAGTTTCAGCTTTAGCATCATTCCTTCCAAAGAACACCCAGGGTTGATCTCCTTTAGAATGAACTGGTTGGATCTCCTTGCAGTCCAAGGGACTCTCAAGAGTCTTCTCCAACACCACAGTTCAAAAGCATCAATTCTTTGGCGCTCAGCTTTCTTCACAGTCCAAGTCTCACATCCATACACGACCACTGGAAAAACCATAGCCTTGACTAGACAGACCTTTGTTGGCAAAGTAATGTCTCTGTTTTTGAATATGCTATCTAGGTTGGTCATAACTTTTCTTCCAAGGAGTAAGCGTCTTTTAATTTCATGACAGACCCCCAAATATGACTCCATCTAGTCTTCAAATGGAAATGGTACCAAATTTTGCCTATCTCAAACTTGTCTCTGAAGGAAAAGGGAAATTAAGTCTCCTCTGCAAATTTCACAGTAAGGGAAGGCAAGTAAATGTTTGGCACTCAGATAATCCACTGTTTACCAGAAGCTCATTCCCCTAGAGAATGAACATCTTGGTCATTTGACCAGATAAATCACTTAGATCAACAGAGATGCAAACCAAGAGTGGCCCTCTTGGGACCTTTGTCTAAAACTCATCTGTCTATGCAAAAAAGAAGGAAGGAAGAGAGGAAGGAGAAAGGGAAGAAAGAAAAGTGACCAGAGGAAAGGAGAAGTAAAGGAAGGCAACAGCCAAGAGGAACAAGAGAGAGAGAGACTAAGAATTGAGTGGAAAGGCTTCCCTACTTGATGCTTCTGGGAACTTCCTAAAGCAACCCAAATCCTCTCTGAGAGAATACCCTTATCCCTAAGCCACAAAGTCCTCTCACAAATAAAAGTTCCAATGAACATAACCTCACAACTCAAAACAGGGATTTAGGTACCAATCCAATGTAAATGAAAGAAAAAATTGTAAAATTAACTCCTCAAACAATGAAAATATTTGCCAGATTCGTAATTTTTAAAGGTACATAAATTACTCAGCAAAATAAAAGATGGACAAAATGAGAGTAAAGAACAAGAAATTATCATACATGGCATAACTTGCTTTTTAAAAATAGGTTAAAATGAACACCCTGTGCCATGCTATACAAACATTTTAAAGAAATATAACTTATTAATTTAAACAAATTAGAAACAGCTGAAGATCTAGAAAAACTACCTATAATTTATCATAGATGGGCATAGGCACAAAAATAATAAAAAGAGAATAAGAGAGGAAAGGAAATTCTAACATATGACTAGTGAAGTTACTTCAGTGAAGAAATAGAGAAAATGAAATGGAGGGCAATATTTGAAGAGGGTAATATTATTCATAATAAATGAAACACATAATTGATAAAAGAAAAAAACATTCATTTATTCAATTGTATTTTTAAGTGTCCACTACATAGCTGAGAGTGTTTCAAAACTGAAAATATATTAAAGGGCAAAACAGTTAAAAGTCATTGCCATCATGAGCTTATACTCTGGTGAAGAGAACACAGAGGGTAAACAAGATAAAGAAAACACCACGTTAAACACTCAAAAGTGCTAAAGATTAAAGAGAAGCAGAGGGTCAGAGACTACCATTTTAGATGGTAAGCTCAAAGAAAACCTCAGAGACAATATCTTTTGAGTCACGGTCTGAAAGAAGTGAGGAACTATACAGAGAGATGGGTAGACGAACAACTGGAAAATCTGTGAGCGTGCCTATAAATTTCCAGGAAAAGCACAGAGATTGGACAGTCGTAACAGAAGGAGCAAGGGGGAGAGTGATAGGAAGTGTGGTCTGAGGTGAGAAGTCCAGATCATATAGAACCCCACAATATGCTTTGACCCTGAGTAAAACTATGTGTTTAGCAGAGGAGTGACATGATCTGACTTAAGGTTTAACAGAACCACTCTAGCTATTGCATGGGACTGCCCTGAAAAGAGACAAAGAATAGGAAGGGGATCACTTAGGAGGTTTCTATGGTAATTCATTAAAGGGATAATAATGGCAGCAGGGTGGTAGCAGGAGGGATGGTAAGAAGTGCTATGGTCCAGAATATCTAGACAGTACTGATGTGAAATGTGAAAGGCTTTCAAGGACAAATCCAAATTTTTGTCTTGAGGAACAGGAAAAAGAACTGCAATTACTGTGATGGGGAACACTTAGAGAAAGGATTGGGTCTGGCAAAGTATAAGGAGTTCGAATTCAGACCTGAAGTTTGGACAACCTAATATTAGATTGACTTATATAAAATTGGTAATATTCAACCACTCTGACCTACAAAATGAAAACTGTATATAGTTCAACTTAACAGATATCCAGGAGAAAATGCTGGTGATGCAGTTGGATACTCATGAGAAAGGTACAGAAGGTTGACAGAAAAAAAAAAAAAAAGGTCAACAACAGGGTCCTGGGATATTCCAGCCCTCATAATGAGGAGTAAACAACTAAGGAAACTGAGAAGAAGAGAGACATACAGGGAAAGTGTGAGATCTTGGATGCCACGGGGGGAAATGTTTAAAGGAGACAAAGATTGACTGTTGTTGATGAAGACAGAATTAACCCCTGGATTTAATAAGGTGGGAATCATTGGTGACCTAATGAGAGTGCTTAGAGACGACTGGTATAGACAGAAGTCTGATCAGAGTGCTTTCAAGAGATAGTGGGAAAAGGGAAATTAGATAACACAGGTATAGTTGACAAATACAAAAGTTTTGGTGCATAAGAATGGAGAAAATTGACGTAGAAACTGGAGGGAAAAGTCCTGTCAAGAAAGTACTTGTTTAAGATGGAAAAGTTTACCTCTCAACTATATACTGAAGATGTTGATTTAGTGGAGGTAGCTAAAATATGATAATGCTGGACAGACATGTGAAAATTGCTGGAATAATATTATTGAAGAGGCGAAATGAGATGAGATCACTTGCAAATATGGAGGGAGTGACCTTTGCTAGGTTTCAGTGAAAAGGCTGGATTGATGAATTTTTCCAAATGGACAGAAGGATTGATAGAGTATGGATATTTAAAAGACTAAGCTAGGAATTCAGATGGTCAATAGGTATATGAAAAGAAGTGCAACATCTCTAATTAATAGAGAAATGCAAATCAAAACTATAATAAGGTACCACCTCAAACTGGTCAGAATGGCCATCATCAAAAAGTACAAATAACAAACGCTGGAGACGGTGAAGACAAAAGGAAACCCTCCTACACTGTTGGTGGGAATTCAAGTTGGTGCAGCTACTATGGAAAACAGTATGGAGGTTCCTCAGAACTCTAAAAACAGAACTACCTAACGATCCAGCAATGTCATTTCTGGACATATATCCAGACAAAACTGTAGTTCAAAAAGATATATGCATTCCTATGTTCACAGCAGCACTATTCACAATAGGTAAGACATGGAAACAACTTAAATGTCCATCAACAGGTAAATGGATAAAGATGTGATACATATATACAATGGAATACCACCTAGCTGTAAAAAAGAACAAAATAATGCCATTTGCAAAAACATGAATGCAACTAGAGACTAAATGAAGTAAATCAGAAAGAGAACGACAAATACCATATGATATCACTTATATGTTGAATAAGACACCAATGAACCTCTCTATGAAACAGAAACAGACTCACATACAGAACAGACATGTGGTTGCCAAGATGGAGGGGTAGCAGGGGAGGAATGGACCAGGAGTTTGGGGTTAGTAGATGCAATCTAGTCCATATAGAATGGATAAACAATAAGCCCTGCTGTATAGCACAAGGAACAATATTCAATATCCTGAAATAAACCACAATGGAAAAGAACATAAAAAGAATATATATATATATATATATATATATGAATCACTCTTTGTGGTACAGCAGAAATTAACACAACATTGTAAATAAGCTATACTTCAATAAAAACTATACTTTAATAATAAAACACTGAGGAGATTAAAGTGATCTAAATAAATAGGGAGACACATATGATTCATGACAGAAGTCATGTTCCTGATTGAAAGACTAAATATTGTCAAAACAGCAATTCTTTCCAAATTGAGCTGTACATGAATCTAGCAGGCATTAATCAGAAATTGACAAACTGATTCTAAAATTCATATGGAAATGCAAAGCACCTAGAATTGTAATGACAACATTTATAAAGAACAAAGTTGAAGGACTTAAGCTAACAAGTTTCAAATCTTATTCAAAAGATACAATAATCAAGATGGTGTGGTACTGGCAGAATTATAGTCATACAACAGGTCAAAGGAACTAAGTTACGAGTCAGAAACAAATATTTACATTTATGATCAATTCATTTCTGACAAAAGTTCCAAGACAATTAAATGTAAAAGGCGTAGTCTTTTTAAAAATTGAATATTCACATTAAAAATCTGAAACAATTATTTCACATTACACACATGCAAAGAAACACAAACTGGATCATAGATCTAGATGTAAAAATTATAACTATTAATTTCTTCAATAAAAGAGAAGGAAATCTCTGACCTTGGTTAGGCTGAAGGTTCTTAGATATAAAATCAAAGTTACAATTCATCTTTTCAATTTGGCATTTTGAAAGTGATCAAAATTTTAAACACATGCAAATCAAAAATCACTAATAAGAATTTTTAAATACACCCAAAACTAATATAACATTATATGCCAATTATATTTCAATGGAAGAAAGTCCATAAAATAGGAGAAAATATGTGCAATCAGGTATCAGATAAAGGACTGTATCCGGAATATACAAAAAACTGTAACAACTCAAACATAAGGCAAATGATAGAATTTTTTAATGGACAAAGATTTAAATACATCTTAACCATAAAAGATACACAACACAGGCTTAGCCAATACACTTATGAGAAGATGTGCACCATTATCAGTCATTAGGGAAATGCAAATTAAAACCACAATGACATATCAAAACACACTCACTAGAATGGCTATATTCAAAGAGACAGACAATACTAAATGCTGGTGAGACTGAGGAAAGATTAAAATGCCCATTTGTTGCTTGTGGGAATATAAAATGGTACAGCCATTTTAGAAAACCAGTCCACAGGTTTATTTTTAAGTAGAACATAAACTTGCCATTCGACCCAAGAATTCCACTCCTTGGAATCTTTGCAAGAGACTTAAAAACATATGACCTCACAAAGACATGTGTATGAGTGTTCATAGCAGCATTACTCCTAACAGCCCCAAAATGGAAATAATCCAAATGTCCAAATACTGGGGAATGTACAAACACGTTGTATTTCATACAATAGATACTATTCCTCAAGGAAATGGAACAATTAGCAATATAATATTCTATAACATGGATAACAATTGCTAAAACAGGAATAAACTTCCGAAACAGTACACTAACTGAAACAAGTCAGATGCAAAAGACTACACACTGAATGGTTCATTCTATGAAATAACTAGTAAAAAGGCAAATTTAAAGAAAAAGAGGCAATCACCTCAAGAGATGAAAAGTGAAAGTGAAGTCGTTCAGTCGTGTCTGACTCTTTGCGACCCCATGGACTGTAGCCTACCAGGCTCCTCCGTCCGTGGGATTTTCCAGGCAAGAGTACTGGAGTGGGTTGCCGTTTCCTTCTCCAGGAGATCTTCCCAACCCAGGGATCGAACCCAGGTCTCCCGCATTGCAGGCAGGCGCTTTACCATCTGAGCCACCAGGGAAGACTGCAAATAGGCATAAACGAAATTTTTGAGGTGAAAAAGATATTCTAAAACTGCTATGGTGATGGTAGCCCAATTCCATAAGTTTATTAATAACCATTAAATTGAAAAAAGAAATATTAAAATCACTGTAAGGAGCAAATGGATATGATGTGTCTCTTGAAGACACAGGATCGCCTATTAATATTCAAGGCCAAAAAATATAATTTTAATCTTTTTATAACGAAACATCAGAGAATCCCAAATTGAGGAACACCAGCAAATAACTACCTATAATTTTCAAAAATATTAATGGCTTGAAAAACAACAGAAGGTTAAGGAACTATCCCAGATAAAATTTAACTAAGGAAACATGACATTTGAATGAAATGTGTGATCCTGACCTGACCCGCATCTTCTAGACAAAAATAAAAACAGACAGTATTAGATAAAAGTAGACAAAAATACAAACTTTCAGTTATAAGATAAACAAGTACTAGGAATGTAATGTATAGCATACTATATTTAATTAATACTACCGTACGTCATACATGAGAGATAAGAGAATAAATCCAAACAGTTCTAGACACAAGAAAAACAAACTTTTTTCTATTTTTATATTTTCTATCTATAGGCGATGAGGGATTTTCACTAAACTTATTGTGGGAATCATCAAATGATGTATGTAAGATAAATCACTATGCTGCACATCTTAAACAGTGCTGCATGACAATTATATCTCAATAAAGATGGAAGAAAAAATAATGGTAAATTAAAATTTTCAAATTGATAAAGAGTGATATACAATAAAGAACATTGTTAGTACAATTAACAAAATTGGAAAATGAACCGTGGATTAAAGCATGACAGCAATTTTAAATTTTTTTAATTTGATAATTGTTCTAAAAATATATGAGAGAATATTCTTATTAGGAAATATACACTGAACAATTCTGAGGAAAAGAGTCTGACTATATACAACTTACTCTGTAATGATTCAAAGAATATAAATATAAATATATCCTGTGGTCTTTCTGAAAGATAGAACTAAAGAATGATAAGGCAAAGTGTTAAAAAAATTAATAAAGGATAGATGAGAATTCTTCATAGTGTTTTTGTAATGTTTCTGTAAGTTTGGAAATATTTCCAGATAAAGCATTAAATATTCAATAAAACAGCAAGAGCTTGATAATTCTTTGACATGACACTTTGAAGCACCATGTTTAACAGGCAAACATTAGCAGGAGTCCCACCAAAGTCTAAAACAAGAAAAAGATGACACTTTTCCAATATTTGACTAGAGATACTAGTCCACAAAATTATACAAGAGGAAAAAAAAAATGTTTAAAATCTTAAAGGAAGGGCAAATAAGACCATTTGCAGACCATATGATTGTAAACCAAAGAAATAACTAGAGAAAATGAGAATTCTATAAGAAACCTAAATTCAAAATTAAGATACAGAAATCATTGTCTTTCACATCACAGGGAAGCTGAAAAAAAAATGTATTTGGTTTAAAAAAAAAAAACCTGTATTTAGCTTTAGCTTCAGCCTCACCCTTTAAAATGCCAAATAACTACTGCAATAACAGGTTTGTCTTAAAAACTCCTTAAAAAGTAAAAGATTAATAATATTGTGACAACACAGCCCATCATAAAATATTAAATCACTGGGACAGCATCAATTGTTGTTCAGTCTCTCAATCGTGTCTGACTCTTTGCAGCCCACAGACCGTAGTATGAAAGGTTTCCCGGTCCTTCACCATCTCCCAGAGCTTGCTCAAACCCAAGTCCATTGAGTCAGTGATGCCATTCAACCATCTCATCCTCTGTCATCTCCTTCTCCTCCTGCCCTCAATATTTCCCAGCATCAGGGTCTTTTCCAATGAGTTGCCTCTTCACATCAGGTGGCTGAAGTATTGGAGTTTCAGCTTCAGCATCAGTCCTTTCAATGCATATTCAGGGTTGATTTCCTTTAGGATTGATTGATTTGATCTCCTTGTTATCCAAGCATCACTAATCCAACACAATTCATCACTGTGACACACTCAGGAAGCACAGCATAATATGCCAGGATTACTGTGAGTTAAGCACACAGTGAGTGGACCGCTACCTTATTCTGCTACAGGCAAAGACAAAAGTGTTGCTGTCCAAGAAATGTTTGAAGCTGACTTTTCTTACACAACATTTTCATATAAAAGCCTGTATTGCATGTTGGAAAAGGGCTCTCCTATAAAAGATAGAAGAGATAATGTATGTTGTGGATGACAATACCAAATAGCAGTAAGCTCTAACATTTTGTCGAAAAAGACCCACAATACTTTACCATTCCAGGAAGAAAACATCCCATGTCATGTTTGTGCATACACAGAAAAGGATCTTGACATAATAAACACTGGATTGGGAGGTGGTGGGGATTTTCTAAAATATGTATTCAGGTATTATTCCTAAAGTAAATAAATTAAATACGAATTTTTTAAAGCTACTTATGTATTTTGTGCTTCCCTGGTGGCTCACATGTTAAAGCGTCTGTCTGCAATGCGGGAGACCTGGGTTCGATCCCTGGGTCGGGAAGACTCCCTGGACAAGGAAATGGCAACCCACTCCAGTACTCTTGCCTGGAAAATCCCATGGACGGAGGAGCCTGGTAGGCTATAGCCCATGGGGTCGCAAAGAGTCGGACACAACTGAGCAACTTCACTATGTATTCTAGGGGGACAACAGGATGGCCCTCATTAGAGGGAGGAAAGTGAAAGTGTTAGTTGCTCAATCATGTCTAGCTTTTGCGACCCCATGGACCATAGCCCACCCAGGCTCCTCTGTCCATGTGATTTTCTGAGCCACCGGGAAAGCCCGCATTAGAGGGAGGATCTGCAGGGAATCAGAATCTATTTGCTAATTCCTCCCTCACAGTTGTTCAATCAGTTCACATTGATTGGATAGACAGTAATGACTTACACCAACAAAAGCCAATGAGTGGGCCTGATAAATCATTCTGACAGTCTCTGTGCATCTTAGAGTAAACGAAAATAAGGCAAAATTAAAGATATCTGATCTGGTACCCAGTGAGCCATTCTTGAATTATATAGATGTTCAGAAAACAAAGATCATGGCATCTGGTCCCATCACTTCATGGGAAATAGATGGGGAAACAGTAGAAACAGTGTCAGATTTTATCTTAGGGGGGCTCCAAAAATCACTGCAGATGGTGATTGCAGCCATGAAATTAAAAGACGCTTACTCCTTGGAAGAAACGTTATGACCAACCTAGATAGCATATTAAAAAGCAGAGACATTACTTTGCCAAAAAAGCTCCGTCTAGTCAAGGCTATGGTTTTTCCAGTGGTCATGTATGGATGTGAGACTTGGACTGTGAAGAAAGCTAAGCACTGAAGAATTGATGCTTTTGAACTGCGGTGTTGGAGAAGACTCTTGAGAGTCCCTTGGACTGCAAGGAGATCCAACCAGTCCATCCTAAAGGAGATTGGCCCTGGGATTTCTTTGGAGGGAATGATGCTAAAGCTGAAACTCCAGTACTTTGGCCACCTCATGCGAAGAGTTGACTCATTGGAAAAGACTCTGATGCTGGGAGGGATTGGGGGCAGGAGGAGAAAGGGATGACAGAGGATGAGATAGCATCACTGACTCGATGGACATGAGTCTGAGAGAACTCTGGGAGTTGGTGATGGACAGGGAGGCCTGGCGTGCTGCAATTCATGGGGTCGCAAAGAGTCAGATACGACTGAGCGACTGAACTGAACTATGCCATGAAAAAACCTGAAAGATTACTTTCTAACAGATCAGACCCCTTTTCAGAATGATGATGATGACAACGATATTTTTTTACATTCATTGAATGTTGGCTACTTGCCAGGCGCTGTTTAAGATGCTGAGAATACATTTATAGTGTCACGTGAGAATAGACAGATTATAATCATGATAAAGGGTGAATAGTTACTATTCTCTGGTGGCTCAGACAGTAAAGAATCTGCCTGAAACATAAGAGACCCAGGTTCAATCACTGGGTCCAGAAGATCCCCTGGAGCAGGAAATGGGAACCCACTCCAGTATTCTTGCCTGGAAAATCCCATGGACAGAGGAGCCTAGCAGGCTACAGTCCATGGGTTGCAAAGAGTCAGACATGACTGAGTGACTAACACTTTCACTTTCACTTGGCACTTACCCTATTCCAAGAACATTTTATATACATTATCTCACAACCCTCCTGCACAGTAGATGGCATTCTGTCCACTTCATGTGTAAGGAAACTTGAGACCAGAGAAGGTGAAATGACTGGCCTATAATCACCCACTTAGAAAGGGGCTGACCATGAAAATTCCTTGGCAGTCCAGTTGATAGAATGCTACGCTTCCACTGCAGGGGTCTTGGGATTGATCCCTGGTCCAGGAACTAGGATTCTGACAAGCTGAGTTACACAGCCAAGTAAAAGAAAGAAAGAGGCTGATCAGAAGAGAAAATCAGTTGCCTCTATGCCAGGCCCCTAGTAACTGGATTTATCTCAGGACGGGACCACATTCCCTTGGAAGGGGAGCTCACAGTGACAATTCATAGGGCCCAGAACAATGATGAGCCCAAGTGTGAAACTACAGAGATCAGGAGAGTAGTGGACAAGAGGTGGCACAAGGCAGAGACAGGAGCCACCTCATTCAGGGCTCCAATACCAGTTATGCCAAGAGTTGTGAGCCACACCTGGTGTCCTGGCCAGGTCTGGGCTCTTCCATCCGTCCCTTAAAACACAGCATGTCCACACTCACTGTCCTGAAAATAGAACTCTCATTGAACTATCCTTGACCATGGGATGTCCAAGCATCACTAACAGAACTCCAACAGAGTCTGGTCAGGAGTGCCCCAAAAGCAGTGTTCAGCCCCTGCATGTTCCCTCAGCAACATTCCTGATCTATACAGGGAATTTCTTAGCCCACAGGCAAGACCCTGGAATGCAACCATGAGAGAGGATGCAGGAAGGAGTATAGGGGAAACCACTGAAGGCAGGCCCAGGAAGGTTGAATTTCCTTCTTGACTTTGTCATCAACAGGCTGGGACATGACCTCAACCATACACTGCCCTGTTCCTGAACCCCTCATATGCTGAGTGAAAATAAGTTCCATCATCTTAAGCTCGGGCCCCAAACAGAATCTTTATGGAGCTGCTTAAGGAGAATTCCTATGACCATGGCCCCCGGAAGTCTGATCAGTGGTTCTGGGATGTGGCATAGAATCTGCATTTTACACTAACTGGCCAGAGAAGGACAGTTTCTGCCATTTCACAAATCACTAGCTTGAATGTCCATCAAAGGAAGCCTGATTTTAATGGAATTCTGTATGAGGGAATATGATGCGGCCCTAAAAATGAGACCATAAAAGCTATTTTGTAAAAAGGGACAAAGTGAGCAATCATGTGGTGAAAGTGAAAGTGAAGTCGCTCAGTCCTGTCCAACTCTTTGCGTGGACTGTAGCCTACCAGACTCCTGTGTCCATGGGATTCTCCATCTCATCTTCTGTCGTCCCCTTCTCATCCTGCCCCCAATCCCTCCCAGCATCAGAGTCTTTTCCAATGAGTCAACTCTTTGCATGAGGTGGCCAAAGTACTGGAGTTTCAGCTTTAGCATCATTCCTTCCAAAGAACACCCAGGGCTGATCTCCTTTAGAATGGACTGGTTGGATCTCCTTGCAGTCCAAGGGACTCTCAAGAGTCTTCTCCAACACCACAGTTCAAACGCATCAATTCTTTGGCGCTCAGCCTTCTTCACAGTCCAACTCTCACATCCATACATGACTACTGGAAAAGCCATAGCCTTGACTAGACGGACCTTAGTCGGCAAAGTGATATCTCTGCTTTTGAATATGCTATCTAGGTTAGTCATAACTTTTCTTTCAAGGAGTAAGTGTCTTTTAATTTCTAGACGTGCCTTTAAAGTGACACTCAGATTAAAGGCGCTGCCGCCTGCATCACCCGGAGGGGAGCCTGATGGGTCAAACGATCCTCTGCTACTTCCGGGCTCCTGGCCAATTGGTTCTTCCTTTGGGACGACCATTGAGCCACAACAGATACACCTCTGAGTGTAGTGTAGGTCAAATTCGATACACTAAACTCTTGGTTTAGTGATGGAAGTATAACAATGACCATCGTGCTAAACAGATACACACGTAAGTTGATCGTGCAGCAGTTGCTATTAAGCCACTCAATTCTAACATCGCTTTCCCTTCCAACACACCTGCAAGGATCTGGCAGTCATTAACAACAGACAAAGGCTTAAGGATGCCATCCAAAAACTCACCTCACTATTGGACCAAAAGAAGATAAGAGGTCACTGCCAGGGCGAGGTCTCAGGGGATGAAGGAACTACATTTCAGGGTCCTGGTGCAGCGTTCCAATGGTGGGACTAGAAATGTAATCGGTTTTCCGGTTAAGGTTTTCCGCATCTGAGGTCAACACGAGGAAAGCCAAGGACTTCACCCAGGAGTGGCACGATTGCTCCGCCCCCTTCAGGCCTATAAAAGCATCTATACTGAACTACCCACCAGGGTCAGGACTCTTCGGCTTCCCAGACTACTCCATTTCTGTAGGCGGAGCCTAGGAAGAGGCGGGGCTTAGCGTGAGTCGGCTTAGCGTGAGGCTGCTTTGCGACTCAGGTTCCGCCGGCTTCACTCGCGGCACCCTTGGCCCACTCCTGTGCAAACCCGTCCACGTGAGGAGGTGAAGCTCAAACTCGCTCTTGCGACTGAACGCAGCGGCTCCCCTAGAAGCCACGGCTGAGTGACTCCCCAGAGGCAACCCCAGAGTCCCGAAGACTCGTCCTGCGTTCCTGCGCCCCACCGCCCCGCGTCGGCCTCACCTGTCAAGCCGACCTGTCACTGCCTGCAGGACCCAGCCCTCTGTCGCCTTCTGCCAGGTCCCAGGCCCGCGGCGACACTCACATGATGGGCTGCCGACCGCGCAGCCCCACCGCCTACCCTGAGGACCTGTGGGAACCGCAGGACGGAGGACCCGGCCCTGCCAAGCGCCCCAAGTCCGAGTCTGAGGCGGCGCCCAGCCTGGATAACCTGGCCTGGTCCCCGACAGCAGGCACCCTCATCTTCGTGGCTGTCCTGCCGGCGGGATGTGCTCTGCACGTGCTCCTGGACGACGTCGAACTGCTGCTGGAGCCCGAGCCAACGTCTGTGAGGCAAGTGTGTCTCGGAGGTCGCATCCTCATGCTGGTTCCCGAGGCCCTCCTGGGCTCGGGTGTGGAAGGGCCGTGGGGGCAGGGCCTAGAACCGGGCGCTGTCCTGAGCCCTCCCGGGGAGTACGTGGCCCTGGAGCCGGGACTCTCCTGTGCCGCTGTCCCAGAGATCGCCTGCCAGGGAGAGGCCAGCAAGGAGGACGCGAATGCTGACGCTGACTTCCTGCTGGGCTGGATGGATGCTGCCTCAGTCCCAGTCGCTGAGCTCCGCTGTTCTGCTGAAAGTTTGACTCACTTTGACCTGTTCGACATAGTCTCAGAGCCCTCCCCTTGGGCCTCCAATCCTAGTCCAGAGAGAGGCTCTCCTCAGCACGACGACAACCTGGACTTGCACCTTCTGGAGCCCTTTCCTGACTCACCACTCCAACCTCTACCTCCTTCTCCGAGTCCAGGTCCCCAGGAGCGCCCCTGTCGCCCTCCTGGTCCTCCTTGCCAGGCCCGGAGATGCCTGTTCCCTGAATCCACTGCCTCCCACAGTTCCTGGACACCTGAGCGGGCACCAGGACAGAGTCTTCCGATGTTGGTTGTGTATATATTGCACACACCGAAAGAATCACACCAATAGATCCTTTTTGGATGCAGGCTGCATTGCAGAATTTTGATCAGTGGCTGCCTGAACACCTGAAAGGAAGCTCACCTGGGCAAAGAAAATCCACTTGAAATTGAGCATTCTTTCAGATAGCCAGACTGCTGGTAGGTTTTCTCTAAAGAGATTACCCTTAAGCAGATCTGTTGTTTTTTTGCTGTTGTGTGGGACTCCTTGCAACTCCGTGGACTGTAGCCCACCAAGCTCCTCTGTCCATGAGATTTCCCAGGCAAGGATACTGGAATAGGTTGCCATTTCCTTCTCCAGGGCATCTTCCTGACCCAGGGATGGAAGCTGCCTCTCCTGCATTGCAGGCAGATTCTTTACCCCTGAGCCACTGGGGAAGCCTAAGCAGCTCTACCCCCTCCCATTTGCTTCAAACACAAGCAAAAGCACTTTTTTCTATAAAGCCGTCCTTTCCCAGATACCCTACCACTGGCCCCTTTCCCTGTTGTGCCCCACCCCACTCAACAGTAGAATTGCTAATTTCTGTTCTTTACACGGTTTCGGTCCTAGTGTCCATGCTAGTTTACAACAACCTCTACCCAGCTGGGACTTTTTTGAATGGAAGCTCTAGCCCCTTTGGGGGAATCTAGTCAGTAGTTTTATGTGGACAAATGTTTGTTGAATACAAAACATAGAATGGGGAACAATGATGATGGCCCCTCCTCTTTTGAATGACTAGGTTGGCAGATGGTTTAATTATATTGCTGGATTTTCCCAAAAGAACCAACAGTTTTCTGTTCTTCTTATATGCTTTTAATGTTATATAATTTTCTTGCCCTGGGAAAGTTTGTAATTCTAAAGATTTTGTGTTTTTATACTTCTAAGCTCCAAAATATGTTTTTTACATTGCTACTAACATATAGAAATAATTTTTCTTAAATTGTCTGACAACCAGAAAATTACTTAGTTTCTGTAATCACTTATCTATAGATTCTCTTGCTTGACTAATAAAGAAAATTATTTCCAAGTGAGTATGTCTTTTTTTTTTTTGACAAGCCTCTTATATCTTATTTTTCCATAATCCTTTTATTGGATATTACCTCAAATCCAGGTTGTCTGGTGTAGTTAATAGTGTCACCCCTTTTTTTGAAGTATAGTTAGTTAGTGAAAGTGGTTCAGTCCTGTCCAACTCTTTGCAACCCCGTGGACTATACAGTCCATGGAATTCTCCAGGCCAGAATACTGGAGTGGGTAGCCTTTCTCTTCTTCAGGGGATCTTCCCAACCCAGGGATCAAACCCAGGTACCCTGCATTGCAGGGGATTCTGTACCAGCTGAGCCACAAGGGAAGCCCAAGAATACTGGAGTAGGTAGCCTATCCCTTCTCCAGCGGATCTTCCTGACCCAGGAATTGAACTGGGTCTCCTGCATTGCAGGCAGATTCTTTACCAACTGAGCTATAACCTGCCTTTTGAAGTGTAATTAACAATATTTTATTAAGTTTTGGATGCACAATAAAATAATTCAATATTTTTGGATTATATTCAAGGTATTCAAGGTAAAGTAACTACAAAAAATGGGTATATTTTCTTCTGCTGTACAATATGTCCTTGTTCCTTATTTACTTTATACATAGTAGTTTTAATCTCCTAATCCCCTACCCTATCTTGTTCCTCCCTCCTTCCTTCTCTTGAGTGACAACCACAGCTTTGTTCTCGTCATATAAGAATCTTTTCTGTTTTATTTTATGCACTAATTTGTTTTATTTTTTAGATTCTATGCATGAGTGATAGTGTAAGAGTATATGTCTTTCTCTGAGTAATTTTATAAACCAGAATACACTCTAGGACCATCCATGTTGTTGCAAAGAGTAGATATTCATTCTCATCAAACTATCATCTATTTGGACATACTTTGCAGTGGTCAGTAAAACCAGATGAGGTTCTCTGGATTTTCTTTTGCCCTGAAAGTTTGGCTTTAATCCAGAAAGAGGGTTCTCTTTGGTGTCAGGTGGTGGAGGCAGTGGAATCTGCAGTCAGAGAAGTCATGTCAAGGCCTAAGTTATGAGATGCACAAACACCACATTTACCCATGATTGCCAGTTCTTATGGGGTAGTTGAAGTGTAGATCTTCTACTCTTCCAGGAAAGATGCCTACTTCTTCCATGTCACCTCATTTGACTCCTCATTCTTGTGCCTGTCTCTTTAAATGGCATAACTTTACTAAGGATTTGACTGGAACAAAACAGTTCACTGGAGAGGTTCCTTGATAAGAAGGGGAAAAGATTTCTCAGTTTCAATGGGCAGTGTGTTTTGATTTGGTATAAGGAGGCTTCCACATAAAACTAAATCAAAAGCTGCTTCATTATGATAAGACACTAATGAAAGAAATCAAAGATGACATAAACAGATGGAGAGATATTCCACGTTCCTGGGTAGGAAGAATCAATATTATGAAAATGACTATACTACCAAATGCAATCTACAGATTCAGTGCAATCCCTATCAAATTACCAATGGCATTTTTCACAGAACTAAAACAAAAAATTTCACAATTCATATGGAAACACAAAAGACCCCGAATAGCCAAAGCACTCTTGAGAAAGAAGAGTGGAGCTGGAGGAATCAACCTTCCTGACTTCAGATTATACTACAAAGTTACAGTCATTAAGACAGTATGGTACTGCCACAAAAACATAAATATAAACCAATGGAACAAGATAGAAAGCCCAGAAATAAACCCCTATGCATACCTTATTTTTGACAAAGGAGCCAAGAATATACAATAGGGCAAATACAGCCTCTTCAATAAATGATGCTGGGAAAACTGGACAGCTACATGTAAAAGAATGAAATTAGAACACTTCCTAACACCATACACATAAATAAACTCAAAATGGATTAAAAACCTAAATGTAAGACCAGAAACTATAAAACTCTTAGAGGAAAACATAGGCAGAACACTTGATGACATTAATCAAAGCAAGATCCTCTATGACCCACCTCCTAGAGTAACAGAAATAAAAATGAAAGTAAGCAAGTGGGACCTGATTAAACTTAAAAGCTTTTGCACAGCAAAGGAAACTCTAAGCAAGGTGAAAATACAGCCCTCGGAATGGGAGAAAATAATAGCAAGTGAAACAACTGACAAAGGATTAATTTCCAAAATATACAAGCAGCTCATACAACTCAATACCAAAAAAACAAACAACCCAATCAAAAAGTGGGGAAAAGATCTAAACAGACATTTCTCCAAAGAAGACGTACAGATGGCTAACAAACACATGAAAAGATGCTCAACATCGCTCATTATTAGAGAAATGCAAATCAAAACTACGAGTTATCACCTCACGCCAGTCAGAATGGCCATTATCAAAAAGTCTACAAACAATAAATGTTGGAGAGGGTGTGGAGAAAAGGAAATGCTCTTGCACTCTTGGTGGGAATGTGAATTGATACAGCCACTACGGAAGACGGTATGGAAATTGCTTAAAAAACTGGGAATAAAACCACCATATGACCCAGCAATCCCACTCCTAGGCATATACCCTGAAGAAACCAAAATTGAAAAAGACACATGTACCCCATTGTTCATTGCAACACTATTTACAATAACTAGAACATGGAAGCAACTTAGGTGTCCATTGGCAGATGAATGGATAAAGAAGTTGTATATATACACAATGGAATATTACTCAGCCATAAAAAGGAGTGCATTTGAGTCCATTCTAATGAGGTGGATGAACCTAGAACCTATTATACAAAGTGAAGTAAGTCAGGAAGAGAAAGATAAATATCTTATTTTAATGCATATATACAAAATCTGGAAAAATGGTACTGAAGAATTTATTTACAGGGCAGCAGTGGAGAAACAGACATAGAGAATAGACTTATGGACATGGAGAGAGGGGAGGAGAAATGAGATGTATGAAAAGAGTAACATGGAACCAGTCAGAATGGCTGCGATCCAAAAATCTGCAAGCAATAAATGCTGGAGAGGGTGTGGAGAAAAGGGAACCCTCCTACACTGTTGGTGGGAATGCAAACTAGTACAGCCACTATGGAGAACAGTGTGGAGATTCCTTAAAAAATTGCAAATAGAACTACCGTATGACCCAGCAATCCCACTGCTGGGCATACACACCGAGGAAACCAGAATTGAAAGAGACACATGTACCCCAATGTTCATCGCAGCACTGTTTATAATAGCCAGGACATGGAAACAACCTAGATGTCCATCAGCAGATGAATGGATAAGAAAGCTGTGGTACATATACACAATGGAGTATTACTCAGCCGTTAAAAAGAATTCATTTGAATCAGTTCTGATGAGATGGATGAAACTGGAGCCGATTATACAGAGTGAAGTAAGCCAGAAAGAAAAATACCAATACAGTATACTAACACATATATATGGAATTTAAAAAGATGGCAGGGACGACCCTGTATGCAAGACAGGGAAAAAGACACAGATGTGTGTCTTTTGGACTCAGAGGGAGAGGGAGAGGGTGGGATGATTTGGGAGAATGGCATTCTAACATGTATACTCTCATGTAAGAATTGAATCGCCAGTCTATGTCTGACGCAGGGTGCAGCATGCTTGGGGCTGGTGCATGGGGATGACCCAGAGAGATGTTGTGGGGAGGGAGGTGGGAGGGGGGTTCATGTTTGGGAATGCACGTAAGAATTAAAGATTTTAAAATTAAAAAAAAAAAAGAGTAACATGGAAACTTACATTACCATATGTAAAATAGATAGTCAACGAGAATTTGCTGTATGGCTCAGGAAACTCAAACAGGTGCTCTGTATCAACCTAGAGGGGTGGGATGGGGGTTGGGGGGAGATGGGAGGGAGCTTCAGAAGGGAGAGGATATATGTATACCTATGGCTGATTCATGTTGAGGTTTGACAGAAAACAACAAAATTCTGTAAAGCAATTATCCTTCAATAAATAATTTTTTAAAAGCTGCTTCAATGAAGCATTATCTAGCCAAAGCTAATGACCATTTGAAAAACAACAACTAGACTTCTCTATTAAGTCCTCCAGTTAGTTGCCTTTCCTAGATCTCAGTCTACCTCTTCTCCTGCCATACTCTCTCTTCCTGAGCTTCTACTGACTCTTCTTCCCAATTCCCCTTGTCCAGATCCCCTATCTTTTCCTAACAAACCTCCCAAGAACCCAAAATACTAGCTGTCTCTGAAAATCCACCCCCATGCACCCCATATTCAGACAACTTCAGATTTTAAAACTTGGACTTCAGCTGAATTAGAAGTTATTTGTAAAAAATTTTTTCTAAATTCAGACAAAACTAACAAACATTCATAGAGGAATTTAGAATTCTTTTGGATGCATAAGCCCCAAAATTATCTGACACATATCACTCATGCACATACTGGTCAGAACTACCAATACTCATTTCTAGATGGTAAAGCATACAGAACCAACCCATGAAAGGACCTACAGGATCTCTCACCACAATAAACCTAAGGGTTTGATAACAAGTCTGAAAAGTTGGGCAGAGTCTCCTAAAAACCATACCTGAAACATTTCCGACAAAAATGTTTCTGTATTAAACCCTGCCACCTTTGCTTAGCCACTTCCTTGGCATAAACATACCACATAGGTGGTTAGTATTTCAAGTAACTCACAGATTTTTCCTGTCTCCCAGCTTTGGTATGTAATTCTTGGGCCCTTTGAGTGAATTCATTTCTTCTTGTTCTGTAACAACACACCTGCAAAACTAAGAGAAGGTGGAATTTTCATTACACATAGAATTTTTATATTAAAAGCACACCAAATGAATTACTTCTTGAAGCTGCTGAGAACTTCCATTCATAACCAATTGTATCTGTTCTGAATATATTTACATTCTCCATTATATTTGATACATATCCCAAATAAATAGGCTTCCCAAGTGGCACTAGTAGTAAAGAACTGCCTGCCAATGCAGCCGACATAAGAGATGCGGGTTCAGTCCCTGGGTTGGGAAGAATTCTTCCTGAAGAATCCCATGGACAGAGGAGCCTGGCGGGCAACAGACCATAGGCTTGCAAAGAGTTGGACACGCTTGACGCAACTTAGCACACACCACTAAATGGATATCTTGACACCATATCTGACACTTTATGGACTAGAAATATCAGTGACATAGAAAAGATAATGGGTGTAGAACGTATTAAAGTTCAGATACATTACCAAACCATTACCCAAACTTTCCCAATATCCCCTGAAGCCAAAGGAAGAGCTCATATAGCTGAGAGCCTTATATACGAAGGTCTTCCCATACACTGCTCTTGTAACACTCTCTTTTTGCAAGAAAAGAACCCAAACAGGCAAGGATATCAATTTGTTCAAAATTGTAAAGCCACTGACAAACCTCTGATAGAAATTAACACAAATACCATCCTTTCACCAATTCCACCTGAAACCACTTGCTTCACTCTAATGAATCTTTGTTCTGCCTTTTTTCAGTGCACCTCTAACCAAGACAGTCAATACTTCTCGCCTTCACCTGGAGAGGACCACAACATACCTGAACAGTCATGCCCCTAGAGTACACTGGAGTCCCCTTCTATTTTTCCCTGGTTCTTGATCATGACTTAAAAGATTTAAATTTCCCTTGTGATTCAGTTCTTAATATGTGTAAGTTAATCTTCTTTGTTCAAAGAACAAGGAATCCTAAACAAAGATTTCATTGGCTTGCCCCAACCTTATCAAAAAGGAGGCATACAATTCTAAATACGTTATAATTTTGCCAAAATACAGTCTATTGTTTATATTATGACATTTCACAGGGGGAAAACCTTCTCTCCTGATAGAAAAAAGACAGTTCAAACATATCGTAAACTCCTCACCAAAGACAGTTGAGAGTATTTGTGCTTTTATTAATAACTGGATATTGTAGACAATGGGTCCAAGTTTTACTATATTGAAACACATGTTTATGAATTGACAAAGTCCTATAAGAAACTCTTTCCTGGAGTACTCAAATGTGAAGGGGGATTTTGTAACCAGAAGAAGACTGTTCAATGGCCTCTTTCTCTAGTCATCTCTAAGTACTGAAAGTTCTTATGTCTATTTATGAATAAGCTATCTGACAAGTCTTTGAGGTTTTAACTTTACTTGATGAGAGCTAGCAGAAATCCATTGTTCCTAAAACCAGAAACAGCTAAGATGTCTTTCATAGGCAGATGGAGAAAAATCTGTGATTATACATAATATATACATGTAATCCATATATATTATATACCTATATAGATATAACATATGTAATATTATTCACATTAAGCAAAAAATGTAAATGAGTTACCAAGCCAGGTAATAAATAATTTGAAATGCATATTGCTAAGTTACAGAAGCCAATCTGGAAAGACCACATATTGTGTGAATCCAATTAAATACATTCTGAAAAAGAGCAAAACTAAAGAGATAGTAAAAAATCAGTGGTTGTCAGGGCTTCAGAAGGAACTGGGTAAATAGGTGGAGTGCATGTGATTTGTAGGGTGGGTATCTACTCTCTATGACATTATATATAAAGGTTCATAAGGGAATTCTACAAAATATTTAAGGAAACATAGTTCACAAACTACTGAAAAAGTTGAAGTGGGGAAAATACTTTGGAACGCATTCTACAAGTCAGCACTACCCTGATACCAAAACGAGACTGCTGCTGCTGCTGCTGCTAAGTCGCTCCAGTCGTGTCCAACTCTGTGCGGCCCCATAGACGGCAGCCCACCAGGCTCCCCCATCCCTGGGATTCTCCAGGCAAGAACACTGGTAGACACTAAAAAAGAGAAAATTATAGGTCAATATCACTGATGAACTATATACAAAAATCCTCCACACAATATTTGCAAACTGAATTCACCAACGCATAAAAAGAGTCTTACACACAATCTAGTGAGATGTATTCCAGGGATTCAAGGATGAATTCATATTCAAAAACCAAGTGATGTGATACAACACATTAACAAAACAAAGGATAAAAACTACATGGTCATCTCATATATGCATAAATAGCATTTGACAAAAGTCAACATCAATTCATGATAAAAAAAAAAACAAACTCTCAACAAAATGAACATAGAGGGACTATGCTTTCATGTTAAGTTGTTTCAGTTGTGTCCAACTCTTTGCGACCCCATGGACTGTAGCCCACCAGGCTCCCCTGTCCAAGGGATTCTCCAGGCAGGAATATCAGAGTGGGTTACCATGTGCTCCTCCAGGGGATCTTCCCAATCCAGGAATCAAACCCAAGTCTCCTGCGATTCCTATATTGCTGGCTGATTCTTTACTGCTGAGCCACCAAGGAAGCTCTGAGGGACAATGCTTCTGCTGCTAAGTCACTTCAGTCATGTCCGACTCTGTGCAACCCCAGAGATGGCAGCCTACCAGGCTCCTCTGTCCCTGGGATTCTCCAGGCAAGAACACTGGAGTGGGTTGCCATTTCCTTCTCCAATGCATGAGAGTGAAAAGTGAAAGTGAAGTTGCTCAGTCATTTCAGACTCCTCGAGACCCCACAGACTGCAGCCCACCAGGCTCCTTCATTCATGGGATTTTTCAGACAAGAGTACTAGAGTGGGTTACCATTGCCTTCTCCCTAAGAGACAATACCTCACCATAATAAAGACCATACAAAACTAAGCCACAGCTTACATCATAATCATTGGCCAAAAAAGCTTAAAACTTTTCCTCCAAGATCAGAAACAAGATGAGGATGCCCACTGCCACCATTCCTATTTAACATAGTATTGGAAGTCCAGCAACAGCAGTCAGACAAGAAAAAGAAATGATAACCAAATTGAAAGGGAAAAAGTAAAGTTGTCATTATTTACAGACTACATGATGCTATATATAAAAACTCTAAAGACATCAAAAATTTTTCAATAAATAAATTCAATAAAGTTTCAGGATACAAGATTAATATTTAGAAGTTGCCTTTCTATACACTAACAATAAACTATCAGGATTATAAATCATGAAAACAATCCCATTTAAAATTGCATCAAAAAATGAATAAATAAAACACCTAGGAATAATTTTAGCCAAAGAGGTGAAAGACATATACTCTGAAAATTATAACACAATGACGAAGGCAATTGAAGTCAATATAAATAAATGGAAAGCTATCATATGTTCATGGATTGGAAGAATTAATATTGTTAAAATGTCCCAACAACTCAAAACAACCTACAAATTTATTGCAATTCTATCAATATACACAACTTTTCATATAACTAGAAAAATAATTTAATACTTATATGAAATCACACACACAAAAAAAAAAAACTGGAGGTATCATGCTCCCTGACTTCAGACTACACTACAAAGCTAGAGTTATCAAAACAGTATGGTACTGGCAGAAAAACAAATAAGTTGACCAATGGAGCAGAATATAAGGATGAGAAATAAACTTTTGCACACATGGTCAATTAACCTACAGTGAAGGAAGCAAGAGCATATAATGAGGTCAAGCAATTTCCGCAACAAAAGCTATTGGGATAATTGGAAACTTACACGTAAAAGAACAAAATTAGAACACACAACATTTTTACATACTTCCTTCCAAATTTTGAACTAGTTCATTCTTCCATGTTCAGTGCTAACTGTTGCTTCTTGACCTACACACAGGTTTCTCAGGAGGCAAATAAAGTGGTCTAGTATCCCCATCTCCAAGAATTTTCCACAGTTTGTGAGCCACACAGTCAAAAGCATTAGCGTAGTCAATGAAGCAGAAGTAGATATTTTTGTAGAATTCCCTTGCTTTTTCTCTGATCCAACGGATGTTGGCAATTTGATCTCTGGTTCCTCTGCCTTTTCTAAATCCAGCTTGAACATCTGGAAGTTCTTGGTTCATGTACTGTTGAAGCCTAGCTTGAAGAATTTTGAGCATTATTTTGCTAGCATGTGAGATGAGTGCAATTGTGTGGTAGTTTGAATATTCTTTGGCATTGTCTTTCTCTGGGATTGGAATGAAAACTGACCTTTTCCAGACCTGTGACCACTGCTGAGTTTTCCAAATTTGCTGGCATATCAAGTGCAGCACTTTGTTACAATATCAAATCAGTATGGTACTGGAATAATAAAGATAGATAATTGATTAGAATACATAGTCCAGAAACAAACTCTTGCATATATTGTACAATGAAATTCAGCAAGTCTACCCAATGTGAAAAGGATAATCTTTTCAAACAATTTTGTTGGGCAGAGGGGTTTTGAGATAGGTAAAGGGGATTAAGGAGTGCAAACATTTCCAGTTATAAAATAAACAAGCCATGGGGATATAATATACAGCATAAGGAATATGATCAATAATATTGTAATAATGTTGTATAGAAACAGATGATTTCTAGACTTATCATGGTGATTATTTCATTAAGTATGCAAATTTCATATCACTATTTAGTGCATCTGAAATAAACATAATATTGTCCTTCAATTATATTTCAATAAAAAATTTTTGTTATTGGAAAAATTGGATATCCACATGCAAAATAATACGTGAAATTGAACCCTTATCTTACACCGTATGTAAAAATTAACTCAAAATGAGGTCACATACCTAAACATAAGACTTAAAACTATGAAGCTCTTACACGAAAACAAAAGGGGAAAGCTTCATTGTATTGAAGTGAAAGTGATAGTTGCTCAGTTATGTCCGACTCTTTGTGATCCTATGGACTGTAGCCTGCCAGGCTCCTCTGTCCATGGGATTTTGCAGGCAAGGATAGTGGAGTGGGTGGCCATTTTCTTCTCCAGGGTATCTTCCCAACCCTGGAGACTGAACCTGGGTCTCCTGCATTGCAGATAATTCTTTACTGTCTGAGCCACTAGGGAAGCCCTTGCATAATGAACTTGGCATTTATTTCTTCAATATGACACCAAAAGACAGAAAACAAAAGTAAAATAGATAAATTGGGCTACATCAAAATTTTTTTAAATGACACAATTAATAGACTGAAAAACAACCTATAAAATGGGAAAATATTTGCCTTATCTTCTATGTGGTTAATATCCAGAACACATTAAGAACTACAACTCAACAGGAAAAAAATACCTGACATTTAAATGGGCAAAAGACTTCATAGTCATTTCTCCAAGGAAAATATACAAATATTTGTAAACATACACAAAGCATATGAAAAGGTGTTCAACATCACTGCTGCTGCTGCTACTGCTGCTAAGTCGCTTCAGTCGTGTCCGACTCTGTGCAACTCCATAGACAGCAGCCCACCAGGCTCCCCTGTCACTGGGATTCTCCAAGCAAGAACACTGGAATGGGTTGCCATTTCCTTCTCCAATGCGTGAAAGTGAAGTCGCTCAGTCATGTCTGACTCTTGGTGACCCATGGAATGCAGCCTACCAGGTTCCTCTGTCCATGGGATTTTCCAGGCAAGAGTACTGGAGTGGAGTGCCATTAGCAAAATTCAGATGACCATGAGATGTCACCTTAGAAGGTTTGCTCTTTAAAAAAAAAAAAAAAAAAGAGGAAAAGAAAAAACCAAGTGTTTGGCAAGCATGTGGAAAATTTAAGATAATTGTACATTGTTGGTCAGTATGAAAATGGTGCAGCCATTATAGGAAATAATTTGTCAATTCTTCAACAAATTAAAAATAGAACTACTGTATAATCCAGGAATTCCACTTCTGACTATATACCCAAAAGAATAAAAAACAGGACCTCAAAGAGATATTTGTACACTCCTGTTGGTAGCAACATTATTCACAAAAAACAAAGGTGGAAGCAGCCCAAATGTCCATAGAAGGATGAATTGATTTTTTTAAAATGTAGATGCATACAATAGATCTTTAAAAAGGAAGGAAATTCTGACACACACCATAACATGGATGAATATTGAGGACATTATGCTAAGTGAAATAAACCAGTTACAAAAAATAAATACTGTATAATTTTACTTATATGAAGTATCCAGAGTAGTCAAATTCACAGACACAAGTAGAATGGTGGTTTCCAGGGGCTGGAGAGAGGAAACAATGGGGAATTGTTCTAAAAGTACAGACTGTTCATTTTGCAATATAAAGAAGTTGTGGAGACTGGTTACATAACAAGGCAAATATAACTTAGGACTACTAAACTGTACACTTAAAATGGGTATGGTGGTAGATTTTAAGTTATGTGTCTTTTATCTGAATATAAGACCAGAAACTATAAAACTCCTAGAGGAAAATATAGGCAAAACACTCTCTGACATAATTAATAGTAGTATCCTCTATCACCCACCTCCCAGAGTAATGGAAAGAAAAGCAAAAATAAACAAATGGCACCTAATTAAAAGCTTCTGCACAATGAAGGAAACCATAAGCAAGGTGAAAAGACAGCCTTCAGAATGGGAGAAAATAATAGCAAATGAAGCAGCTGACAAAGAATTAATCTCAAAAATATACAAGCAACTCCTGCAGCTCAATTCCAGAAAAATAAACAACTCAATCAAAAAATGAGCCAAAGATCTAAACAGACATTTCTCCAAAGAAGACATACAGATGGCTAACACATTACTCATTATCAGAGAAATGCAAATCAAAATCACAATGAGGTACCACCTCAAGCTGGTCAGAATGGCTGCTATCAAAAAGTCTGCAAACAATGATGCTGGAGAGGGTGTGGAGAAAAGGGAACCCTCTTACACTGTTGGTGGGAATGCAAACTAGTACAGCCACTATGGAGAACAGTGTGGAGATTCCTTAAAAAACTGGAAATAGAACTGCCATATGACCCAGCAGTCCCACTGCTGGTCATACACACTGAAGAAACCAGAATTGAAAGAGACACATGTATCCCAATGTTTATTGCAGCACTGTCTATAATAGTCAGGACATGGAAGCAATCTAGATGCCCATCAGCAGACAAATGGATAAGAAAGCTGTGGTACATATACACAACATAATATTACTCAGGCCCATTAAAAAAAGAATACATTTGAATCAGTTCTAATGAGGTGGATGAAACTGGAGCCTATTATACAGAGTGAAGTAAGTCAGAAAGAAAAACACCAATACAGTATACTAATGTATATATATGGAATTTAGAAAGATGGTAATGATGACCCTATATGCGAGACAGCAAAAGAGACACAGATGTATAGAACAGTCTTTTTGACTCTGTGGAAGAAGGCGAGGGTGGGATGATTTGAGAGAATAGCATTGAAACATGTATATTATCATATGTGAAACAGATCGCCAGTCCAGGTTCAATGCATGAGACAGGGTGCTCAGGGCTGGTGCACTGGGATGACCCAGAGGGATGGAATGTGGAGGGAGGTGGGAGGGGGTTCAGGATGGGGAACACATGTATACCCATGGCTGATTCATGTCAATGTATGACAAAACCCACTACAATATTGTAAAGTAATTAGCCTCTAATTAAAATAAATTAATTTTTAAAAAAAGAATTTGGGACTTAAAAAAAAGTTATATGTCTTTTGTGTTGTGTTTATGTTATGTATACTACCACAGGTTTATTTAAAACACATCTGAGGTTATTTCCAAGTCATATGTAATCTATCAAAAACATGGTCCTGTAAAAACTATAAAAATGGAGAATTGGAGATGAGATTCCTAAATTCATGGGCTTTCCAGTTACCAGTTCACAGGAGGATAAGTAATGTGTCCCCAAGGAAGTAGAAAGTATGGTTTCAAAAGTTCCAGCAGGAGTACAACTGGCCAAGGGACACTTTCTCAAAGTGCTGCTAAATGTTGGCTTAAAGCTCAACATTCAGAAAACGAAGATCATGGCATCCGGTCCCATCACTTCATGGCAAATAGATGGAGAAACAGTGGAAACAGTGTCAGACTTTATTTTGGGGGGCTCCAAAATCACTGCAGATGGTGATTGCAGCCATGGAATTAAAAGACGCTTACTCCTTGAAAGGAAAGTTATGACCAACCTAGATAGCATATTCAAAAGCAGAGACATTACTTTGCCGACTAAGGTCCATCTAGTCAAGGCTATGGTTTTTCCAGTAGTAATGTATGGATGTGAGAGTTGGACCGTGAGGAAGGCTGAGCGCTGAAGAATTGATGCTTTTGAACTGTGGTGTTGGAGAAGACTCTTGAGAGTCCCTTGGACTGCAAGGAGATCCAACCAGTCCATTCTGAAGGAGATCAGCCCTGGGATTTCTTTGGAAGGAATGATGCTAAAGCTGAAACTCCAGTACTTTGGCCACCTCATGCGAAGAGTTGACTCATTGGAAAAGACTCTGATGCTGGGAGGGATTGGGGGCAGGAGGAGAAGGGGACGACCGAGGATGAGATGGCTGGATAGCATCACTGACTCGATGGACATGAGTCTGAGTGAACTCCGGGAGTTGGTGATGGACAGGGAGGCCTGGCATGCTGCGATTCATGGGGTCGCAAAGAGTCGGACACGACTGAGTGACTGAACTGAACTGAACTGACAGTAATCAAAACAGTATGGTACTTGCATAAAAACAAGCATATAGACAAAAGGAAGAGAATAGATAATTCAGCAATAAACCCACACATTTATAGTCAACTGACCTTCAACAAGGGTGCAAAGAATACCTGATAGTCTTTTGCCTCATTGATAAAATTTTATTCCTAAGTATTTTATTCTTTTTGATGTTATTGTAATGAGTTGGGTTTTTAAAAAATATTTCCCCACTAATGCTGATTTAATATAGTAACCCATTTGTCTATATCATTATGAGTAGTTTCTTGATAAAATTAGTTATACATATTTGAAATCACTTTGTTCCATCTCTCTTGAGAGCACCACAGATTATTCAAATGAAAGGTACCAGATTTTTTTTTTCATTTTTCCTTCTCAGAGACCAATAGTTAATATGATACAATGGCTGCTTTGAATTCCTCCAGAGATTTCATAGAAACTTAATTTTGGGTAAGGGACTTGTTTGGCATATTGATCTGCGAGAGCATCTCCCTTAGCTTCCATATTGTTTCTCTCTAGATGGGGTTCAGCCTTTCCTGTGGCTACCTCAAGGAAGCGGAACTGCATCTAAAAGGTCCTTAACTTGTCCACTTTTGAGAGGATACTGGTAGAGGCAAGAAACTCCCTTTGTTTCCAAAGCAGCCCATAGTCACATACTACACCAAAAGCATACCTGCTACATACTTAATTTCTGGTCTGATTGGTTAACAAGCTATAGTAAGTAGAATAGCTTCTGCTGTCTGGACTGATTTTACCTCAGGGAGAAGACTATATAGAGTACTGATAGAATATCTTGCTTGATAACCTCCAGTTTCAGTTTTCAGGTATGATTCATCAACAAACAGTATTAGGTCACGGTCTCAGGAGGTTGTTGTTGTTCAGTCACTCAGTCGTGTCCTACTCTTTGTGACTCCATGAACTACACAGCATGCCAAGCTTCCCTGTCCTTCATCATCTTCCAGACCTTGCTCAAATAATGTCCACTGAATCGGTGATGCCATCCAACCATCTCATCTCCTGTCATCCCCTTCTCCTCCTGCCTTCAATCTTTCCCAGCATTAAGGTCTTTTTCAGTGAATCGGTTCTTTGCATCAGGTGGCCAAAGTATTGGAGCTTCAGCTTCATTATCAGTCCTTCCAATTAATATTCAGGACTGATTTCCTTTAGGATTGACTGGTTTTATCTCTTTGCTGTCCAAGGGACTCCCAAGAGTCTTCTCCAACACCATAGCTCAAAAGCATCAGTTCTTTGGTGCTCAGACTTCTTTATGGTCCAACTCTCACATCCACACATGACTACTGGAAAAACCATTGCTTTGACTAGATGGACCTTTGTTGGTAAAGTCATGTCTCTGCTTTTTAATATGCTGTCAGAGTTGGACTGTGAAGAAAGCTGAGCACCGAAGAATTGATGCTTTTGAACTGTGGTGTTGGAGAACACTCTTGGGAGTCCGTTGGACTGCAAGGAGATCCAACCAGTCCATTCTGAAGGAGATCAGCCCTGGGATTTCTTTGGAGGGAACAATGCTGAAGCTGAAACTCCAGTACTTTGGCCACCTCATGCAAAGAGTTGACTCATTGGAAAAGACTCTGATGCTGGGAGGGATTGGGGGCAGGAGGAGAAGGGGACGACCGAGGATGAGATGGCTGGATTGCATCACTGACTCGATGGACGTGAGTCTGAGTGAACTCCAGGAGTTGGTGATGGACAGGGAGGCCTGGCGTGCTGCGATTCATGGGGTCGCAAAGAGTCGGACACGACTGAGCAACTGAACTGAACTGAACTAGGTTGGTCACAGCTTTTCTTCCAAGGAGCAAGCGTCTTTTAATTTCATGGCTGCAGTCCCCATCTGCAGTGATTTTGCAGCCCAAGAAAATAAAGTTTGTCATTATTTCCATTGTTTCCCCATCTATTTGCCATGAAGTGATGGGACCAGATGTGATGTCTTTGCTTTTTGAATGTCGAATTTTTAGGCCAGTTTTTGCACTCTTCTCTTTCACCTTCATCAAGAGGCTCTTTAGTCTCAGGAGGAGTCTCTAATAAATCTGAGTGAGGTACAGACATTTTCCTAACTAAAGTAAGACAACCATGGGATTCACCCTTCTTTTGATAGTGCAGGGAGAGTGGCTGGATTAAGACTGTTGCAGTAAAGAACAGTAATGGGACAGAGTGAGAGTGATAGTATCTCAGAAGATATTAATTGGCTGGTTGAAAGTGTCTGCTCTGTCATTAGTAATGTCTGTACTGAGTGAAGAGCCATGAAATCAAAAGAAGAGGCTAGAACTTATTCAGCAGAAATATCAACAATTTGTCTGTTTGTTTCGGGGGTTTTAATTGGAAGATAATTACTTTACAATATTTTGATGGTTTTTGCCATACATTAACATGAGTCAGCCATAGGCATACATATGTCCCCGCCCTCCTGAACCTCCCTCTTACCTCCCTCCCCACCCCATCCCTCCAGATTGTTACAGAGCACTGGTTTGGGGTGGTAATAGCTATTACTCTATGACATTTGGAAAGGGATAAACCTTTCCAACAGGGTCAAGAGTGAGAATATAGTTAGTGACTTTAAGGCTGATTGTTTCACTAAGCTAACCATTTTAGTGATGTATGCAACTTGTCTCCAACAGACTTCTAACAAATTCTTCATTTTTTACATCAAGCAGGTTCTTCTTTCCTTTAGATCTTGAGTATATCAAACTTTTAAAAAATGTATATTCTTTTAAAATCTTACTCTTGAAGTTAACTTCTCAAATGTATTTTCTTCCTTATTTTCTAAAAGTAATATATTTATTTTTAGGACAATTTTATGTTACTGAAAACTGAGCAAATGGCACACAGTTCCATATATCCCACCTCTCCCAAACACAGTTTCCCTATTACTATATCCTGGGGCAAGTCAATGAAAATCTTTGAACAGGTTTCCTTGTTCTTTGAACAATGCAGATTATCTACACAGTGTATAGGACTAAATCACAAGGGAAAGTTGGATCTTTTAAGTCATGAATGAGACCAGGGAAAAATAGGAGTGGGCTCCAGTGTACTCCAGGGGCAGGACTATCCAGGTATGTTATTATCCTCTCCAAGAGAAAGCAAAATCATATTGACTGTCTTGGTCTAGAGGCACACTGAAAAACAGGCAGAGCAAAGGTTCAATAGAATTGAAGCAAGTGGCTTCAGGTAGAATTGATAATAGCATAGTATTTGGGTTAATTTTTGTCAGCTAGTGAGGTATACATGTTTTGTTGATGGCCTTAAGATCTTGAACAAATCAAAATCCTTGTCTGTTTGCCTTCACTTCTTGGTGGATGAGAATGTTACAAAGGCAATGTATGGAAAGACCTTTTATATAAGGCATTCAACTCTATGTTTGAGCTCTTCCTTTTGGTGTCAAGGGATATTAAGGGAAGTTTGGTAATGACTTGGTAGAATGTATCTAAATTTTAATAGGTTGAAAGTATTAGTTGCTCAGTCCTGTCTGGTTCTTGGTGACCCCATGGACTGTAGCCAGCCAGGCTCCTCTGTCCAAGGAATTCTCCAGGCAATAATACTGGAGTAGGTCGCCATTCTCTTCTCCAAGGGATCTTCCTCACTGAGGGATCAAACCCGAGTCTCCTGCATTGCAGGCAACTTCTTTACTGTGTGCTGCCTCCCTTATTTTACCTGTTTTTCCTTTTTCCCATTTTTTCTATGTCAGTGAAATTCCTAGCTCATAACCGGTCAGATATGCTGTCAAGAAATTTATCTGGGGTATTTACCAATGAGAGAGTTTAGGAGAACAAGCAGAAGCTATTTAATCAGAGGTTGTTATATAGCAAAAGAGTCAGCGCCATCACTTGCATTTGAGAGCTGATAGGCAAGTAAGGGAGTGAGAAATGTTTATGGTAGAAAAAAGGAGAACTTCAGGTATGTTTAAACAGAGGTTGTTGGCAGGGGAAAGCCAACAGGAGGGAATCTGTGTAATTGATTTGATTTTGTGAACTCTGTAGCGTTAAGCATAGTACATCTGACTTTCTTCTTTGTCCTGAGTTGGAAGGAGGGATGAAAATTAGGGAAGCTGGCAGTTATTGACCAAGTTCTGATCACTGGGGCCAGTTACCATAGAGGTTACAGTTTTGTTTCTGGGCTGCTTGCTGCAAAATTTGTGGGTCAGAATTCTGTTGTCATAAGTGGTCTGGTCATTGTTAGCTTGTATATTCAGTCTCTCAGATCCTATGATCCCCAGGGCTACCAAGGACTCTAGCTGCTTAATGACATCTCCTGTTGGCCAACCATGGCCCACTGAACTCAATGATGCTGATGCCTCCCCAGTGCATTTCTTTTGCTTAGTTACACAGTGTCCCTCTAGGCCCTGCCACACTCCCACTAGCTGACACATTATTTAGCTTTAGGTAGTATATCCAGTGTATCATCCCCATTACTCTGAACCTTTTGATCCTCTGTTGTATTATATTATACTTAACTTCAGTTATTGACTATGGCAAGGAGAGAAGATGGTGCACTTTGCCTTGCCAGGCAGAGGCTTCTGCATCATCTTAGAGCAAGGTAGAGAGAGTGGTGGGCCACTTCTGTGGGCCAAAAATTAAAAAATATCTGGGGGTTCAAATTATTCATATCTATCTATCCAGTCGTCTCCATCTAATGTTTCAGGGCTCAATAAATCTGTGATCTCACTATTACAGATGAATGAATACAGAAGATGAGGGGACAACCTGGTGGGCTACAGTCCATGGGGTGGCAAAGAGTTGGACATGACTGAGCAACTAAACACACACAGTACAGGGGACTTACCTGATGGTCTAGTGGTTAAGAATCTGCCTTGCAATACAAGGGGTATGGGTTTGATCTCTGATTAGAGAACTAAGATCCCACATGTTGTGGCGCAACTAAGCCCCTGAGCCACAACTACTGAGTCCATGTGCTCCAGAGACGGCCCACCACAACTACTGAGCCTGGGCACCACAGCTGGAGAGTCCATGTGCTGCCAGGAAAGAAACCACACAACATAATGAAGGTCTCACGTGCTGCAACTAAGACCCAACGCAGACAAATCAATAAATGTATAGGTTTAAAAGGAAAAAAAAAAAAGATGTGAGGAATATTACTCAGTAATAAAGAGAATGAAGTTCTGCCATTTTCAACAATGTGCATGGACCCACAGTGTATTCTGCTGAATGAAATTAGACAGAGAAAGATATATACTCTCCATGTTATCATTCACATGTAGAAACTAAAAAATAAAACAGATGCATATAATAAAACAAAAAGAGACTCACATATAATGAGAACAAAGAAGTGGGTAACAGAGGGGAGGAGAAGGAAGGGATAAGACAGGGTATAAGGTTAAGAGATTAAACACTACACTATATAAAGTAGATAAGTAACAAGGACATATTACATAAGAAAACATGCTCATTATTTAGAAATAACTTTAAACTGAATATAATCCATAAAAGTATTGAACTATTTTTGTATACTGAAACTAATATAAAATCATATACAATTATAGATAACCATATTTCAAAGGAAGAGAAAGGGATAATCCTATTTATTATATCGGTCACCCTGAATTTGAAGTAATAGTTATTACTTCAATAACCAATAAAAAAGATTAAGGAAAAATTCGATGTAAAAGGCTTAGTAAAAGAGAAAGAGACAATACTCTCATTATTTGGAGATATTATCTTTATCAGTCAAGCAAGAGAATCCACAGAGAAGTGATTACTATAATCAATATTGCTGGATATCAGACCAATATAAGAACAAATTATTTCTATAAGCTAGTAACAATGTACAAAATATACTGACTCATAAAAGTATAAAAACAAAAAATCTTTAGTATTATAAATTTTCTATGACACGAGAATTATATTAAAACATATAAGAAGAAAAGGATGGAAATAGTAAGTTCTGTTGGAAAATAATGGTGATTTAGTCTCTAAGTTGTGTCCAACTCTCGTGACCCCATGGACTGTAGCGCACCAGGCTCCTCTGTCCATGGGATTTTCCAGGCAAGAATACTGAAGTGGGTTGCCATTTCCTTCTCCAGGGGATCTTCTGGACCTAGGAACCAAACCAGGGTCTCCTGCATTGCAGGTGGATTCTTCACCGACTGAGCTACGAGCGGAGTCCATTTTTGGAAAATACTCCCACAAAAACAGCAATAGAGTTAATTTGCCAACCTAGTCTTTCAAAAAGAGAAGAGCCCATAATCACTGTTCCCCATTCTGAGTCTTGTATCTAATTACATTTGTCCCATAGAACCTGTAGTGAGATCCCCACAAAGGCCATCCAGAAAAGGTAAAACAGGGTAGAGGATTGTCATATTATTAATTTAGATGGACACTAGGACCAAAACCTGGAAACAAAAGAAATTTATAAATTACTCTATTGACAGGAAAAGAAGTGGAAGGGGCAATGGTAGGATGCTTGAGAAAAGATGGTTTTTAATATTTACTAGAAAAATGCTGCGGTTTAGCTTTGAAGAAAGCTGGGGGATAGAACTGCTTGAGTGTCCATCCTAGAGAAAACCTAAGCAACAGTAAGGTGCCTGAAACAACGCTACATTTGAAGATGCCTTTTTTTTGCCCAGTGAGCTCCTTTCAGGTGTTTTAGGCAACCATTGGTCAAAATTAGACAGTACACATTCTCTGCAGCATTTGTTGTTTGTAGATTTTTTGATGATGGTCATTCTGACTGGTGTGAGGTGGTATTTCGTTGTAGTTTTTATCTGCATTTCTCTAATAATGAGTGATATGAAGCATCTTTTCATGTGTTTGTTGGCCATTTGTATGTCTTCTTTAGAAAAATGTCTCTGTAGGCCTTCTGCCCATTTTGGATTGGGATTGTCTATTTTTTCTGATACTGAGCTGTATGAACTGCTTATATATTTTGGAAATTAATCCTTCTTCTATGCTTCATTGGCAATTATTTTATCCCATTCTGAGGGTTATCTTCTCATCTTGTTTATAGTTTCCTTTGCTGTGCAAAAGCTTTTATGTCTTATTAGGTCACTAGTGTTTATTTTTGTTTTTATTCCCATTAAATAGAACCCTCCTGTACTTTGGTGGGAATGTAAACTGATACAGCCACTATGGAAAACAATGTGGATATTCCTTAAAAAACTAGGAATAAATCTACCACATGACCCAGCAATCCCAGTACTGGGCATATATCCTGAGAAGACCACAATTCTAAAAGTCACTTGTACCCCAGTGTTCACTGCAGCAATATTTACAATAGCCAGGATATGGAAGCAACCTATCTAGGTCCATCAACATATGAATGGATAAAGAGGTGGTACATTTATACAATGGAATATTACTCAGCCGTAAAAAAGTAATGGATTTGAGTCAATTGCACTGAGGTGGATGAACCTAAAGCCCCCAACACAGAGTGAAATAAGTCAGAAAGGGAAAAACAAGTATCCTATATTAACACATATATATGGAATCCAGAAAAATGGCACTGATGAACCTAAAGAATGGACTTGTGATCACAGTGGGGAAAGGCGAGGGTGGGACGAATTGAGAAGGTAGCATTGACACATATATGCTATCATGTATAAAATAGATAAATAGTGGGAAGTTGCTAAACAACACAGGGAGCACAGCCTGGTGAACTAGAGAGGTGGGATGAGGGGAGGAAAGGGAGGCTCAGGTAGGAAGGCATATTTATAAATATATATAATTGTGACTGATTCACATTGTTGTATTGCAGAAACCAACACAAAATTGTAAAGCAATTTTCCACCAATTAAAAAATAAATTTAAAAAAATTTTTAAAGAAAAACCTGCAGCCTGCATCCAAAAAGGATCTATTGGTGTGATTCTTTCGGTGTGTGCAATATATATACAACCAACATCGGAAGACTCTGTCCTGGTGCCCGCTCAGGTGTCCAGGAACTGTGGGAGGCAGTGGATTCAGGGAACAGGCATCTCCGGGCCTGGCAAGGAGGACCAGGAGGGCGACAGGGGCGCTCCTGGGGACCTGGACTCGGAGAAGGAGGTAGAGGTTGGAGTGGTGAGTCAGGAAAGGGCTCCAGAAGGTGCAAGTCCAGGTTGTCATCGTGCTGAGGAGAGCCTCTCTCTGGACTAGGATTGGAGGCCCAAGGGGAGGGCTCTGAGACTATGTCGAACAGGTCAAAGTGAGTCAAACTTTCAGCAGAACAGCGGAGCTCAGCGACTGGGACTGAGGCAGCATCCATCCAGCCCAGCAGGAAGTCAGCGTCAGCATTCGCGTCCTCCTCGCTGGCCTCTCCCTGGCAGGCGATCTCTGGGACAGCGGCACAGGAGAGTTCCGGCTCCAGGGCCACGTACTCCCCGGGAGGGCTCAGGACAGCGCCCGGTTCTAGGCCCTGCCCCCACGGCCCTTCCACACCCGAGCCCAGGAGGGCCTCGGGAACCAGCATGAGGATGCGACCTCCGAGACACACTTGCCTCACAGACGTTGGCTCGGGCTCCAGCAGCAGTTCGACGTCGTCCAGGAGCACGTGCAGAGCACATCCCGCCGGCAGGACAGCCACGAAGATGAGGGTGCCTGCTGTCGGGGACCAGGCCAGGTTATCCAGGCTGGGCGCCGCCTCAGACTCGGACTTGGGGCGCTTGGCAGGGCCGGGTCCTCCGTCCTGCGGTTCCCACGGGTCCTCAGGGTAGGCGGTGGGGCTGCGCGGTCGGCAGCCCATCATGTGAGTGTCGCCGCGGGCCTGGGACCTGGCAGAAGGCGACAGAGGGCTGGGTCCTGCAGGCAGTGACAGGTCGGCTTGACAGGTGAGGCCGACGCGGGGCGGTGGGGCGCAGGAACGCAGGACGAGTCTTCGGGACTCTGGGGTTGCCTCTGGGGAGTCACTCAGCCGTGGCTTCTAGGGGAGCTGCTGCGTTCAGTCGCAAGAGCGAGTTTGAGCTTCACCTCCTCACGTGGACGGGTTTGCACAGGAGTGGGCCAAGGGTGCCGTGAGTGAAGCCGGCGGAACCTGAGTCGCAAAGCAGCCTCACGCTAAGCCGACTCACGCTAAGCCCCGCCTCTTCCTAGGCTCCGCCTACAGAAATGGAGTAGTCTGGGAAGCCGAAGAGTCCTGACCCTGGTGGGTAGTTCAGTGTAGATGCTTTTATAGGCCTGAAGGGGGCGGAGCAATCGTGCCACTCCTGGGTGAAGTCCTTGGCTTTCCTCGTGTTGACCTCAGATGCGGAAAACCTTAACCGGAAAACCGATTACATTTCTAGTCCCACCATTGGAACGCTGCACCAGGACCCTGAAATGTAGTTCCTTCATCCCCTGAGACCTCGCCCTGGCAGTGACCTCGTATCTTCTTCGATCCGATAATGAGGTAAAGTTTTGGATGACATCCTTAAGTCTACGCCTGTGTTCTCAATGACTGCCAGATCCTTGCAGCGGTATTGAAAGGGAAAGCAATGTTAGAATTGAGTGTCTTATTAGCAACTGCTACACGATCAACTTATGTATATATAAGTTTAACAAGATGGTCATTGTTATACTTCCACCACTAAATCAAGAGTTTATTGTATTGAATTTGACCTACACTACACTCAGAGGTGTATCTGTTGCAGCTCAATTGTCGTGGCAAAGGAAGAACCAATTGGCCAGGAGCCCGGAAGTAGCAGAGGATCGTTTGACCCATCAGGCTCCCCTCCGGGTGATGCAGGCAGCAGCGCCTTTAACCTGGGGTGTCACTTGAAAGGCACGCCTATGCTACAGATCCTGGTGGCCAAGGGAAGGTGTGGATCCACAACTTATCCAGAGTTAGTAGAAGAAAGCACTCAGTAATTACTTTGGAACACCACTACTACTACTACTATAGATAATTCTTTCATATAGTTACAGAAGAAGGTGAAATACTTCCCTTTGTGTCCTTTTACCACATGATTGCTCACTTTGTCCCTTTTTACAAAATAGCTTATATGGCCTCATTTTTAGGGCCACATAATATTCCTTCATACAGACTCCTGTTAAAATCAGGCTTCCTTTGATAGACATTCAAGCCAGTGGTCTGTGAACTGGCAGACACTGCCCTTCTCTGGCCAGATAGTGTAAAATGCAGAATCTGTGCCACATCCCAGAATCACTGATCAGACTTCCGGGGGCCATGGGCCTAGGAATTCTCCTTAAGTAGCTCCACAAAGATTATGTTTGGGGCCCGAGTTTAAGATGACAGAACTTGTTTTCATTCAGCATTTGAGGGGTTCAGGAACACTGCAGTGTATGATCAAGGTGACATCCCAGCCTGTTGGTGACAAACACAAGAAGGAAATTCAACCTTCCTGGGCCTGCCTTCGGTGGTTTCCCCTATACTCCTTCCTGCATCCTCTCTCATAGTTGCATTCCAGTGTCTTGCCTGGGGGCTAAGAAATTCCCTATACAGATCAGGAGGCTTGCTGAGGGAACATGCAGGGGCTGTACACAGTTTTCAGGGCATGCTACCAGGAACATGAGTTCTCATTGGGTGAACATGGATGCCACAGGCACCTACTTCTATATTCCCAGGTGATGGGAGCAGCTGCTGTTCCTCTGTTGTTTGTACAGAAGGCAGGATAGGAAGATGCAAGGAGATGTTGGGGAACTTGCAGGAAACATCTGTTTTGGTCCCGGAGAATTCTTCTGGCAATGCTTGAACATCCCATGGTCAGAGAACATTCAATGGGAACTCCATTCAGGACAGTGAGTGTGGACATGCTATGTTTTAAGGGACAGATGGAGGAGCCAAAATCTGGCCAGGACACCAGGTATAGTTTGGAGCTTTTGGCATAACGAGTATTGGGACCCTGAGCAGGGTGGCTTCTGCACCAGCTGGTGCCACCTCTTATCCACTGCTCTCCTGGCATCAGTAGGCTTATTATCAGAACCTGGGCTTATTATTGTCCGGGGCCCTGTGAATCCTCACACTGAACTCTGCTTAGAAGGGACTGTGGTCCTGTCCTGAAACAAAGACAGTTACTGGGGGCCTGGCATAGACACTGCCAGTTTCTTCTTCTGGTCAGCCCCTCTATAACTGTGTGATCACAGGCAAGTCATTTCACCTTTGGTAACCTTAGCTTCCGTACATATGAAGAGGGGAGAATGCCATCTACCGTGTAGGGTGGTTGTGAGACAATGTAGGTAAAATGTTCTTGGAACATGGTAAGTGTCTAGTAAATATTAATTTTCATTCTTTATTATGTTTATAATCTGTCTTTCCGAATGGTATCATAGCCCTGTTCTCAGTATCTTGAAGAGTGCCCAGCATGTAGCCTACATGCAATGAATGAAATGGTAAACAGTATCCTCATCATCATCCTAAAAAGGGGTCAGATATGTTAGAAATAACTTTTCCAGGACTGCCCTGGTGGTACAGTGGAGAAGAATCTAAGTGCCAATGTAAGAGACACAGTTTGGATCCCTGGTCTGGGAATATTCCTCATGCCACAAGGCAACTAAGCTCGTATACCACAATTATTGAGCCTGTGCCCTAGAGCCCCCTTCTGCAATTACTGAGCCCAAGTGCTGCAACAACTGAAGCCCATGCACCTAGAGCCTGTGCTCCACAACAAGAGAAGCCGCAATGAGAAGCTCACCCACCACAACTATAAAGTGGCCCCCATTCCCACAACTAGTGAAAAGTCCCCACAAAGCAATGAAACCCCAGTGCAACCAAAAGTAAAATGAAAAACAATTTAAAAAGTTGACCTGCAAATGATACCACCAAGAAAATGAAAAGATAACCCAGAGACTGCGAGAAAAATTTTTAGAAATAAAAAAGAAATTACTTTTCTAGGTGTTTTCATGACAGAACATCTATATAATTCATAAATGACTTGCTGGGCACCAGATCAGTTGT